>NW_005842124.1:639312-642168 GCF_000455745.1 Alligator sinensis
GACCAGCGCCCGATAGAGGGGAAGTATCACCTCCTTGGATCTGTTCGTTATGCATCTGCTGATGCACGATAAAGTGCCATTAGCTTTTCTGATGGCTTTGTCACACTGCCAACTCATGTTCATCTTGGAGTCCACTAGGACTCCAAGATCCCTTTCTGCTTCCATTCCACCAAGCAGGTCATTCCCTAGGCAGTAGGTATGCTGAACATTTTTCCTCCCTAGGTGCAGCACTTTGCATTTCTCCTTGTTGAATTGCATTCTGTTGTTTTCTGCCCATATGTCCAACCTATCCAGGTCTGCTTGTAGTTGTTCCCTGCCCTCCGGCGTGTCCACTCCTCCCAACAGTTTTGTGTCATCCGCAAACTTGGACAGAGTACACTTCACTCCCTCGTCCAAGTCGCTGATGAAGACATTGAAGAGTATCAGTCCAAGGACCGAGCCCTGCGGGACCCCACTGCCCACATCCTTCCAGGTCGATACCGACCTATCCACTACGACTCTCTGGGTGCGACCCTCTGGCCAACTCACCACCCACCAGACTGTGTAGTCAACCAAGTCACAGCCTCTTAACTTGTTTACCAGTATGGGGTGGGATACCGTATCGAAGGCCTTCCTGAAGTCTAAGTATACGAGGAAGAGAGTAAACCATAAGAAGCTACCTTGTAAGGGATACTGTATTTTTACTTCTTAATATAAATCTATAGCAAATACTGGGTTATTCATGAAAGGCCACACACTGTAAACATGGAGAGGTAGATTGCTATGCAGATGAGGACAGGAAGGGAATTCCAAGCATAGGAAGCAAAATACAGAATTATGGTGAAGCTAACTAGGATATGGGGATGAAATATCAGAGTTGGGGATGAGTAATTTTAGGGAGTAAAGAGATGTTGGGAGTAGGAGTGGATTAATGGTTACTCAGCATTTTTACTTCAATATGTTCATTCTGTTCTTGAGCAGTTGACAGCTAGGTCATAAAACTTCAGCTTGAGTAGACACTGTCATAAAAGTCCTCGGGCTAGCCGATTATCTTTTTCCCAAAAAATGTTGTAGACAGAGACTGACAATATGAACCATATTTGTAAATGCCAAAAATTGCTTTCTTTGAATTTCCATAACCTCAAGTGCGAACTCTAAACACCCACACTCTTCCCTTTGTCTATGTCCCTCCTTCCCTGACTTTCCTTGTCATGCAGTCATTTTTGTAGTCTTTCCTGGGAAAGCTGGTTTGTCTCACCTGTCCTGGCTCTCCCTATTCCACCTAACAGTGTTGTCACTCCTGTTTTCCACCTCCATGTTGCAATTATCCCCAGAATACAAGTCTCATCTAGCCATATGATCCAATACACACTCCCCTTTCAAAAACTCTGATCTTCATTTCCCATCTGCAGTACAAGAACTCTCTTTTCATGTTGTTCAAAAAGCATCAGTAGCATTACCCCAACCACATCCAACAAGAGAATGGCCAGTCAAGTGTTAGGCCAGCAGTGTCTCAGCTCATGTTTTATTTGTCAGCTCATGCTCTTGCCTGCAAGATTTGCTGTTGAGAGAAGGTACAGCCTTCATAGCATCCACCTTCAACTCAAAGTGGAATATGATCCTTTCCACAGAATGAATGCGACAGTTCTGTTGTATGGAACATGAACCATGCCTGGGGGAGTGCCACTTTCATTGGAAGAGGGCCCAAGCAAGGACCACAGGAAGTGGTCTTACACGCAGCAATTTCACTCATTAATGGTGTATGCTGAGATGCTGGAGCTGGATAAAAGGAAAGAGTTGATTGGTTTCTGGTTCAGGAACACTGCTTACTTGCATTCATCCAAGTGAAGCAAACAGCTTATTATTAGAAAATTTACAAGCCATTTGCTCGTAAATTGGACCCAAAGGGTCTGTATATTGTATGCTGTATAATTGGACCCAGGGGGTCTGTAAATTTTGTGCAGTATCACTGGAAAATATTTTCTATTTTTCCTTTCCTTTTCCCTTCTTAAAATGTTTGTCCTAACCTTAAAAAAAACAAACCAATAAATATCACAAACAACACTGAGGATGAGACAATCCAAGAAAAGATTTCTGGTTAAAGCAGCTTCTTCTCCTTTAGCTCCTACCTCTCTTAATGCCTGATGGCAATGGCTGTCTGAATACTATGCAATGAGTTCTCTCTCTCTCTCTCTCTCTCTCTCTGTCAAACATCCTCCCAGCTGCAAAGAGAACTCTTTATAAGCATGTCCTTCATCTGAACTCTATCCTGAGTTCAAAACATAAAGAAGAACAATAAAACAGACCTCACCAGTACTATTTCCCAGTACCATTGTTTCCTCAAGCTAGTGCATTTATTTTTATTGAAAGGGAGGCTGATGTTCTAATTGGGTATTTTACATTTTCACATGGATTACAAATCTCTCCTTGCTGTTTGGCTTCCTGAATATTAATGCCCTCTGAGAAGAAATAGATTAATAGATCATGACAGAATGCAGTCTCCTGGATATTCAATGCTAATATCTCTCCTGAGATCAAACATTTTGCAACAGTAATAAGTATTTCTGTGACACACCCACAGAAATCCTGGCTCATTGGTAGCTGATAATAGAAAGGTGTTAATATGTCACTTAAGTTTTCTCCTTAAAGGTTAACAATCTTAAAATCTGAAAAAGTTATTACCAACCAAAGTATATATGCAAATAACTATATTCCAACTGATTAGCTATAGGAAAATGACTCATTTTCAAATAAGTGATAAATACTTGTAATTGTTTTTGGGGGATATTAATTTTTTTTAGATTGTGACTAAGATTTTTTTTTTAAATTACTTCAGGATTTTAATTATATCGGGGGAAGGGAAGGTAAGAGAAATAT
>NW_005842124.1:642178-643265 GCF_000455745.1 Alligator sinensis
GAAATATTTATGAACTAAATATTCCTTTTCTATTGTCTCTCCCCTTTTATGAGAGTTTTTCCATTCTCTTAATCATTCTTGTCATACATCTCTGAGCCTCTTATTTCTTAAAAGTAAAAACAAAGAAACAGCCACAGATTAACCTTCCAAAATAAACATCCTGCTTTCATCTGCATCACTTTGTGATTGAACAATGGTCACATTATCTTTATTTATATTATTAGTGTCCAGTGACCTATAGCAGGATTGGTGCCCAACCAACTTTTGAGCTGAACCCTAAACGGTGATTGTAGAAGTCTGCAATGCATTGCCTACTTTAAAATATATTAGCTAGCATATGCTAATTAACAGGCTCTAAAAACACACGCTTTCATCTGGTTTAAGAAAATTCCTTTTTGTTTCTACTTTTTTCATCTTCCTCTATAGCAATCGTTTTACACAAAAAGGAAAAAATTAATTCTGCCTAGCATTAAATATGTCTGGAATAAAATACCATGCTCTGAGATATATAAAACAGGGTTACTTGTGGATATTAGTCTGGCAGAGGAGCTGGAAGGGATCTTGTCAGGAAAACAAAACTTTACTAGCATGTGCTTAATTTGATTATTTTCTCCCTGTAAATTATACAGCATTGGGCTTTAATATCACTGAACAGGATTTTTTATACTTCTTGAATCTGCCTTAAAACATTGTATTCCTGCCATCCTACCACATGGCATAAACTACAAAAGCCAAATTCTATTTTACCCATTTGGGGGCTTTGTACACACCACAAAATTGGACTTTAAAGCAGCTTAAATACCCTTTTGCACTGCTTTAATGGCATTGCTGTTTACACTGTCAGCAGCGTATTGCGTGTTGAATGACTTCGGGACGTAGCAAAATAAAACATGTCTGAGGTTTTAATTTGCTGCCTTACAGCCATGGAGAGAAGCACTGGGCCCCATGGAGCTCAGGGGTTGTGCAGGCAGGCTCCACTAAAGAAAAAAAAAAACAATTGGTGAGCCTGATCTTTTTTTTTTCCCCCCTCCCTTGAGCCTGCCTGCCTAAGCTGCAGGCGGGGGGGGGGGGGGGGGGCGGGCGCGGG
>NW_005842124.1:643275-645828 GCF_000455745.1 Alligator sinensis
CAGCTGCAATGGCCGGATGCCTGTAAGCAGGTGCTACCACTGCCACGGAGGGAAGGACAGGCACCGCCCTGCAGTTCACGGACTGCTCAGCCTGCCGCTAGCTCACCCTCCTCACCCCCACCACCAGAGAGGCAGGGAAGGATCAGGCCCAACACTTGTGTACACGCCACAGGGGGTTACTTCGGTTTAAGTTGAAGCAGTGTTTTTAAAAACCCACCGCTTCAATTTAAGGAGAATTAAACCAAAATAAATCCTCATGGCATGTACAAGCAGCCTTGGTGTCTAAGTGTGAATCTATTCCACCCTATTCAAGTCCTGAAAATCCATTAAATGCATCTGTTTGTACCACACTATCATCTTAGCTTTAAAACTGAGTTATAAAAAAGCAACAAGGAGAAGAATCCCACTCACCTTTGGAGAAGGATTACACTCATGTGCCCACGTCAATTTACACATCTGATAGGTAGAATAGAATTTGGCCCTACATGCTCAAGAGACCTGATGTCTAGTGTAGTTCTGCACTTACAATTGGGTAAGCACTTTGAGCAAGTGTGTACACAAATTATCTGCCTAAATAATAGCACTTCCAATAATTATCAATCCTGGCAAACTGGGACCCTATTTGCACAGGGTGAATTTCCTCCTACTTGTGCAGATTTAGATCTCAGAATGTGTGTAGCAATATACATAAAGTACTAACTTATAATTGCTATTGAACATCAAATTTATTGGCCTATCAAAGCAAATATCAAAAAGTAGTTACTTAAAAGAGGGGTCATTTTAAATGTTTGATTTGTTGAAACTAGCATTAAAGCACTAAGTACTTCCAATTCCACTGTGCAATGCAATTGACAACATGTATAAATTAAATCTCACATCTTATTTAGAAAAATTAAAGTTCAAAGGGGATAAATAACTATATCTCCTTTTCCTCCTGACTAAGTCATTACCAAAACACCCTATTTTTTGACTCGTCGTTGAGCAAGAAGACCCAGAAGCTGCCCCAAGTTCTATAATTAAGTAATGATCCAGAGAAAAAGTCAACCGAAATAATTATTACCAATAGGCGTAATGCCTGGTAATTCCAACATGCCTTATTTATGGCATAACTAGTAGTTGGATATTAGTTGCTCAGTTGTACCAAATAAACATACTTATCTAGAGCAAATACCAGAAGATGGGAAACATGGTAACCAGACCAGCACCAAAGGATTACGAAAAAGCCGCTGGGCTGTAAATTATGAGACTAGCTGATGTGTACTTTGAAATGTTGTAATCAAAGTCAAGAAGTTTAAAAGTGTCAGACTGTTAAAAAAGGAGGATTTCAAGATATCTGCTTTAATGTTTATAGGTCAGGGCAGACAGCAAAGATGCTTACTTGTAAAGGTAATACTCAGCTTGATCCACCTCTTCTCTTGAAGAAATGTTGTCAATAAACTGTTTTAAAAATAAAAGAGAACTTGGGTGAACAGCACTCAGAATGCATTTTAGAACAGAAACATCACACAAAGAAATCAGTTTAGTTTGGGCTTAAGTATATTTAAGTGTCTAACATCAACAGATTTACAATTTTTTGCTCAATAACTAACTTTTCACACAGCTAAAAGTGCTTAAAATAGGAAAAAAATTAGAGAGATGCTCCATAACCTGAACATTCATAGATGGTCTCCATGCTGTGTCAGACATGCCGGAAAGGCAGTAAACAGTCCTGTTGTTAAGGGGCTGCACCAGGAAACAGGGGACCTGGACTCAATTCCTAGTTCCAGACTCTGTCTTTGGGTCAGTCTTTACTGTACCTCAGTTCCACAGCTTTAAAAATCATTTTTGTTATACCCTTTGTCTGGCTTGTTTATACTGTGAGCTCTTCAGAGAAGGGCCTGTTTCTTACAGTGGGTATGTGCAGTGCCAAAAATAATAATGTTTCAATCTTAAATAGGGCCGCTAAGTACTATTTAAACAGTAGTAGTTAGATAATAGATGTCAGAGGCCCTGATTCTGATTTCCATTGCATTCCTGTGATTTTATTGACCCCAGGGAAGCTATTCTCAAATTATGCTGGCACAACATCTTGTCTCTTTTAGGTAATCTTAAAATAAATTCTTACCAGTGCTCCACCTGTTTAACTACAGCATTAAGAGAACAGGGGACCTAGTGTAGGCAAAGAACTTGCATCTAGGCTTATTTTTCAGTCCCAGATGAGTTCATCTTGGTTTTCTGTAGTTACCTAACATGTTGGTAAGAAAAGGCTAGAGGCCTCCAGAGCCTTATCTATACTACAGTTAGCATAGAGTGTTTAAATAGCATTAGATGTCACCAAGGCTAGCATGCTTTCTTTCCCTGAAAGTAAGCTAAAAGCCCTAGATTTAGCATATTGCTCTTTTTCCCTACACTTGCTTGTGCACTGGATATACATAGATTGCACCTTCTGACAAGACAATCTGTCTACAGTGTTTTAACTTTGGAAAGTTAGACTTAGCTGTGTGCTTCAGATATCCAAAAAGGGGGCTGTTTCACAAAGTGGAAATGCCACCCCATAAGGCAGGCCAGCCACTT
>NW_005842124.1:645838-653519 GCF_000455745.1 Alligator sinensis
CAAGACTGGACAGAAGGAGTTGTACGAGTCTTGTGTTAGATTCAGTGGTCTTAGAGCAATATATAAATTTCCAGCTTTTGGGGAAATGTGTGTGGCTTAAGGGAAGATTTGCATTAACAAATACTGTTTTCTTCTCTCTGGCTTCTCAAATTGATTTCGGAACTTATCTCCTTCTCTTGGGCTTGATGTTGGGTTAGAAAGTGCAGCTGGGCAAAAATAATGGAAGCTCTTGTTGCAACTAGTACCAACGAGTGTGAAGATTAATGGGGCAACCCAAAATGTCTTACTGCAAATAAAATGAAAGGAAAAAAAGTCTACAGTGCCTGATCCAAAGGTCACTGAAATCAGTAGGAATCTCTACTAAATTCAGCAGGCTTTGGATCAAGACCACACTGTGCTGCTAAAGTATTTGCAGTTTTCTTCCCATGGTGCCAGCTACGATAACTACAGAAATGGAGGCCGTAGGAATTTATCCAGTGTAGCAGATATGTTAGGAAGTACCACTGTGCAAACATACCCCAGAGTCCACTCGCTTCAGGTCTACACGTGGCAAATGCCAAAAAATGGTCACGTAGAAACTTTTTGGCACATGCCCCAGGGCTGCTCTAATGGTACCTACATGACATGTTTTGGCCTGTAGCACATGCAGAGAAGGAGTGGGCCATGTTTACACAGAGGCACTCCCCAGCACTATCTGAAGTGATGCAGACATACCTGAAGAATGTTCAGTAATGGACTGAAACCCCTATTAGTGAGGCCAGTGACCACTCTGATTAGTGGATACTGTGGCTGAGCTCCTGATATACACTGTCAGCAATTTTCCTTCCAACCTTAATTATACAGTTTGAAACTGCTTTAAGAACAAATTTCATATTAACGTCATTTAAGTGCAGAGTTCAGTAAAAAAACTCTAGCAAATCAGTGCAACAAAGAATCTGAATACATATCTCATATCTCTTGATTACTAATAATTGCAACAAGAATAGTAGTTTAAGTCTAGCCAGCACACACCCTAGCCCAGTCTGCTACAGTAGGGGAGAAAATTGCAGTGACAGAAAATGGCCACAACCTCCCCTCTGCTAGAAGAGCCTGGAACTGGAGGAAGGAACATATCTAGCCAGGGAACATGCTAATGTAGCATATTCATTTAGCTGCCTATGCAGATGGTGTTCCCATAGAGCACATGGAAGATTTTATTGCTGCGCCTGTCACAGACCAAAACCAGAAGCAAGCAAGCAGCAGCACTGCATGGCTCCCACTGGGATGGATCATCTCACCTCTGTGGCAAGGGGCCAGGCTATCAAAGTGGGATGTAACTTGTACCTTTCTGTGGCACATTCTCTGAATCAGGCCCCAGTACTCTTTTATTAATAGTCTGTATTGTGGAAGCACTTACATGCCCCCTAAAAATGGATCAAGGCTTCACTGTGCTACATGCAAACTATACTAGCACAGACAGACTATTCCCTGCTCTGAAAATCTTACAAATTAAAGTATAAGGCAGATGATTACACCAAGAAGAGAAAAAGAATAATATGGCAAACTTCACCCAGCCAGGGCTTACATTTAGCAGTGTAATAGATGTTTACAATTAAAGAACTTCCTGAGTAGATTATACCATCTCTTCCTTGTGAGTTCATAAGCATTCAAATCACTTTCATCATTATTAGGACTGTGATTTATTTACTCACCCTTGATATTGTCAAGGAGCTGACAGGCAGCTTTCTGTTATAGGTTCTGTCCATTATGCCGGCTAATTCAGCTGTAGACACAGAGCATAGAAATTATATTCTGCTAATAAAAAGATGCAGAAAAAACCCCCACAGAGGACAAGCTACAATCTCTAAAACGCTGGGCAGAACCCTTGAAAATTCACTGGTGGTTTCAAGCTTGGTGTTCATTAGACCATGCACTTTTCCTTATTTTATTAGAAACTACAAGTCACAGATACACCACCACTCACTGAGGCCCAAAAGGGATAAACAGTCAGTCAGTTGGATGGAAACTGGGCAATATGTCAGTAGTTTGTTAACAGCATGGAGGCCTGCTCCAAGCACAGTATTTAAACCATTTATTGTACAGTGGTTTGGGGCTGAAACCATAAATCTAATAAATCTGAGTTGATGTGTTAGTTTTGTATTTTTCCTGAAAAATACCAATGATGTGAGGAAAAATAGCTCTATTGCATCATCTATCAGATCACTTCTTTGTCTCTTTCCTAAGAGCATATGTCAATGGCATCACGTCCACGGCACTAAAAGAGATTAAATTAAAGCTTTTATATTTTCCTGTATGCTATGATTGTCTCCAGACTTAAAAAATGACCCCTCTGCAATTCAAAGCCCACTGAGAAACCAATGACAGTCCTTACGTTGACATCAGTGGCTTTGAACTCTTGCACTGCAACCAATACATGTGGTGACCTATTATTTTTAAAATGTGTTTTCTACCATATGGTCTGAGCTTCCTACCTCCTACCAAAACATGCAGCATCCATAATTCCTCCCACAACACAGGCATTTTCTGACCTTCCAACTCCAGATGAGCTAGGGTGGAGGGGTAAGAGGAAAGCAACATTACATCTTTAGTTCTTATGTCCCTGTAACAGACACCTACTGACTGCCTGATCAATCTTTTAACAGCATCCTGTACTACAATCAGGGTTGAATCCTCAGGATCATGCAGAGTTTGAAAAACAAGAATTGGTATCATGGTGTTACAAGGATCCTATAGTTGCTACCTAAAATTATATCATTTATGTAAAGATCTTCATATCAAGCAACTGCTGGAGCCTTGCTTTCGAGTTAAACTTCAGGCTGTTAGCTTGAATAACACAGTTGTGTAGTGCATACCCAGACTTTTACTTTTAGATATGACCTTCCACCCTTAGGGCTCTTGAGGAACTCCAGTACATCTACACAAATGGATCTCAATACATTTATGAATGAGACTATGTCATGGGAGACTGCTACAGCCCATATCATTTTCAGAGGTGCTAAGCACATGTAGTTCTCACCTACTGTTCAGCCCCTCTGAAAAATCAAGCCACTTAGTTGCTTAAAGACTGTTCAGCACCTCTGAAAAATCAAGCCACTTAGTTGCTTAAATACAGATTTAGATGTCTAATCAATTAGGTATCCTTGTAGAAAAATGTATGTCTTTTTCTTAATACCAAATCCAAATGGCTGCACACATTTTAAGGCAGTGATTCCTGCTTGCGATGTTATATTTTAGTTATAGTGACTACAGTAATTACATAATCTTTATTTTTCTCATTTTTCCTTAGAGTGGCGGATACTTTTTGTCTCTTACTGCACTGAAAATGTAGAAAGAAGGTGAGAGAGGGAAAAAAAGGAGATGGTAGAAATGACTGAAGGATTTAATCCCTCTGAAGAGAAGAAAGATCCATTGATCTACTCTGAGATAACTTTTAACAGTTAGAGAGGCATTTTGATTCTTTACAGCAGTGATAAAATTCAAGTACATGGAAGGAACTAATCTTTAGGGAAAAAATGTGGCAACAATGTCAAGCTGACAGCAATTAGCAAAAAGGTTAGTTACCAAAATATGCTCACCTGAACAAAACAAACTAACAATCATTTATAGCTCTTCCTCTCCACAATGAGATTATGGAAGATAGGAAAGTATTCAATAAGAAACTCTGCAGTATTTCAGAAAAACTACAACATGGCTGTGAGGCAAATGAAGGAACAGTTGGAACACAGGTACAGTGGAGTTGTTTTTCAGAATTTATTGAGTGATTGTGGATTTAATGAATCTCTCCAAGCTGGAAGATAAAGCCTAAGATAAATAAGCGCAGGTGCCCCATCCTGCAAGAGCTTTTGTGGAAGCATTTGATGATTTTCACACAGGAAGGCCTTGAAAAATTGGTCCGTTGTTCTATCTCTGAAGCTGGAAATCTCTGTAGAAACCTTGCCATGGAAAGGATCATACATCGACATTATCCCACTCACAAAGGCAAAATAAAATCAAAGCTAAGGCTTACAGAACAAGAGACAAATCAAGTTAATTGAAAGTCTGCCTATATTGCCAGCCAAACTACAGCTTCTAGTTTACTTGCTAAAGATGAACAAATGCTTTGCAATCATTTATTCCAGTTAGGCTTCTTGTTCAGTCTGAAGTGTGTCTGACACCAATTGTTATTTTTTCAATAATTTGTTATTTTTTGTTTGTGTTTTTGTTACTTTTTTCTAAACGTGTTATAACATTTTTCAAAATGGATTCCAGTAATTTGTTATGGAACTAATTTTCTCTGTGAGCTGCTATTTAAAATCAAAACTGTTGCCACGCTGCAAATTAAGGACATCTATACATGTGCTCCAGGGGGCGGGTAAACATGCTTTACTTAGAGCAGCTCTGCGCCCACAGTGTCACATGTATTCAGCATCCTGCACTTCAAAATGGTGGTGGGGTTGCTTTAACTAAAGCTCATTCAAAGAGCTTTAGTTAAAGTGCCCCTGCCACCATTTTGAAACATGGGGATGCTGAATGCACATGATGCGGAGGCTGCTGGAGTGCACTAATTAGCATGCTCCCGCAGACTCAATTAATCAAGCTAATTAGCACGCATTGGAACGGAGCTCCATCACTTGTATAGCTGCCCTACATGTTCTTCTGGAAGTATTTTGCATATAGGAGCGCATACTTTTTTCCTTTCCTTAGTGTTCTTGAAAGTAAAATTTGACTACAAGTGTTTATGGAAACACAAAGCTGATGTATGAATGTTGAAAGTAAATTTTGTATTTAAGTTATTATAGAAAATGTTTTTATACTATTTGCCAGGATAAATATCATATGCACTCAACTTTCTCATGCATACTGTTAAAGGTAAATTTTTACTTAGCTGCCACTTTTTATTAAAAAGGTTGGTTAAATTTCTTCAGACTACCAGAGACAAGATGACAATAAACTTGTATAGAGTATTGCATGTATTAAAACAAAAAACTCTAAGGTTAGAGTGGAGGAAACTTAAATTCCAGACCTCACTTTCTCAAGCAGTGAGAGGAATAATCGGCTCTTCTTGTATGTGGTTTTTGGTTTTTTAATGTGCGCTTTTTCTAATTCTCTTCATGAAAATTAAAATTCCTGCTCCCTAGGACAGGATGACTGTGGAAACCAGGAATGAAAGGTAAAGTGACTAATAGTAGTTATTATTTGATAACTGTTATAAAAATGAACTGCCTGATAGAGAGGTTTATTTGAAGGCTGCATCAAAGGATCAGGCTATGATTTTAGAGCAGCATCAAAAGTCTCATTGTTCTCAAATTGCCAATATCCAATAGAGATGCACTACATCTCAACTGCCCACTACACCCTTAGAAACTGTTAGGAAAGGGTTGTAATTTTGTAATAACAACTGCTTTGAATAGGAGGTACTAATGTCCACAAAGGCACCACTGCCATCTGGTGTTCAAATAAGACAGTTTATGGTTATTGGTGACTGATAACACTACAATTTTTTTCAACCAAAAATAAGAATAAAAAAGTGCTTGGTTTTCACTGGCCTCTCATGCTTTCTATATAGTCTTCAACAAAGCAGAAAGCACTTAAGGCATGGATGGGCAAACATGTCCACTGGTGTAATTTATACTGATATCAATGTAATTTACATCCTGAATAGGCAAATATGCAGCTACCCTGGGGTACTGCACATGGTGAGTGACTATTACTGTATTTACTTGAACCTGAGATGACCCTAAATTTAAGATGCCCCACCCCAAATAATTAGATACATGGAAAAATTTATAAATTCATCGTTCCCACTGCTGCAAGAAGGCAGGCAGTGGGGAGGCAGGTGGTGTAGGGAGGTCAAGTAGCTTTTCCCCTACCACCTCTGCCCCCTTTCTGCTTCCCAAGTGTCTGCTCCCCACTTCCACGTGCCAGCCTCTGCTCTGCACTGGCTGACTTTGTTCGTGTTCCAGCCTGTGGCACTGAGCACAGCCCCAGCCCAGTCCTGTAGTAGCTGTGGGGGCTATGAGCTACTGCCATGGGGCTGGGCTGGGGCTATGCGCAGTGCATGGATACTGCTGGTGAAGAGCAAGGGTAAGGTGGGGGAGGGAGTGGGCCAGGCAGGGTGAAGGTAGATGGGGAGATGACAGGGTGCAGAGATGGCAGTCACCTGCCCCCACTGCCCTAGTGCACAATTCTAAGACAAAGGTTTTCCCTCCCCCATCCCTGCCCAGTGTTCAATAAGAAAAAAAAGACCTGCCTTAGAATTCTGTAAACATGGTATTGTGTTTTGCAGCAGGGTAACAAAAAAGCAACTGTTTGCCTTTAGCAAATGGCTATCTCACTATGGATATGGACAGATAAAGCCTAGTTCAGTAGATCTTAGGCTGGATGAAAACAGGACAGAGAAGCACCTTAAACCAATTGAATTCCATCCTCAGTTCTTTCAGGAGATTCTTGGTGGCAGAGCTGTGCTGCTACCCAGCATGTCCACAGGTGGTGGATAGTGGAATGACCTTCAGGGAAGGTTAGCTGTGAAATAAGCAGGGGTAACTCTGACAAATAAGCAGTCATGGACCAAGCAGTGGCAGCACCACCAGGATGTGGTGGGGACAGCAAATGGCAATGCTCTCCCTCCTGAAAAGCCACATATATCCTCTGATGGTGTTATGCAATGACAAATACAGATTGCCACTATAATAAGCCTGTTCAGCCCCTCAGCCATGGGTCTACACACGTCCTCAACAGCAGAGGAGGCGAAAGAAGTTAGAATCTCAACAGCTTATGAAGGCAGACAAAGACTGCAGCGTAATGAGATCGCCAATTGTCCTGGTCCCCTTGCCATTCGATTAGAGTCCTGTTGTCAAGAACTGCGTAGAAACTGATATGCAGAAGCTGTTCCATAATAAAGGAAATCGCACACAGGCATCTTCCATGAAAATGGCTTTAGTTTGCAGTAGAACCTGTTGATCCTGGTTTGGCCTTGTCAGCCATCTTTGAACCCACAGATAAGACAATTATGGAAGACAATCATCCTTGACTGCAAGGGATTGCTGATATGATTCCTTACTAACTGAGCCAAAGTTACTTTCATTTAGTGGGTTGCAGGCACAGCTGGTGAATTCAGACTGGTGGGGTGGGTGGAGCATCACACCAGGTGGGGGTATCACAGCTGGCTGGGCACTCAGGCTGGGAGCGGGGAGTCTGCAAACCCCCTTGCTCCTGGCTAGCTGCAAACCCCACCCAGATGCACGGATAGAGATTTTTGCGGCAGATACCGATAGCCAATTTTTCAGGAAGCAAGTCGGATGATACCGATCCAATTTCTGATATGCAGCTCTTCAGCTTGAAGAGCTGCGTCCAGCTGGTAAGTCTGGTCTGGTGAAAAGGGGCGGGGGGAATGGGGCTGGGGCAGGCACTGACCAGCCAGAGTGGGGAGGAGCGTGGGACAGAGCCACAAGTGGCTTATCCGGGGAAGGGGGTGTCACAACCCAAAGTTGTGGTTTTTTGTTTTTGTGTGCTTCGGCACCGCTAAATTATGTCCCCGCCAAATTGCAGCTCCTTTGCACGGTAGAGTTTTCTGCTGCAATAGAGAACCCACGTGCAAAAATAGTATTTCCCGCCAGTTTGTAGCCTTCTTTACATGGTGCATTTCTTTTGCATCATAGTGATGCACGGTGCAAAGGAGTTCCCGCCATTTGTATTTAGATTC
>NW_005842124.1:653845-657908 GCF_000455745.1 Alligator sinensis
TTGAAACTACCGAACCCACGGAGCTTCAACCACTCCGGGGCCAATTACCGAGCCGAACCCGCGGATCTTCAACAACTCCGGGGTCAATTATCGGAGTCCTCTAGCGAGGAATTAAGCAGAGCTGAGCGTGAAAAACTGTCCAGCCTACACCACGACCATCTTTGGTGTAAGTAAACAATCTTTTAATCAACCATTACGCGTCTGTAACTAATTCTAACACGCCACCGTTCTTCTTCGACCCCGTGTGCCCGGGCTGCTGGCCACAGCCTGCGTGCACAAAGACGGGTTCGCATACCGCTCCTAGCCTGCACATGGCCGCATGGACGGGATCGGGAGCCGGCCCGGACAGGGGGGAATTGCCCCCTGGATCTGCATGGGGCGGGCTGCAGCTGTGGGCTGGGGTGGCTGCGGGACTGAGGCGCGACTTATCAGGGGGCATGGGAACGCAGATCCAGGGGCACACCCCCTCCCCCCCAGACAAGCAGAAGGAGCAGCAGCGGGAACTGCCAGACAAGCACTGGACAAGCTATGTGCAGCAGTGGGAACGGCCCCCCAACTCCCTTCCCGTGCCCCCCCGATGAGCTGCACCACTGTCCTGTACTTGCCCCAGTCTTGGCTGGGCAGCCCCTGCTCCAACCCCACACCCTCCCCCACCACGGGGGGCCTTGATCTGCCTCCCGTGCCCCTTCCCTTCCCTTTCCACCACACCAGACTTACCAGCTGCATGCAGCTCTCCATGCTGCTGGCTCTGCTCCTCACTGCCTACATGCTGTGCTGCAGCTGCACGCGCACACAGGCATTTATTGGACAAATTATCGGCCACATTGGGCTGATTTCCAATACAGAAAATTTTCTTTATATTGGTGCTGATCAGATATCGGACCGATATATCAGTGCACCTCTACAACAAATAGACAGGTGCATTTATCTAAGGTCCTGGACAGGGAAGAGTTTGCAGTCTTCCTCAAAGAGTGTCAGCTGTCATGAAAATAACTATGGGCATGAGGAAAGCCAACCTACTACTGTGTGGGCTACATACATGCAATTAGAGATCTATTATCTGCCAGAAAAGGATTTTTGCTTTTAGGATCCTGATCTTGAAGCAACATGCACATATAGACACCTTGTATTCATGAAGGTAAGTATTAGTTGACAACATATTACTGAACACTACAACTGAACTTGTAATCATTTTAATGAAAAGTACAAAATATGCCATTTCTGTGGAGTTTTTCTTTAGATCAGTTTGAAAGGTGAAACACATCTGTAGCAGGACACTAAGGTGCCTGCTACTGTGAGAGCCAGGAAGGCTCGTCAGGTGCCGGTTGCCAAGGTAACAAAAGGGGGCTAATGGGTTACACCTGCCTAGCCGGCTGAACGAAGAGGCAGGGCCTGGCCTATAAAAACCACAGTCAGGAGGCCAAGCAGGGGGTTCTCTACCAGCAGCCAAGGCAGAAGGGGTTCCCTGCTAGAAAGAAAAGACAAACTGCCCTGCCAGAAAGAAAAGAGAAGTAGAGCCGGGAGGCCAGAGCAGAGTTGGTCACCACCGGGTGGCAGAGAACCCTGGTAGGCTTGAGTGTAGTTTAACTGGAGGCTTATGTTTGCTTTGTAGCCCAGGGGCTTGTGTTTATGTTGCAGTTTGTTTACACCGGTGGTTTGGGTGAGGCTATAAGGGGATGGAGGAGGCCTCATAGGGGACTCATGGTAGAGTGAGGACCCCAGCCCCAGTGAGGGCACGGAGTTCAGGGGTACAGACCCCAGCTCCAGAGCAGAGCCCCGTAAGAGGGCAACCTGGCAAAGGGAAGAGCCTGGTGAGAGGGGCAGCATTATGGAGAAGCCCCAGTGTGGGTGTGGAGAGCCCCAGTGAGAGGGGCAGCAGTACAGAGAAGGCCCTAGTGAGAAGGGTGGCGTACAGAGAAGGCCCATAAGGCTTAGAGATACAGAACACCCGGAGCAGGAGAACTGTGGCCAAGTGGAAGAAAGGTAGCCTCCCTATAAAAACACATATCATTAAAGTCATGGCGGGCGAGAATAGGAGGGTGCAAGTCTGAAGCTTGGCACAGTAGAGGAGGTGACAGGGGCTAGCAAGGCGACTCTGCCGTCCCTCCTGTTACAACATCAAACTTGTGAGACCAGATTCAGATACCCTTACTCAGTCTTAGTAGTAGCATACTTCACAAATACTCATATTCCAAGCAACTACTAAATGTAGATAAGAGTACTGTAATCTGATTGGTAATTATTTTAAACTCAGTTAGTCAAGGTGAGTATGCAAAATAACTCCTTACCCAAGCTGTGCTCATCTTTTTGTCTTTCTTCCCATTTTGAACTGTCCACATAAGCAGCAGAAAGAAGACATCTTTTGCCTAATAACAATAAAAAAATTAATCTCAAAAGCCAGATCACTGATAAAGGTGTCAAAATAACAAAATAAACACTTTATTGACCATAATATTATGCTGTCCATTTACTAAATTAAATGCCATAAATTCTCTGGCAGCTACAGCAAGAAGTCCTGAGGGCCTGATCCAGAGACATGGTCCAGCTCTGGCCCACCAACTCCTTTGAGTTTGACATCCCTGTTCCAGAAGATAGGGACAAGTGCTGAAGCCTGAAAGGAAGGAAACAGCACTGTGTACAGGGAACATGTGAAGCTTGCAGATGTTGCTGCTATTGAAAGAAGTTCAGAGATGAACGTATAGTGATGGGAGAGCGATAGATGAAGTGTTTGCTCTAAGTACATTATTGTTATTATTATTGTCCAGTATACATTGTCCCTGGTTTTTAAAGTCCTCATCTTAAAGACCAATAAACTGAAAACTTCATAGAAAAGAACAATACAAATTCAATCTTAATCCTAAATTTATTATAATTATTATTTTATTGAAAGCAAAGGAATGATCGTCTTTTACTTTGCCCCCTTGCTTCTAAAGATATTTAAAGCTATGCCCAACTCTTTGCAAATTTGAATAGCTTGTTAAAAATTCACTGTTTTAGATTTAACAGTCCCAGTAGTGCAGCTTTGTATTAGCTCAGGTGAATGTTAAGAGCAGATACTCAAATACTATGGTGGTAAATACAGTATAAATTAATATTTGGATTCAAAGCCTATGCTAGTCCTTTTATTTCCAGTTAATAAGGTAGAAAATTGCAAAAATAAAATAAGATGTAATAAAAAAGAGCTTTTATACATCTTGCAGAGGTAATCTCAATGTACCTTACAAGAGAGAGTGAGGGTAAGTACAATATCTTAGTTTTACAAGCAAGGACAGGTGAGTCAAACAAGCTGCCAAATGTTTGTATCACAAAGGGACTTTTAAGTGGTGGGTATCCTCACCACAACTTTTTTCTATATTGCCCCTCCTCCCTTGTCATCCCAGGCATAAACGGGCCTCCATGAACAAACCACTTGGCCAACACATGCCCAAGTGGCACGAGCAGCCTCTGTGTAGCGTGCAGCAGAGATCGGGCAGGGAGCACAGGAAGAAAGCAGAGAGCAGTGCAACAGATCCGACAGGAAGAAGGGGGGAGGGAGCAGAAAGCAGAGCAGCAGATTGGACAGCGAGAAGGCAGCGGATAGCAAAGCAGCAGATTGGGCGGGGGGGGGAAGCAGAGCAGCGGATCGGACCGCACAGGGCTAGGAGCAGGAAGCAGAGCAGGGGACCGAGATCTAGGGAAGGCCGCGGTCAATTTTGCAGCCAGCTGCGACGGCCCCGAGCCCCAGGACTGGACTGTTCCATTCCCGACACTCCCCCGCCGCCCGGCCCCGGCCCCGGCCCCGACCTGCAGCCGCGCGCGACGCTCTCGCGCCAGCACGCATCCCGAGCAAAGCCTGCCGCAGTATGGGGGCCGCCATGTCAGACCGTACCAAGCCCCCGAGCCGGAGGGGGTGGGGACAAGTAGTCGGAAACGGCCAGCGCCCACGTGCCTTCCCCGCCCCTCAGGGCCGGAAACACCGTCAGGGAAGGCGCGTCAAGGTTATTTAGGAGCGGGCTCCTCACTTTCCCTCCTCGCTTTGCCCTGTCCCCCCCCCCCCATTGTTGTTGCCCCGGGTCCGAGACTG
>NW_005842124.1:657918-682819 GCF_000455745.1 Alligator sinensis
TCGGCTCCTGCTGGGGGAGCTCGCGCGCTGCTCCCCGCCCCCGCCCTTTCAGCTCTGAGGCCAGCGGAAGGCGGGGGTGACGTGTGCTCGGGGGGCGGCGGTAGCGGCGTGTAGTGCGGCCGGCGGGCACGGGCTTTCTCGAGCGGTGTCTGTCGGTTTTCTTTCGTAGCAGGACCCATTTATAAACGTGGACAGCCAGCTCCACCCAGTGTCTTTCGCTCCTGACCCCCAGGCCCCATGTGCGTGGCACGGGGGCCACCAAGCAGCCCCTGGCAGGCTGGAGCTTCGCCAGCCCGCCAGGGAAAAGCCTCAGGTTTCCCATGTTGTTCCTCCCTAAAGGAGGGTCCACTTTTCAAGTCTGTTCATAACCTTTTATATATGTTTGTGGCCCACCCATGGCTTGAGAAACGCTGGTTTAGAGTAATTTCCATCCCTGGAAATCTTCGAGAGGAGATTAGGCAGATGTTGGTTAAGGTGATTTAGGCAGGGATAATCCTGCCTTGACCAGGGGGCTGGACTGGATACCCTCATGAGGGCCTTTCCAGCCTCACTTTCCAAAGATCCTAAACAGCCCCAGAAATTGGTATCTAACCTGCACTTAAAAATTTACAATGATGTTGATTTTCCTCCCCCCCACTTGTTCCAGTACCTAGTACATAGCTAGGAAATGTGTGCTAATACTTAATGTAAATCTTCCTGGTAATTTAGGCCCATTACTACTTTTCCTGTCTCCTGTAAATGAGGAGGGCATTGTATTGTCATCCTTAAAACGACCCTTGTTGTATTTGAAGACTGTTATCAAATCCCCTCAATCATCTCTTCTCTTGGCTAATCCCACTGGTACCACCCTTCATCACGTATCTCTTGCTTTTGTTTGTGTTTGTATAGTCTCTCATACAAATATGACCTGAATTTCATTGAGACTCTTTGGTGCTGTGGCAATATAAAAATAATAAAATGTTAATACGGGTTTCCCTCGCTTTATGTGGGTTCGGTATGTGCAAATTCACTCTTACGCGATGACCCTTTTTTATACCAAAAATTATGTGGCGAACAGCTGATTGAAATTCCTTGTTTACTTTCACTTTGCCTTATATGATTTATGTTCATAGAAACCCAAACTCAAAATAATAATTATGGATACTTGGTAGGTCTGCCTATGTTCTCCTCAAACTTGCAGTCACAAGGCAGCCGCCATTTAAAAGCATAGCCAAATTCTCATCATTCTTTGTAGATTTCCAAAGAACTTATAACTGCTGCAGGTATACTAGACCTTAACATTGTTTCTAGTCCCTATTCTACTTGTTCAGTTCCAGTGTGGTTTGCTTCTCTGATCTGATGGCCTTCGCCAAAATTGGAATCTGGTTTGCTGATTCTAAGCACCGATCAATTTATAAACTAAGGTTGAGAAACTCACTTCTTTACGCATTTTTAGGAAGGTTTTTCTAATATTACATTCCATGCCACATGATAACTCTCCATTAAGGCATCTAATTTTGTAAAACATCATAATCTTAACCTTCAGACTACCTCACAAAAAAGTGGTGCTGATGGAAA
Organism: Alligator sinensis; assembly: GCF_000455745.1. Classification (NCBI taxonomy): domain Eukaryota; kingdom Metazoa; phylum Chordata; order Crocodylia; family Alligatoridae; genus Alligator; species Alligator sinensis. Next base: position 659,476 of record NW_005842124.1, read on the forward strand.
TGGTGACAGTGGCAGCATATCCACCCATCTTTTGTAATAATTTTTTTTTAGGGACTTGAGCAAGTTGTTGTAAGATTGCACTCAGGCACCTAAGAAAACCTGTGTGCTTAACAGGTGGAACAGAATCGCATCTCTGGTCTTCATAATGGGCAAACTGATAGTTTTAAGTCAATGGCTGTGGTATGGGATGGGTGTGTTTTGTACATATTAGTAAAACAAACCGAAGATGTTGTTCTTGCAAACCCTTAGCCCCTCTAGCAACCCTAGAATACATGCAAAAATGCTCAGATAGGTTTTCTTCAGGAATTTCCATTGCAAAAACAAAACAAGAAACTGAAATTGCAGATCAAACATCACATTAGGGAAGTAAAACCTTTGGCAAATAGAGGATTAGATGGAAAAACTTCCTCTCAGTTGTGATTGTACAATATTGTGTACAGGAGGCTAGAGAATTATTGCAGAAACTTAATAAATCCGCACCTGGTAAACTCATCAATTACTGTTGCAAACTGCTGTGCAGCTCCTTCAAATCCATATGGCTCAGTAAAAGGAGCACACTGCTCAGGGCAATGTTATTCATAGCTTTAAAATATTCATGATTATGTTTAAGCAACATACCTTGCTTAAATGCATTTTCCTTACCCCATTTATTTCAGTACTTACTTTCATATTGACCTTTTATAAACAGCATACTCATCAAAATACTGAATGATGTCTGATCTGAGAAGAAGCTGTGCAGATTCTGGTGACATATGATGAGCTTTAAAGAAAGTCACAATTAGGACCCATCTAATGGCAACACAGCACATCTACCAGCTGTGAATTAGCTCATTTGTACTGATCTCAGGAGGCTTTGGATCAGTTTTGTGCATTATCAGCCTGGTCCATACTACTATACTGCCTTCTCCATGCATATTATAGGGCTCCAAACTGCATTCTATCCTGGCATGCAAAAGGATAATGTTTATAGGATTTTTGACATCTTCAAATTCCTGCCTCAAAGTAGATTTTTACATTATTTATAAAACCTCAAAAGGATTAATTTTCAGAGACAGTGGGCACATCTACACAAGACTACTGGATATTTATTTAGTACTTGTATTAGCAAGTACTAAATAAATGCGTAGTAACTGGAGTTACTGTGTAGCAGCACTGGCAAATGTCTTTTAGATGACACTGCTACAATAGCCTAATAATACTGCATAGTAGCGTATTAGTACTGTCTGTGCTGTGACATGCTAGCACGCGGTATTTTTCAGCTGTTGTGCAGTAAACATCTCATGTAGATGTGTCCAGTGAGTACATACAACTTTCTCTGACATGCATGGGGTTTTTAAATGTTTAGGGCCATAATAAATCCAGACTTAAACTTCTGTGTACAGACTTAGATTCTTTCCCCCACCCGGGAATGATTCTGATGGAGCAAAGGGTCTTCAGAGAAATATACTGACATGTTTGGTTGAGGAACTGTGTGAAATCAATATTTGTCAAAGAAAATTCTGTAATTACTGTGAAATCCAACTGAACTGATTACAACAGAAATGTTAACTTGACTAAGTTTCTTCAGTGTTGTTTCCAAAGGAAAAAGGCAGATTGTTTCATTCAAATTATTTCATTCAGCACTTGGGACTGTTCTATGTTAGCAAATAAATTCCCATTATTTCTGTAAATCTTTTTCTCTGCTATAATTCTGAATTCACAGAAAGCTTATACATACAATACTTTACTGACTGAAGTCAGTAAATATTGCATGCACACTCACAAACACACATGTGTTTTAATATAGCTAAAGGAAATTACCTGATCTGTTATGAGTTCTAGTGCAGATGATTCAAGGTCCACCTCATAACAGCCTTAAAAAAGAGTGGTCCGAATTTAAACTCATGAAGAGCCACCTTTCTGTTTCCTGCATAATGCCAGATCAGAAGAAGGATTGTAAAAATGTAAGTGCTTGAAGAAGATAGAAAGCCAGATGGTTGCAAACTTAGAGATAGTGAAGTATGCATATGAAACAGCATAGTCCCAGTTCATACTATGCCACCAAAAGTGTAAAAATACCATTATATTCTAAAGAGGTCTCATCAGATACATGTTACGGAATCATGCAAAGCAAACATGATTTTTTAAGAAGCAAGGCTATAGTCTCACCATGAAACCTGTTAAGAGTTGCCTTGTTGTCTGCTATTTTTCAAATACTGATTAAATCAGTGTATCTGAAGGTACCAGAATACTGAAGAAGTGTGAAGAAGCCTAGTGTACTTTAAGATAAAGTAAATTTTCACATCAAATGTACAGCTATCACCCTATCCGGATTGTTTGTCACCTGGATTAATTTCTCCAGTGTGCTTTCTCAAGCATTCATTCCGCATTTAAATAAAGAGCAAGATACAATGACATATTCTGTCATTCACCTTATACCTTGCATTCAATTTATACCTCAGCTCCCCTTATTGATTTGGATTATAGAGTGGATTTCCCCTTTATAATCCCCTCCACAGAAAGAGCTGGACAATTAACATAAGGTTTGACATATTTATCCCAACACACCTTCCCTTTCCCCTATAGCTTTATTCTTTGAGACAATCCTCACATTGTAAACATAGTTATCATCACCAAGGATCAGGGTTTTTATTTCCCATAGAAAAAAGTGGTCCCCCGCCCCTTTGTCTAAGGAAAATGTGGATTTTTCATTTTAACAGAGAAACCCATGGATTTTGCACTTTTGCAAAGAGCTCTGCAAGGGGCTGGGAGGAGGGTGGTCAGGCAGGGGGTGCCATGTGCATGTATATGCACATGGCCACCAGGCAGCCTGGATAGCAGCTCTCACTGGTAAGTGGTGGGCTTCAGGTGGGATGGAGACCCCCATAGGGAGGTAAGGAATGAGCTGGGCAGGTCTGGGGCTGGGAGGTGCTTGGGGTGAAGTAGCTGCAGCTGAAGCATTCTGCTTGGGGCCAGAATGCTCAGCTGCAGGGTCTCAGCAGGGAGTGAGACAGGCAACTCATCTGTGGGATGAGGTGGCTCCCCACTATTGTGTGCACTCCCAAGGAAGGCAGGGGGGACCCATGCCCCCCAGATTTGTGCTTGGGTTGGGGGGGTGCTGTTCACTGCAGACTTAGGCTCTTCATCATGCTGCCCTCCCTCTGGGGCCTCCGCAGCCCAGCAGGTGTACCTGGCACTGCAGGGCAGAGTGGGGCCACATGAGGAAGTTCCTTGCTGCTGTGAGCTCTACGCTGCCCTAGCAAGGTGCCCCCTGCCCACACGGCAGCAGCGGGGGTGGTAGCATGGGCTTGTGCTCCTCTCTGCCGCCGCGCAAGCAGGGGACGCTTTGCCAGGGCAGCGCGGGGCTTGCAGGGGCAAGGAGCTTTCCTGTGTCGCCCCGCTCATGCTGGGGTGCACAAGCTGGGCTGTGGAGGCCACGGGGGCAGGGCAGCAAGCTGGGGAGCTGGAGCCTACAGTGGGAAGCCCACAGCCCACACCCTGCCCCACACACAGATCTGGGGGGCACGGGTTCCCCCTACCCCCTCCAGGACTGTACGCAGAGGTGGGGAACTGGTCCTACCCCCTGCCTGAGCCCGAAGCAGGCAGGCAGCAGAGGGTGAGGAGCTGGGCTCTGCACTCTGCTCTACTGCAACAGCTGCTGCCTCCTGCAAGTAGCAGCCAAGGCTTGGGTGCTGCTGCAGGGAGCAGGAGGTGGTGGACCTACGTCCCTGGCCCTGTAGTCTTGGCAGCTGGGGGCCGCCTCCGGCAGGTCTGGGTGGGACAGGGGGCTGTGGGTGAGGGCACTAGCAGGGTCAGGGGGCTGTGTGGGGGAATGAGGGGCACCAGCAGGGCCAGACCTATGCCCTGGTGAGCTAAGGGGGCAGGGGGAGCTCTGATTTTCCTTACTAAAAAATCCAAAATCAAATACCAAAATATATAGGTATTTAGAATTTATGTTATTATTGTGACTGAGGCACTGGTAGGCTTCCAAATTGTTTTAAAATTGTAAATGTATCAGGAAAACCTTATGTTCAACTGATACCTATATATATAGGGACCTTTCATTTTAATCACAGATTTTGGGGTTTTAATCAGAGAATTTGCGATTTTTTATCAGGGAAAACCAGGATCCATGATCATCACTAACATCAAGAATTATGTAGTACAGAGCTAGAGGAAGGTCAGTCAGTATACCCTTTATGAATTTCTTGGGTCAGATCTATGTTTCCTGAAAGGGGAAAAAAGGAAACATACATTTTTCCAAATAGGGATTTTGTCATCATTCTAATATTATAAAAGCCTTAGTCTGTCTCTCTGTTTGTCTGTTTGTCCCTAATGCTTTATTTGCACCCTGATTGATTGTCTTGGTAACCAAGCACAAAGCTGAGTGAAACAACCAATCAGAGTGCTGCAAGAGTGGTCTGGACACAAGGTGGTGGTGGCGGCACGATGGAGTGCTGCCATGACAATGAGGACAGAGGGACAGAGGGGGGACGAGGCCAGCACTGCTGACCTGTCCCCACCCCCAGCCCTGCTCCCTGGAGGTGGCAGCGATGGAGCAGGAGGGGCCGAGGCCACCTTCCCACTCCCTCCCAGGGCTCTGGGCTCTGGAGGCAGTGGTGGCATGGGGTGCTGGCCGAGGGGGACAGAGGGGACAGTAGCGCAAGCTTCCCCCCTCCACTCTGGGGAGGAGGTGGTGGCACAGGGTGGTGGGTGGTGGCACTCTGTCCCCGCCCTTCCCACCCCCCACCCCACCATCATTCCTGACGGGCAATTGGCTAGTAGATAAAAGTCTGTAACCACTGAAGATGTCACTCCTTCCCCAACAACCAGACTCGTTCCTCATTTTGGAGGGTCTGAACCTTTTCATATTCCTGGTTTACAGATGTGACTTAGATTCAAAAGTACAAAATGGGAGCTTTGGAAAAAGGGAATAGCCTAATAGGAAAAATTGATGGAGAGAAAGATTGGCATAAACCTCTTCTTGATATCCACCTACTACATTTTTAACTAAGCTTTTCTGTAGAAGATAAAAGGTAATTGTTTTAAGGGTTTGGTGGCTTTGACTGAAATGAACAGCAACTTCAGCACTAATTTTGGTACTGATAAAGTTGATCCAAAACCCCTCCAAATTAGTACCTTTATTACCATAAATTTGATGTCCAGTTTCTTCTGCTGAAATTATTTCAATTTTATAGTATATTCTGTTAACAAATACTGTTTTGCTGTAAATAGGGATGAGGAAGAAGACGAAGAAAAAAAGTAAGATTCAGTTTAGCATCAGATTTGCTCTTTTTGACAATAATGAAGTTTGCATTTACAACCTGCTGTTATTTACTATATAATCCAAGCCACATGCTGGAGCCTTAATGATTGGTTGTCAGATGTGCTGGGAACCTGGAGCTCCTAAAGTCAATAGCAGCTGTGGAAGCTCAGAACCTTTTAAAAAAATTAGACTCTTAATGTTCAATATAAAACAAAAATGACAGTAAAAATGGCACTTATTTTCTCTATACCTGCTCCCTTTGAATAGGGAGCTTTACTATTAAAAAAATATTACCACTCTTGCTTTGCAGAGTACACATAGACAAGAGAAGATCAGGCAGTATTTTATACCATATGCATAATTGAAGATGATCTACAGAAGAAAAATTAAAAATGAGATGTGTGTATTTTTCTTTCACTAACCAAGGCATAAAAGCATTCATCACACCAAAAAAATGTTCTCCTTATTATGAAATTATCTTGCTATATTCTGTCTGACTCTTACTGCTGTCACAACATACATCACTCTGAAATCTCTTCAACAACTCAGGAAATAACAAGAGGGTTTCACAAAGGGGTGTGGGGGTGGCGGAGAAATGGAAATACAGGTTTTCCTTGCTTTGTGCTGTACATGCATTCCTGGAAAATGGTGCATAACTTGAATTGGCATAAAGGGAACCCATTTTACAATGTAACAAGTGCTGGTAGAAATGAAAAAACAAAATGTAAAATTCAATCAAGAGACCCATTTGCTTGCTTTTGCAATATGCTACAAACTTGTTAAAGTGTTTCTTTATTAACTTATAAAGACGTGTTTTGCTAATTTCTGTTTTAAATAACATTTATCTTCAGAATGTCAGTATGATACCTGGCCCTATTTTATTATTGCTGCAAACACTTTGAGACAATGTTGAGAACTCAAATCAGTCATAAATGGCTTCTGTATCAAATGTCTGCAATATGTGTAGTGCATGCAGAAAAAGCATACAGAAGTTGCCAAATAATTCTTTCAAAAGACAGATAACATGAGAATAAAGATTACCTATATAACTTTTGTTGATACTTTCCTTACATGCATGCACTGTGATACAGTCTTTAATTACATTATCATATGCAGTTGTTCCCATAGTACCATTATCTTGTTCAGCAATGGTTCTGCCCCTGTATCACACTCCAAACTTGACTTGCAGTTTTTGGTATTTGTAGAGCAGTCCCTCTTGGTAGAAATGTTAATCTTTGTTCAAAGTGGTGTTAGAGTGATGTTGTTGTCATGATGGTCCATGAATTATGTGAGAGGCAAGGATTATTTTAGGATGATATCTCTTATCAGACCAACTGCACGGTTGGAATGAAGTTAGAGAATCGCCAATGACGAATATCTGTCATTCAAACGCATGTCTAAAGCTCAACCATGCAGTTGGTCTGAAAAAAGAGATCACCTGAAAAAGATCCTTGCCTGTCTTTGTTCAAATCATTCACACTTTCACTGCTATAGAGAATACTTGCTAAACTAGCCATTCATGATTTCTGTTTCTCCACTTTTGAATTCTGTTCTGCCATATAAAATCTTAGCCGAATAATACATGCTCTTTCCCAAGTAAATGCCTGAAACTAAAGTTGTTCCTCTCTTAGCGACAACATTGTATAAAAGCACTACTTTTTATTTTACACGTAGCTAGTGGCTGTATTCCCAAAGAGCTATGGAATAACAACTCCACAGTAAATTAAGCTTCCCAGAACGTTTTAAGTACACACAAATATTTATTTCATTCATGGGAGAGAGAGAGAGAGAGAGAGAGATGTGGTCTAAAATAATACAATGTTAGTAACTTTTTACTGTACTGATATTCCCAAACCAAGATATGCAATAGCCTGAGGAGGACTTTCAGATAGATTTGGTCAGGTGGCAATGTTCTAGGATGTCCAATAAAATAGGAGGTAAGAAGTACTCCAGAATAGGATTGGAAGTTGTCCCCTTTGAGAAAAAAGTTAGATAACTTTGGTTACAGTCAATTTGGAGATCTAGATCTGATAGTTACAAATGAAAAGGTTAATGTTTTTGGAAGTTATGAGCTTATGAAAATTTGCATTAATGAAACTGCTGCGTTACCTAAATTCCAAAGTTGCTATCAGGCATCCACTATAATAATAATGAATGTTTTTATACCGTCAAATTGTTGACTAACAGGCAACTTCTTAGTTAAAAGGTTTTGATCTTCACTTGTACCAGTCCAATTCCTTTAAGGCATACTGTAGTTTATGTGGGGTAGAATCAGATTCAGCCCACAGCTACTACCACCAACAGATCAACATATGTAATCTTGGACTTGACAGCTCCATGTAACTGCTATTCACACTCCAAACAGGTGGCTGCAGGAAGCTACTGAAAAGCTTGGTTTACTTATTATTATACCTCAAAGCATGCAGAGTCCTGCATAGATTCAATGGGAAATGGTTGCTCTTGATTGCTCAGGCCCTACACAAAAGCCAGTCATCTCTAGCCTATTGTCATTTATTGAACATGGCTATTAAAGCAGAGTTGTTGGCTACAAATGTCCAACTCGGGATCCTTAAAATTCTGGTTTATTAGGCGGATTGAAACACTGTAATGAAGTTAAATCATAAACCTTGGGGCTGGTCCACACACACACACACACACACACACACAAGCAAGCTACAAGAGTCAGGTATACCTATCCCACAGGCGCTGGAAACTGTCGTCGAGGCTTCTTCCAGCGTGGTGTTATCTTCCAGAAGGGGGTCGCCAGCTGGTCCTTCTGGCTGGACAGGTCGGGTGCTGGTCAAGTTGGAGATCAAGAGGGCGCCGCTGAGGGTCACTTTTCACTGCTTTTTATCTGTCCTTGGCAAACTTTGGTGACTCCCCAGTTTTCAGGTTTGCCCAATCCAGGGGTCGTTGACCCTCGTGGGACTTCCCCCTCGGTGGCTACTGGATGGCATCTGTCAGCCCCAGGGGTTGTCCACATGTACGTGCAGGTTTGGGAGTCTGTTGATGAATTTTGAATAGGGCTCTGGGAGCGGTTGATCTGGAGATATTCATCCCAAAAGTTGGTCCCCGGCGTTGATTAACTCAGACCAGGACTTCTAGCCCTTGAACAGTGATGTTTAGAGATTTCCCGGTTGTTACATTGTCTTTTATTGATTTCTTCCATTGGTTGATCTGCGGTTTTCCTAGGTGTTAGTTGCTGCCTGCTACTGTGTTACGCATTCAATCACTGATTCACTCGCTCTTTCAGGGGCCCGCCTGATACAAGGAAAGTCCAGTTTGACTCCTGCCCTTAACATTGTTACAATGTATAACTTACTTCTGAAACTAAACACATTTAGTTGAAAGTTGAAAGGTGAGGAGTATAAAATATAAGCTACAAATGCCATGGCACACAAATAGATAAAAATACCAAAATACACGGGGAGATACAAAATGCACACATACAAATTTTAAACACAATTCCTTATCTTAAAGTGAAAGAAAGAGGAAGGAAGAAAAGGTAGAAGAGGAAAAACATATTCAAAGAGGGGAGAGCAAATGCAGGCAAGAGGAAAAGGGGGCTTTCTGCTACAGAGTAAACTGACAGGATCTAAACTATCAACTATTTATTACAGCACTGTCTTGTTGGTAATGTAAGAGAATATATAATGGTCTTGTTATGTAAAAGAATATGCCATAGAAACTCTATGCACTGAAGAGGATTAGGTGGGGATTTGTTGAAATTTAGTCCATTGATTTTACTGCCATTTCTTAAAGTGAAAGATACTAAACTGATGACCTAGGTAAAAGGTGTCATTTTGGAACCAAGAGTTCTAGTTTTTTGTATGCCATTAAGTACTAAGAATTGTTGTCTAATAAGAATTGCTAATAATAGAATGTGCTAATAATAATTTGGCTATGTGGGTCTGTGGAGAAATCCCCCTCTCTCTGCCACTCACTTGGGACAAACTAGGTGACCCGTGTATCTCCTGGGTCTCTTTGTGGTACTGGCTGGTCAGTCAGGTCACCGATGCAGGTAAAATTCCTAGGGGGAGGGGAGTGGGCTCTCTTCATCTGCCGGGCATTTTGAAAAGCCACAAGGAATGCACCTCCAGGCTCCGGCTTGGATGATTCTCTGTAAGTAATGACCTGTAAACTAGCCAGAAGTCTAGAAATACGTATAGGCAGTTGCATTTAATAGGATCATTGAATCCAGTATCTGCAAAGGCTCAAATGACTTTTGTTTGCTCCAAGTGTATTTCTAACTTCTATACTACCCCCCAACACCCCCCTCCCCGCCCCAATAGAAGTATCAAGTTACAGCGTGCCTGGCTGTGGTGCTGGGAGAGGGGAGAAGCAAGCCTTTTGCTCCCTTTGCTTGGCTAGCAAAGTTGGGCTAGGCTTTTTATTTTCCTCCAGTATCTGAGGTTATCTTTGAATGCTTCAGGCTATAGAAGCACGCCAGAATCCCATGGTGGGTTGAGCACCCACAAGGTCTACAAGGTCTGTGTACCCTGGAGGGCACAGAACCCTGACAGCAACCACACCCCAGTTGGTGGCAGCAGTTACTCCTGGCTTGTGGGTGTGCTCCGGGAAGGGGGTCAGCAGGATGTAGGTGCCCCAGGGGAGGCACCCAAAGCGGGGTTAGGGTCAGGCACAGTGAGGTGGGTGGCTCAGCATAGTAGTGCCCCCTACTGTCCTGTCATAGGGTCAAACTAGACTAAAGCTATGCCTCAGAGCAAATCATAGAAAATTAGGGTTGGAAGGGACCTTAGGAGGTCATCTAGTCCAACCCCTGCTCAAAGCAGGACCAACCCTAATTAGATCATCCTAGCCAAGGCTTTGTCTAGCTGGGTCTTAAAAACCTCCAAGGATGTAGAGTCCACAACCTCTCTGGGTAACCTGCTCTAATGTTTTACTATCTTCCTAGTGAGAAAATTCTTCCTAATATCTACCCTAAACTTCCTGTGCTGCAACTTGAAACCGTTGCTCCTTGTTCTGTTAACTACCACCACTGAGTAAGGTTAGCTCCAAACCCTACTTCAGGTAGTTGAAGGCTGCTATTAAATCCCTTCTTAGTCTTCCCTTCTTCAGACTAAATAAACCCCGTTCCCTCAGCCTCTCCTCAGAAGTCATGTGCCATTGCCCCCTCACTATTGCCCTCTGCTGGACTCTTTCCAATTTGTCCACATCTATTCTGTAGTGGGGGGACCAAAACTGAACACAGTACTCCAGATGTGGCCTCACCGGTGCTGAATAGAAGTGAATAATCACTTCCCTTGCCCTGCTGGCAACACTCCTACCAATGCAACCCATGTGCTGTTAACCTTCTTGGCAACAAGGGCACACAACAAGTGCTCATAGCAGAGCTGACCTGAGCAGGGTGCAGGGCCTGGAGCAAATCAGCTCATGTGGGGTCCTGCCCCACCTCCGATCCGATGGGCCCTGGACCCAAAGAAGCTGCTGCCACCATCGGCATGGGGGGAGGGGGGAGTAGCGAGTGGCTGGACATGGAGCCACCACTCCACCCAGCTCTGTGCCACTGCTGCTCCCCTGTCACCCCGATTCGCCCCCCACCCAGGGACAGCCCTGACTCATAGTCAGCTTATTGTCCACCGTTAGTCCCAGGTCCTTTTCTGCAGAGCTGCTGCCCAGCTAGTCAGCCCCCAGCTTGTACTGGTGCATGGGATTGTTCCTTCCAAAGTGCAGGACTTTGCACTTGTCCTTGTTGAGCCTCATGAGATTTCTTTTGGCCCAGTCTTCCAATTTAACTAGGTCACTCTGAATCCTAGCCCCACCCTCCAGCATATCTGCTATTTCCCCCAGTTAGGTGTCATCTGCAAACTTGCTGAGGGTGCATTTTATGCCGTCTTCCACATTGTTGATGAACATATTGAACAAAATTGGCCCCAGGGCCAACCCCAGGGGTACTCCACTTGATACAGGCTGCCAACTAGACATCATGCCAGTAATTACTACCGTCTAAGCCTGATGCTCCAGCCAATTTTATATCCACCTTACAGTCCATTCATCCAGTTTCCCCCAGTTAGGTGTCATCTGCAAACTTGCTGAGGGTGCATTTTATGCCGTCTTCCACATTGTTGATGAACATATTGAACAAAATTGGCCCCAGGGCCAACCCCAGGGGTACTCCACTTGATACAGGCTGCCAACTAGACATCATGCCAGTAATTACTACCGTCTAAGCCTGATGCTCCAGCCAATTTTATATCCACCTTACAGTCCATTCATCCAGCCTGTACTTCCTTAGCTTGCTTCTGAGAATGTTGTGGGAGACCATATGAAAAGCCTTGCTAAAGTCAAGGTATACCACATCCACTGGTCTCCCCACATCCACAGAGCCAGTCATCTCATCATAGAAGGCAATCAGGTTGGTCAGGCATGACTTGCCCTTGGTGAATCCATGCTGACTTCTGAATCTCTTTCTTCTCCAAGTGCTTAAAAATAGATTCCTTGAGGATCTGCTCCATGCTTTTTTCAGGGACTGAGATGAGGCTGACTGGTGTGTAGTTCCCTGGATCCTCCTTGTTCCCTTTCTTATAAATGGGCATTACGTTTGCCCTTTTCCAGTCATCTGGGTCCTCTCCTGATAGCCATGAGCTTTCAAAGATGATGGCCAGTGGCTCTGCACTCATACCAGCTAACTCTCTCAGCACCCTCAGTTGCATCTCATCTGACCCCATGCACTTGTATATGTCTGGCTTTTATAAACAGTCCCAAACCTGTTCTTTCACCACTGTTGGCTTCTCACTTTTTTCCCTAAACTGTGCTGCAAGGTGCAGTAGTCTAGGAGCTGACCTTGCCTGTGAAGATTGAAGTGAAAAAGGCATTGAGTACTTCAGCATTTTCTGCATCCTCTGTCACTAGGTTGCCTCCCCTATACAGTAAGGGACCCACACTTTCCCTGATCTTCCTCTTGTTACTGACATAGTTGTAGAAACTCTTCTTGTTACCCTTCATGTCCCTTGCTAGTTATAGCTCCAATTCCACTTTGGCCTTCCTGACTTCATCTCTGCATGCCCAAGCAATACACTTATACTCCTCCCTAGTTTGTCCAAGTTCCCACTTCCTATAAGCTTCCTTTTGGTGATTCATTTTAATGAAGAGTTCCCTACTAAGCCAAGCTAGTCTTCTGTCATACTTGCTAGTCTTCCTGGACATCGCGATCGTTTGTTCCTGCACTCTCAGTAAGGCTTCTTTAAAGTAGAGCAGCTCTCCTGGACTCCTCTTCCCCCTCAGACTGACTTTCCAGTGGATCTTGCCCATAAGTTCCTTGAGTGAGTTGAAATCTGCTTTTCTAAAGTCCAGGGTCCTTACTCTGCTGCTCTCCTTCCTTCCTTTCTTTAGGATCCTGGACTCAATCATCTTGTGGTCGCTGCTGTCCAAATTGCCATGTACTGGTACATTCCCCACCAATTCTTCCCTGTTTGTGAGCAGCAGGTCAAGAAGAGCATGGCCTCTAGCTGACTGCTCCACCACTTGCACCAGGAAGTTGTCCCCAACAGCCTCCCCCAAATTCCTGGATTGTCTCCACACTGCTGTATTGCCTTCCCAGCAGATGTCAAGGTAACTGAAGTCCTTCATAAGAACCAGGGCTTGTGATTGGGAAACTTCTGCTAGCTGTTTAAAGAAAGCCTCATTCACCACTTCCTTCTGGTCTGGTGGTCTATAGCAGACCCGCACCATGACATCACCCCTTTTGCCCTCTCCTCTGACCCTAATACAGAGACTTTTAACAGGTCTGTCTCCAGTTTCATACTGGAACTCTAAGCTCTTCACTCATACTGGCCTGTGGTCATCTACTCAGGCCCTGTGCAGGCCCTCTCCACTCATATTGGCTGACTGATCACTACTTAAGCCCTCTGCTCTCCTTTGGCCTGATGGTGCCTGTACAGGCCATCTCCCCTCATTAGCCATTGTTGGCTTAGGCTGTCTCCACTCACACATGAACGACAGAGGCTGGGGGGGGGGCATGGCAACCGCCTGCAGACAGTGGTGGCTGTGGCGGTGGCATGGCGGCAGTGGGTGGCAAGCTGCTGCAGGCAGCCACAGCAGTGTTGGTGGCAAGGGCGGGGGGTGGCGAGTGCTGACCAGTGGTCGGTGACCACCTGCAGTTACTGCCAGCAGTGTTGGAGGTAAGGTAGGGGTGACGAGAGGCAACTGTCTGCAGGCACCACCAGCAGCATCGGCGGCGCTTCTCTGAGGGGGTGCACCACCAATCTCAGGGGGTGCACGTGGCTGGGCTCTCTGTTCAGGCTTCCTTCACAGCAGCCTGGCCTCTCTGCTCGGCCCTCATCCTCAATAGCCTGGCCTCTCTGCTCAGGCCCTTATCTACTTTCTTAATGATCTGGCCTTATCTACTCAGGTCCTTATCATTGTCGATAGCCTGGTTCTGGTGGCTCAGGCCCATCTTATGCCTTAGGCCTGGCTCTGGGATGCTCAGGTCCTCTTTTAGTTCTGGCTCCAGCCAGCTCAGACATTTAATAGCCTGGCCGTGGCTCTCAGGCCATAGCCTGGCCTACCAGCTCAGGCCTTCTTTACAATAGCCTAACCTCCCTGCTCAGGCTTCCTTCTACTCCCTGGGACCCCTTGGCTCTCCTGGCCCCCTGTTTTTTCTCGGATCCCTTGCTTTTCTTTCAGGGTGTGCTCCCTTAGCTTTTCCCTCCCATGAGGTAACCCACTCCACAAGACTTTCTCTGGGACCCTGTTCAACTAGCTCCTTACTCTCGGCCTCAGCCAGTCTAGGGACCCTTGTGGGGTCCCTTGGAACCTCCTCCATCCCATCTCCTATCCTCCAATCATTGCAATGACTTCCTGAAGCAATGGTACTCCATCCCCAAGAGCGCTGCTCCTTTTGCTCCACTACTGTAACTGTCAGCTCACAGCTCTCTGCCTAGACGGGGGCCCTGACCAAACCCAGGCTCCCTCAGCTAGTTCCCTGCCCCAGCAATCACATGAGGCATCTCACTGCCTCTACCTGTCAGTCTTTTAACCTACAGGCTGTTCTACTGAGGACGCGCTTCACCTGCTGGGCTTCCTCAGTTTCACTGGCTTGCCTTAAAGTGGCAGGCAAAAATAATGCCCTGACACACCATCCATGACAGTGCTCCAGTCATGCGAGCTATCCCACCAAGTCTCTGTTATTCCAATTACATCATAGTTCTATGACTGTGCGAGGACTTCCAGTGCTTCCTGCTTGTTTCCCAGGCTCTATGCATTTGTGTACGGGCACCTAAGGTAACTAATCGATTTCCCTGATTTCTCAGGAAGAATGAGAGCACTTCCTCTGTTGCCCCTTCCTGCTGGTTTTTCCTCGTCCTCCAGGTCTCCCACTTCCAAACTTAGCTCAGGGCTTTGGTCTCCATCCCCCAGTGAACCTAGTTTAATCACAAGAAGAAGATTAAGGACAGAGGCACACAAACGTGTTTAAGAAAACACATTTCACAGAACAACTACTTGCTTTCGGAACTCACCATCCTCGTGCTCAGGGGAAATTTACAAAATGCCTTCAAATGGCAGGCCTGGGGGGAAAATAATAAGCTGGTTGGACACTAAGAACCAAGTACTAAATGCAGGCATTGGCTTAATGGCTCATTAAAATTCTACCCAGGTCCTAATAATCTCTCCACTCTACATGTGTTAAGGTTCCTCTCCACTTTTTAATGGTAGCCCAATTAGCACATTGCTGCTGCCCATGTGACATCCCGTTAAAAAAAAATAAAGACATTTGACAGTGTAGAAATCAGTGGTATTACAGAATATTGATTTGCATTGCATTACTGTCAGATAACAGATACAAATCATTTAAAAATGAATACACAAGTACAGCCCACATAACACGTTGAGAGGTGCAAGTGTGGCCCATTGTGCCAAATAGGTTGAGAACCACTGGCCTAGATCATCTACTAATCAAGCTATCCTTTCTTCCACTTTTTTTTGTTGGTTATCAACTTTTGGGAATCTCGCTATACCAATTTCATAGCCCTGTAGGCTATTTTAGCCCTAGCTGAGCCTCACTGAGGTCTGAGACAAATGCAATGCATTACATTTGAAAGCTTGACTTATGTCTATCCCAACCATGTTCCAGTAATGGATATCACTCACACACATCCTTTCTTCTCACATAGTTAAAGCCTTGAAATACTACAGAAGGTAGTGATAAGGAATATCTTTTACTCTTCCAACCTGTGTAGAGTTATTTTGAATAGTAACATTAGGTATCCATTCAGCAATATGTACAGGATTGGTAACTGGGGTTATTTATGAACCAAGGATAAACCAAGGATATATTATTTAATCCTTGTGCAAAAGTGTTTTTGAGGTCAAGACTCGAGCATTTCAAAGTATGCATAAGGTACTGTTATCAGCTGAGATCAGTGGGAGACTTTTTCTTCTACTGCCATAAAGATCAGTAGGTTTACAGCACTACACAAAATCTGCTTTGAGCAATGAATCACAGTTTGGTTCACGTGTGGCAGCGGCCTAACAGGAAGTTTGTCTTGTTAGTCTTATGACACAGTAATTCCTGTACATACAACGTAGTTTACTGAGTTTGTGACTGGGAGCCACTTCTGACTAGAAAAGCCAAGTCATTGCTTTTCCCCAAGGCCTTGGGCAAATTACTTTAATAAAACTGTTTTCTTCCCTTTAAAACAGAGATAAATACATCAGCCCTCAGGCAAACAAGATCCTGGGCAAAATTTACCCCTGGCTCTGCCCAATCTCATCCGGTCCTGGCTCAGCCCTCTCCTACTTCATCATATGTGGTGGTGGTGAATCTTTAGGTCCCCGTTTTACTAGCAGAGGGGGGAAAAACTATTGCATATGCTTTGTATGTGGTTTCCAAAAGCTAATAACATGGTATTGAAACCAGTTTCCTCAAAAACAACAAACCCAGCTCTTCTTAAGGAGAATTACATCCTTACAAATCATGTTGGAATGACTAGTTTATTTTTTTTTAGCCTCCTTTCTAGTAACTTGTAATTTGGTCCTCTTGCTCTTAACTGTGCTGCTTTTCAACTGTGCTTACAATATGTTTTCAATCAGTGTGCCTTTTTATTTAAATTTTTCCTTTTATAAAAGATTCTTGTCCGGGCTAACTCTGGTTCCCTAGAATGTATGGTACAGACATTGGAGGAAGCACTAATAATAATTATGCATATGGTGGCATTAGAAATTAGATCTTCTGGATCAGTAGTGCTCAAGCCTTTACCCTGTGGGCTGGATGGGCAGTGCATGTTCCATCAGTGGGCTGGATCTGACCTGTGGCCCCAATCTGTCACCCAGGGCAAGTATGATGGCCATACTGATGTGGGGGGCGGGGTGGGGGGGGAGAGTGTAGGGAGCAGTTTAGCCCTGATCCAGCCACACAGAGGGAAGAGGGTGTGGCCTAGCCCCAACCTGGCTGCACAGGGAGAAGGCAGTCTGGCCTGGCCTTATCTGGCTGTGGAGGTAAGGAACATGGGAATTTGGCAGCAGGGAAGGGTGTTGGTATTAATGGCCACTCCTCCCCTGCTGCCAAATTTTCTGACCTGTGGGGAGTCCCATGGGCCAAATGCGGGCTGTATTTGACCCATAGCCTGGAGGTTGAGCACCTGTGTTCTAATGATTTGTTAGTTTATTCTTTGCCCCTGGGATAGTAGATTTTTTTTTCTTCCCTAAAGTATGTTTCTAGTCCTCTGGGGTTTTTTGTTTCATGTAGATTATTCTAATATAGGCTGCAGGTGTTGAACAGATTCAAGTAAAACAACAGTTGCCAAATAAAAAGCAACTGTTATCAAGTTTGATTATGTTGTTCTAAGAAGGGAAACTATCATTCTTCTGTTAGTTTATATATTTGCTAAATAGCTTAAATAACTTGTGGTTGCTTTGGTTTCTGTTTAAAAACTAACAGCTCTAAAATGAGATAAGGAAGAAGGCTGCTCTTGTTTTAAAACAGCACTGAACATCAGGAGATCTGGGTTTCATTCCTGGCTCTGACAAAGTTTTCTATTGTAACGTTGGACCAACCAGCTTGTTCACCCTGGGAAAACTTTTCAAAAGAGCTTAAGTCCAATCTTTTAAACTGATACAACCTGTGAGAGGGGGAAGATCACATGGCCAGTCGCAATGCCAGCCCACTCCTCTGTCCAAGGCAGTCCACCCTGTCTCTCTTGCCATGACTTACTGTTCAGTAATACAAGTTGAAATAAGTGGGAAGCTGCCCATTTAATGCCCTGATGCCTTGGGGTCTACACACAGCTCCGACCTCCCCTTTCCATGTCCCGTGCCTCACAGATGGCATCCAAAATTATTAGTTGCTTCAGTCAGAAGTCGGGCAAACTCTGCCCCTTGCTGGACCTCTCACAGTCTTCTCATTCATGCTAACTCCTCTCACAGGGCCTCATTCACTCCACTCCCTCTTACAGGGTCTCTTTCACACTGCCCCTCACTAGGCCACTCTCAACCCATCCTGCTCCTTAGAGCGGCCTTTGGGCTATCATGTTTGCCTACGTACACTCCAGGTGATCCCCCTGCAGCTCTTCGGGTGCCTTTTGCAGCCTTCTCTACCAGTGATGTTTCTTACGCCTAACACTAGGCCAACTTTAGCCACAAGCCCCTCTCTTGGCTCTTCATGCCCCGTTCCTGGGGCCACTCTCTACCCCCTCACTGGGACCAACTCTATGCCCTCCTTTCTGGGCTTGGGGTCTTACACCCCCAGGGACTCAGGTGCCTTTCCCTCAGTGTGCCTGGTCCCATTGTCTGATCTATAACCCACTGGGTGGTGGGGGCTAGGGTTATAAGGCACCCCTACCTGCCTTTCACTGGTGAGGCAACTGGCCTGGCATTTCTGGGAAGCTACCCTGCCACGGGTAGCCCCATCAGGCTATCCTTCCCCAGCAGGGTGCAGTTTCAAGTCATACCCAGGACCAGGAGCCTCCTGCTATCCTCATAGCTCCTGCCCTTACTTCTAAGGTGTTCCTGAGCATCCACTCAGCCAGATGTTGTTCTGCTGGCTGCCAGCAGCAGACAGCTGGCTCAGCCCTGAGTGCCTGAGCTAAAATAGAATCTGCTCATCTCTCTCCTCCATTAAAGGCAGTTTCCTGGTTATGGAAGTTAGTTGTTTTCTTATCCAAATTTAACCCTCATTGGTTGTGTTTTACCCACTGATTTCTTTTCAAATGTTCTTTGGTTTGCTTTTTGTTTTATCAATAAATTCTATAAGTTTGCCGGAGACCAAACACAAATCTTCTCCCATTCTTTGAGCAGTCTGCATTATTGATCAATGTCTGCAGAAAGTAGATTTGCTGCAGCATTGACCTGTTTGTACAGATGGCCTAGTATGGATCTTCTCGGCATTATGGCAGCCTGATTTGTATTGATTGTATTGTAAATTTAGCATGCAGATTTCTTTCATTGAATTTCAGTGTTGATCTGGAAAACAGATTCCAGGAAACAATTATATTACTTCAGTTTAAATTTTTAAAAAATTGCATTACAGTCTGTGCTACAACTGAAAATAGGACTCTGCTACTATAAGGAAGCTTTTAATTTAATAAACTCGTTTGAATTGGATTTCAGCATATGTTTACTAAAACGGTGCCTTGTAGTCTACACTGTTTTAAAATCTTGCAAGTGGCTCTGCTAGCCTGCCCCTCATCACTGCCCCAAATTGTTCAGCGAATGGTTATTTGTGTTGTCAGGAGGGCAAAGATCATATGAGACTTTTTTTGTTGCTGAATGGTGACAACATATCATTGTTTCTTTTTTAAAGTTAGTGACCATCAGGATGAAGGCAGAAGAAACCCCCACTCTTTGTGCCAGATTAGAACATATCTTTGTCAAGCTGTGTGTGTCAGGACAGGTGACTGTCTTGACTGGATGACATTCTGGAGCAGGCTTCTAATGCATAGAAGCACATAATGAAGTGGTTAAAGCAAAAGCAATTTAGACATTGGACATTTTAATCCTTGTTAGCAGAGTAGATCTATATTTGACTGCAAGCGGTGCTAATTTTAGCACCATGTAAAAACTTATTTGAACATAATCTCTTCTCCTGCCCCCTTCCTATCCCCTGGAATCCAACAATTGCTTTAGGTCATTTTTGTAATAGAATATATTTTTTTGGAATGCTATGGTTTCCCTAGTTAAATTATGATGCTGAAAATAAGCCATGCATTTGGGAATTTTGACACACAATGAACAATGGCATGTGTGTGGAAGTTTTTTTCTCTTGGCACTAAAGTAAGGATTTCTCTGCCTGAAGTACACAGGTAAAAATAATCAGTGGGAGCACTGATCAGCCATTTAGTTTCTAAGAAGATAGATTAGGACACTCATGGATTTATCTTCTGATTGCGATATAGTGGATGCAACTCTGAAAAGAAATACTGGAGCTTTCACATGTAGTATTTGTATTTTTAGATTTTCTACATGCAAAGGTAGAGACATCTACCATGTTTAGAAAATTCTTTCCTTAGATTTCCCCTCCAAAATGCTAAATGAGTATTGGCTACATCTTTCTTACGAAAGACTAGCATGGTGTAAGCCACTGGGGAGGTTGACTTGTTGCTTTCATTCTAGAACAAGATCATTGATCAAATAAAATTATTTTTTAACCCAGAAAGATTTTTTCCCCCCAGTACTTCCAAAATCAACAAGCCTGAATGTTATCTCTGCCCTTGTACCACTCATTCAACTTCAGAGTTGACCGTCTCAACCCAAGACTCTGGATCCAACCCCCATATCTAGTTTTGGGATAGTCCCAATCGTATGAGCCTTACAGATCAAGTGCAGTCTTAGGGCATTTTTACACATGCTCTGGGGGTGGGGAGCAGGGTGGGAACTCTTTAATTAAAGTGTCTCCAACAGCTGCTTGCATTAAAGCACCCACAGTGTCTTGTGTATCAGTGTCCCCGTGCTTCAGAATGGTGGTGGGGGCGCTTTAACTAAAGGTCATCAAATGAGCTTTACTTAAAGCACTACTGTTGCTATTTTGAAGTGTGGGGATGCTGATACACAAGAATTGGAGGCTAATTAGCACACTCCAGCAAACTCAATTAATTGAGTCTGCTCTGATGCACTAGAATTACAGTGTGTGAAAGCAGCCTCCCCACAAGTCTACAGGCACCCTTAGATTTGGGTTTTCCAGAGCAAGTGTGATCCAAGCCAGCCATTAATTATACAGGCTTTCCTGAATAACTAACAGACTTTTAAAATGTGGTACTACTCTGAGAAATGATTCTATAAAACTGATGTAGGTAGGTTTCATTTTTACCCAGCCATAAAGATTCTATATTAAATGCCTCCTCTAACAGCTGATCCCAGTCACGCAACCAAAGAGCTGGGAGTCAAATGGAGTTCCACAACAACGAAAGTTACAAGTCCAAATTCATAGATTCATAGATTGTAAGGAGCTGGAAGGGACTTTACAAGTTTATTGGCTCCAGCCCCCCTGTACTAGGCAGGAAAGACAACTGGGGTCAGGTGATCCCAGTGAGGTGACTGTCCAGTCTCCTCTTGAAGATTTCCAGGGTAGGTGATTGCACCACCTCTGGAGGGAGTTTATTCCACAGTCTAGACATTCTAACTGTGAAGACATTTTTTCTAGTGTTAAGCCTGAAACGGTCTTCCAGGAGTCTGTGGCCATTACTCTTGGTTTTCCCCAAGGGTGCCTTGGTGAACAGTTGTTTGCTGAGCCCTGGATGTATTCCCCTGATGTAGCAGTAAGCTTCTACCAAGTCCTCTCTCAGCCTTCTCTTTTTTAGGCTGAAGAGTCTCAAGCCCCTCAGCTTTTCCACATATGGCTTGTCTTGCCAGTCTCTGATCATACGGGTAGCTCTTCTCTGGACTCTCTCAAGCTTTCCCACATCCTTATTGAAGTGTGGCATCCAGAATTGGATGCAGTACTCCAGCTGTGGCCTCACCAATGCTGAGTAAAGCAGAAGAATCACTTCCTTGGTTTTGCTTAAGATGCATTGCTTGATGCATGCCAAAGTATTGTTTTCCCTGCTAGCTACAGCATCGCACTGACAGCTCATGTTCATACTATGTTCTTTTATTACCTCTAGATCCCTTTCAGTCATGGTGCTAGTCAGTTTGGCGCCACCAAGCCTGTAAGTTTGTTGGGGATTGTTTGTTCCCAGGTGGAGCACTTTACACTTCTCAATATTGTTGAACTTCATCTGGTTTCAATCTGCCCAACTTGGCAGCCTATTTAGGTCCACCTGTATCTGCTGCGTATCTTCAAGCTTGACCGTGCTCACCCATAACTTGGTGTTGTCCATGAACTTGGACCTGGTAGGGAGCCGCACTCCCAAGCTGCGCACAAACAGGCGTGCTCTGTAATGGCACGTTGGTGTTTGTGCCGGTGTTTGTGCAGGCAGGTAAGCAGGAGGGGCCAGGAGGAAGTCTTGGTAAGGGAAAGGCAAAAGCACCACCAATAAATAAAAATGGTGTGGACACGGAGTGTCGCTAAGGCCTCTGCCTGGGGGGCACCGCCTACTCGGGGCTCCTCTGAGGCCTCCACCCAGACGAAGCCTATGAGGGGGCTGGCAGCACCCTGCCCCCTGGCCTGCGGGGGATGCCTGGTGGGGTCAGGGGGGGCAGGGAATGGGGGCCCCCACACCTGTCCCGCAGGTGTCCATCTTAGGGCCCTGGAGGGGCAGTTGAGGAAGCTCCAGGAGGAGGTTAGCAGGCTGAGGGGGGGATCAGGGAAGCAGAGGATGAAACTGATGGGCATTTCCTTTCCCTGCAGGGCCAAGCACCAAAGGAAGAAGAACCCCAGGAGGTGCCCTTCACAGCGGAATGGCAGACAGTTCCCTTCAGACCCAGGGCTGCTCATGGTGGTGTAGTACCAGCTCCCCCAGTCCAGCTGGGGAACAGGTACGAGGCCCTGGTGACATTGGAGGAAGAGGAACATGAGGAGGAAACCTCTGGTGAGGAGGTCACTCCATGTACAGAATGGGCTGGAGGAGGCAAGTTGACCCGGAGAAAGACGCCGGGTACTCGTCATAGGTGAATCCATCCTGAGAGGAACAGAGGGTCCCATCTGTCGCCAGGATCCCATGACACGTGAGGTCTACTATCTCCCCGGAGCGCAGATTCAGAACGTGATGGAGATGATCCCGGCCTTCATTCAGCCCACTGATTACTACCCCATGGTCTTAATCCATATGGGCACTAATGATGCGGCCAGGAGCAGTCCAGACTGCCTGATGAAGGACTACCAAGCGCTGGGAGACAAGTTGAAGGAGATAGGGGCACAGGTGGTCTTCTCATCGATCCTTCCAGTGAGCGGGTGTGGAAGACGCCATGAGACCTGCATCTGGGATGTCAGCTTGCGGCTTTGGGAATGGTGTCTTGCAGCGGGCTTCGACTCTCTGGACCATGACCCTCACTTCAGAACAAGAGACATGCTCGAGTGGGATGGGCTTCACCTCTCCCCCAAAGGTAAGTGTGTGTTCTCTTCCAGGTTGGCTGATCTCCTCCAGCGGGCTTTAAACTAGGCACATCGGGGGGAGGGGGAGGAAGAGGACCAAGGGAGCCACAGAACACCAAACCAAGAGACACCCACAGGAACAGCCCAGCCAAGTCAGGCAACGAGCACAAGAAATACCCAGGTAAGAGAAAGGGGCCCAGACAGTCCGGGGATTGCAGGAGAGGCGCATACATCCTCAGGAGGCCTTAAATGCCTCTACACTAATGCTCACAGTATGGGGAACAAGCAGGAGGAACTTGCCCTCCTGCTAGCTAACACAAACCCAGACATAGTGGGGCTCACTGAAACTTGGTGGGATCCAACGCATGACTGGGCGGTGAACATCAAGGGCTAGAGGTTGTACAGGCAATATAGAACAGGGAGGAAAGCTGGGGGTGTGGCGCTCTATGTCAAAGAGCAATACACATCCTCTGCAAACAGCACTGGGTCTGAGGTAGGGAAGACAGAGGTGCTCTGGGTCAGAATACAAGGGGGTTGGGGGGAAAGGGACTTAATGGTGGGGGTCTACTACAGGCCACCTAACCAGGGGGAAGAGCTGGACCGGGAATTCTCAGGTCATCTCGCAGAGGCAGTTAAATCAAGGGACGTGGTCATCATGGGTGACCTAAACTACC
>NW_005842124.1:683125-684772 GCF_000455745.1 Alligator sinensis
ACAATCCCCACATGGATCAAAGGGGGCAAGAGTACTCAAAAGCCCCCATGGCTCACCAAAAGCATCCATTAATGCCTCAAAGCCAAAAAGGAGGCGTACACCCAATGGAAGTGAGGGGTCATCACCAAGGAGGATTATACCTCTTTGGCTCGAGATTGTAGGGGGGACTGTTAGGAAGGCTAAGGCAGAGATGGAACTGGGACTAGCCACCCGGATCAAAGATAACAAGAAGTCCTTTTTTAAATACATAGGGGTAAAAAGAAGGTGCCAAATAATGTGGGGCCTCTGCAAGACATGCTTGGTAATCTGGTGGTAGCACCAGATGACAAAGCTAATCTCTTTAACAGATTCTTTGCTTCCATTTTTCTGAGCAGAGGCAGGGACATCCCCCCCACTGGGATACCGGATGGACCCAGGAGAGGTGCAGCCAGGCCCAGGGTCAGAGAGGACCTAGTCGGTGAAATTCCGGAGGGACTAGACGTGTTCAAATCAGTAGGTCCTGACGACCTTCACCCCAGAGTGCTTAGGGAATTGGCAGAGGTCATTGCAGGACCCCTGGCACAGCTTTATGAGCACTTGTGGTGCTCTGGTGAGGTGCCTGATGACTGGAAAAGGGCCAATGTGGTCCCCATTTTCAAAAAAGGGAGGAAAGAGGACCCAGGAAACTATAGGCCCATTAGTCTTACCTCAGTCCTGGGGAAGCTCTTTGAGAAAATTATCCAGGAGCACATCTATGAGGGGCCACCAGGGGAGTTTATGCTTAGGGGCAATCAACACTGGTTCATTAGAGGCAGGTCCTGTCAGACCAACCTGGTGGCCTTCTATGACCAGGTCACAAAAGCCTTGGATGCAGGTGTTGCGGTGGACGTAGTCTTCCTGGACTTTAAGAAGACCTTCGACACTGTCTCTCACCCCATCCTCATTAAAACATTAGCATCTGTGGTGTTGACGCCTACACAGTCAGATGGGTCACAAATTGGCTGGAGGGGCACACTCATAGAGTGGTGGTGGATGGGTCATTTTTGACCTGAAGAGATGTGGGCAGTGGGGTTCCCCAGGGCTCGGTCCTCGGGCCCTCACTGTTCAATATCTTCATCGGCGATTTGTACAAGGGGGTAAAAAGCACCTTGTTCAAGTTCTCAGATGACACTAAGATGTGGGGAGAAGTGAGAACACTAGAAGAGAGGGACAGGTTACAACTAGATCTGAACAGGTTACGGGGTGGGCGGATGAGAATAGGATGGGTTTCAATACGGACAAGTGCAAGGTAATGCACCTGGGGAGGAAGAACCAACAGCATACCTACAGGCTGGGGATTCCCTTGTTATCAGCACAGAGGCAGAGAAGGATCTTGGAGTCACTATTGATTCCAAGATGAACATGGGCTGCCAATGTGGGGACAGAGTCAGGAAGGTTAACCTCACCTTGTCATGCATCCACAGATGCATCATGAACAGGTCCAAGGAGGTGATCGTCTCCCTCTATGCAACATTGGTCAGGCCGCAGTAGGAGTACTGCATCAAGTTCTGGGCACCGCACTTCAGGAGGGATGTGGACAGAATTGAGAGGGTCCAGAGGAGGGCCACTCGCATGATTAGGGGGCAGCAGGTCAGGCCCTATGAAGAGAGGCTAAGGGGCCCGAACCTT
>NW_005842124.1:685031-746496 GCF_000455745.1 Alligator sinensis
CCTAGCCGGGGTCATTTGACCCCAGCATCCTTTCCTGCCCATGGCAGGGGGTCAGAATAGATGATCTGCTTAGATCCCTTCTGACCCTACCAACTATGAAACTATTTTTTCATGGGTAAAATTCATGTAATATTTGTAAATAGATTTGATGTAATTGTAAATAACTGTCTCATTGCTAATTGGGTAAATATTAATTTAAATAGACAGAAAGGAGCAGAGTACTGGTATTTGTTGCAGAGGAAGCATTCAACAATCAGCATAAAAAGTGTTTAATGTAAAATCCATTTTTATTAGCAATAAAAGACCTCAGTGCTTGTCCAGTTTGCTACATTGGCAGTATTTCCTAATACTACATCTTCAAGGGCATATTTTGTATTGAAATGTATTTTTATATGGTCCAAGTATGAATGCCAATATGTTTCTCAGCTTCCCTGATTTGTCTGGGTCACAGTCCCCACCCACGTCCTCCCTGCCATGTAAGGAAATATAGTTTCATAGTTGGTGGGGTCAGAAGGGACCTGAGCAGATCATCAAGTCTGACCCCCTGCCATGGCAGGAAAAAGTATTGGGGTCAAATGACCCCAGCAAGGTGTTCATCTAGCCTCCTCTTAAAGACCCCCAGGGTAGGAGCCAGCACCACTTCACTTGGAAGTTGCTTCCAGATCCTAGCCGCCCTGACTGTGAAGTAGATGTTTTGTTATGCTGGTAGTCTACAGTCAACATAGATGGTTTCCCAGTGGCTGACCTTTTGCTTTTTCTCTCCTGTTTGTTCTCTTGGATACTTTTATATACTTCTGTCTGAAAATCTATTAGATTAATAATCTATTCGATTGTTGGAGTAAGAACTGAGTATGTCCTTAATCTTATAGTAGTAGTTGTCTCTTTTAAAAAGCTTGCAAATCACGGAAAGCCAAACTTATGACTCTAAAGCAGGGATTTTCAACCCTTTTTAATAAGTGTGCCCCCAGGAGCTGGACACAGAGCAGGGGTGGAGGGATGCATGGCTGGATGCACCAGGGGCGTAGCACGCAGCCAGAGCAGCAGCAGTGTGGGGTGGTGGGTGGTGGCAATGGCCACCACATACGAGATTCCCCCTGCCCCTGTGTCCAGCCGGCTGGGCGGCACCTGTGCCGCCCACAGAGGGGCGCCACTGCCCTTTCCACCTCCCCCCCTCGGCCCTATTCCAAGGAGGCGGTGGTGCAGAATGGTGGGTGGCAGCGCTTGGTCCCCTCCCACCCATGCGTACCCACTAGGGCCTTCCCAAGTACTCCTGCTAGACAACCCCTGCTCTAAAAGACAAGGTCCATCTTAAATGTCTAGATAGAACCACTACACATTATGACTGCACTGCCATTCCCTTCCATCACAGAAGGGAGCTCACGGAAGGAACTGACCAAGTAACCTTTAGCTAGTAGAATTCAGCAGGTAGCTGAAAATTGTAAGTTTTAAAGGATAAATAACACAACACATCCTGGAAAAAAAACAGGAGGCAAACAACCTAACAAGAATATAAAGTGTAAAATCCAAGAAAGGTACAGGTAACAAATTAGAAAGAAGATAATACTAACCAAAAAGTTTAAGTCTGGTTTAGAACAAAATATAGAAAACTGATAACCTTAATCTCTGAAGAGAGGTAAGAGTACAAACAAAGTTGTTGTGTTTTTTACGTAAGAGAAAAGAAGAGAAGAAATTGTATTTCAAAGCAGTAAAGGATGGCATCTCCCTGTGTTTATTAGTAGATCGGGTTTTTCTAAAATATATTGCTCATCATGCAAAAAATGATTGATCATGTAGTTTTAATAGCTGGTAGACTAATAACTTTATCACCCTTAAGTATTTTTATTGTATTTTAAAAATCAAAACCAAACCTCTTCTGCATATTATAGTGTGAACAAAGGAATGTGTTCTTGCCTTCCTTGTATACATGTTTAGGACTAACAGTAGACACCAGAGGGCATGCTAGATCACACTTTCCAACAAAGGTAAACATCTAGTTAAAAAGAGATATTTTTCATTAATGAGATTTCAGGTTAAACCAAAGGCAAAGGCAGAATGAAATGTTTGCCCCCTATCAATGCAAGCCTTTTAAAAGGCCTGAAATGGCTAGTTGGAGGTTTTATGATGGGGATTTTTCTTTGGTTATTGGTGTAGCATCTCAGTCAAGAAATTGGAAAACTACCACAAAATATTACTGAAGTGAAATAATAGCAAAAAATGCCTGAGAGAGTTTTAACAGTAGTCTGGATGGTATCCCTGAGCAGATATCTGCCCATGATCCTAGGGGGGAGTTTGATATATAATGTTCTCACTAGAAAATTTGCAGTCACTCCAAATAATTTATTAGAAATCATAAAACTTGAAAAATGTCTCTTCAGCTCAGACACAACAACTCCTATACTTGGAGTTGGATATGATCTGGCACTCCAGGTTATACAGGGATTAATATTAATATACTTTTCACAGTAAAATTAGATAAGGAACTGTACTGCCTTCCAAAAAGCTGTCTTTGACTGCCATGCTGAATCCTGTTACTTCCTCTTTGCTTCAGTATCTTTTCCAGTGCTCTTTCTTCCTTCTGAAGAGTAGTTTAACATGATAATTTATGATCTTCCACCCCCTCTCCTCCCTGCACAGACTCTTCATTTTGCTTTTCCACGAGGCCTTTCATCTTCATTTCTCTAATTGATGGTGGGATATAAGAAATGTTCCTTGGCTTCAAAAATTGATTCAGTGTTAAGAAAGTTTAGACTAATTTAAGTAACTTAAAGAATATTACAGCAAGCAAGCACAGAACATTGCACAAGTGGCTACAACTCTCTTTTTTCAGTCTGTCACCCTCTGCCTAAATCTGCACCCATGTGATTGCAATCTTTCCTCTCTTCCCTGGGATTGCCTATGATAGTGGGGGTACCCTTTTTGGCAAGCATGCCACAAATTATTCCTACATCCACCCTGAGTATCGCTCTGATTCCCTTCCCCTGACAGATCTCCTGCACTGCCTTCTGCTTCCTTCCCTATCTGCTGCTGCGTGGTCTGTCTCCTCCCTGGTCTCTGTGGGTCAGCCACTCACAGGCTGCCCATGCCACAGCTTGGCTCAGATTCCTAATCATCATTTATTTTATTAATTTGGACACTTTCAAATGAAACAAAATCCTCAAACAATTTGTCCCTGTATAACAGGGCTAGGTCTTGTGTGTTAACAGCCAGTGGTGGATTTGTACCTTGGAAATTGAAAGTGCCCAGGCTGCCATGGATTTATTATCGTAGCAGATGGGCCCTATCTCTCTGAATGAAAACCATATTGCCAAGAAGAATTTGGTGTGAGCATTTAGAATGCAAGGGATGTACAGTTGAAACTGCATCTTTTTTGAGCAAGTCGTGTGCCTCACCTGACACCTGAAGTAGACTGTGTCCTCCAGAGGAGAGAGCAGTATTCAGCAAGAGGGGCATTTGCTAGCAAATCCCAATAGCTAATAAAGAAAGAACAACAAGGAAAAAAACTTGTCATGTTAACAGTAAGTATCTTGCTTCATCTTGGGGCTGTGAGCACCATGGATGTCAGCACCAGCTTTATTACCAATGATTTCAATGTTGACAGTGTTGTCATGGGACTCAGTATTGGCATCCTATCACAAAGCAAGGCAAAAAGGAAGGGTGAAGTGGAGACCGGGCATTGCTCCAAATACCCACCTGAAAAATGAAAGATGTCCCTCCTATGAGGATAGGACATCTAAATATGTTGCTAAGGGATTGGCACTACGTAGGTACTGCTGGCATTGGCAATGTGACAAGAGCACCATAGTAATTACAGGACTGAAGTGTATACCATGGAACTGTAAAATTCCTACCTGGAGGCCTCCTGGGCATATACACAGCACCAGATACCAGAGCTCAGTTATGAGCTTGCAGTTCAAAGAATGACAATTCATCCCCATTACTAGATTGTGCTTTCTCCGAAGTATCAAGCAGGGGATGCCTTTCCACAACCTTCCAAGACTGATCCTTGAGCCGCTGCTGAAAGCATCTCTTAGGGTCTCTACAGTGGAAACAGAGGTGGTTCCCAGAGCCAGCCAGCTGTGACCAGGCCAGTAGCAATATGCCATGCCACTCAGGTCATTCTGGCCCTACTGGGCACAACCATCTTATGTATTCTGTGACATATTTCTTTCCTATAAATCTGAGAAGAAGAAGAGATCAGGTTCTTTGTTGATGTTTCTACTTGGGCCATCTCTGCATGGCAGACTACTGGTTGGTGATTGTAAAATGTAATTTCCTGACATGCAAGATGGCGAATCCCTTCCTGACAAAAAATACCACAGGAAAGAATTAAAGATTAAAGTGAAATATGAGCCCAGATCAACTTTACAGGCAGTCATAGATGCCTCTTCTGCAGGTCAAGGTTGATGGCTGTGGTTATGGCCATGAGGTGGTTCTCCCAGCGATTGACACCTGGAATACCAAGGGAGGTTCAGAACAGCATAAAAGGCCTTTTCTAGCAGAGACAGAACCCTTAAACAACAGAACAATCACTGTCCTTTGTACCTTAAAGGTCTCAAAGGCTATTTTGAGACCATGAGGAAAATATATACACTGTGTACAGTAGGATGTTTCCAAAATTAACCCCTACAAAAAGACTGGGTTCATTCATAAGCTGAGAACAGACAGCTGGAAATGTTCACTATGTTTGAGGAAACACTCATCACCTAGCTGCTCTGTTACCCATCTGCCTGACATCACCATCCAAACAGTGAGTTTGATAGGAGTGTTTGGAGCCATGTTGGAACCAATAAAAAACAACTTTTGGGATTGCCTTTATTTTTCTGCATTTGGTTCAGTTCGGTTTATATCTAAGTAAGACAGCAAATTGACAGGGTGGTCTCCTGTCTCTCATATAGAAGGGGGGTATGCTTTTTCATAGTTTCATAGTTTCATAGTTTCAGGGTCGGAAGGGACCTAATAGATCTTCTAGCCCGCCCCCCCGCCAGGGCGGGAGAACAACCCAAAAAAACAAAACAAAACAAAAAAAAAAAACTGTGCCCATTATTCCTTGTTATGCCAGCAGGGGCTAGGGGAAACAGCGTCTCCCCCAAACCCTTCTGGTTCCCCCTAGTGAGTTTATAGACGGTCACCAGGTCCCCCCTCAGCCTTCTCTTGTGGAGGCTGAATAGGTTCAAGTCCCGCAGTCTCTCACTGTAGGGTCTGCCCTGTTGTCCCCGGATCATGCGGGTGGCCCTCCTCTGGACCCTCTCCATGTTGTCCACATCCCTCCTGAAATGGGGCGCACAGAACTGGACACAATACTCCAGCTGCGGCCTGACCAGCGTCGCATAGAGGGGGAGGATCACCTCCCTGGCTCTACTCGAGATGCACCTGTGGATGCACGACAAGGTCCGGTTAGCCCTGCCAACCATGACCTCGCATTGTCGGCCCATGTTCATCTTGGAGTCAATAATGACACCAAGATCCCTTTCCGCCTCCGTGCTCTCAAGTAGGGAGCTCCCCATCTTATAAGTGTGCTGCTGGTTCCTACTACCCAAGTGCAGCACCCTGCACTTGTCCGTATTGAAACGCATCCTGTTCCTGTCTGCCCACCCCTGTAACCTATCCAGATCCTTCTGCAATCTCTCTCTCCCTGCTAGCGTGCTCACCTCCCCCCAAATTTTGGTGTCATCAGCGAATTTAAACAGGTTGCTCTCCACCCCAACATCAAGATCGCTGATGAAGACATTGAACAGCGCAGGGCCCAGGACCGAGCCCTGAGGGACTCCACTACCCACCTCCCCCCAAGTCGAATATGATCCATCCACCACCACCCTCTGAGTGCGACCCTTCAGCCAATCTGCAATCCATCTGACCGTGTAGGCATCTATGCCACAGTCGCCTAGTTTACTAATTAGGATGGGGTGAGAGACGGTGTCAAAGGCCTTGCTGAAGTCCAGAAAGACTACATCCACCGCGACACCTGCATCCATGGCCTTTGTGACCTGATCATAAAAGGCAATCAGGTTGGTCTGACATGATCTCCCCCTAATAAATCCATGCTGATTGCCCCTGAGCATCATCTCGGATGCCGGCCCATCACAAATGTGCTCCTTGATGATCTTCTCAAAGAGCTTCCCCAGGATTGAGGTAAGACTGACGGGCCTATAATTGCCCGGGTCCTCCCTTTTCCCTTTTTTGAAGATGGGGACCACATTAGCTACCTTCCAATCGTCTGGCACCTGGCCCAAGCACCACGATCGCTCGTAGAGCCGTGCCAGGGGCCCTGCAATAACCCCAGCCAGCTCCCTCAGCACCCTGGGGTGGAGAGCATCCGGACCCGCTGACTTGAACGCGTCCAGCCCCTCCAGAAGCTCTCTAACCCGGTCCTCCCCAACCTGAGGTCTGAAGGCGATCCCCTCGCGTCCGGCTTCTATCACAGCAGGGAAGTCCCGGTCCCTGCACAAGAAAACGGAGGTGAAGAATTGGTTAAAGAGGTCCGCTTTATCCTCTGACGCAACCACCAGATTGCCCCGCATATCCTGCAGGGGCCCCACATTACCCGGCGCCTTCTTCATCCTCCCAATATATTTGAAAAAGGACTTTTTGTTATCCTTAATCCTGGACGCTAATCCGAGCTCTATCTCCGCCTTGGCCTTCCTAACAGCCCGCCTGCAGGCCCGAGCAGAGGAGGAATACTCCTCTTTGGAGATTACACCCCCCTTCCACCGGGCGTACGCCACCCTTTTGGCAAGCAGGCATTCCCGGACACCCTTGGTGAGCCAGGGGGGCTTTTGGACACTCCTGCCCGCCTTGCTTCTTGTCGGGATGGACACCCCTTGGGCCCCGAGTATCGTTTCCTTAAGGAACGACCACTCCTCTTGGACGCTGAGTTCCTCTGCCCTCAAGGACCCCAGTTCCTCTCCCACTAATCTCCTCATCTCACTGAAGTTGGCCCTCCTGAAGTCTAGGGCCACCACCTTGCTGCGGGCCCTTGACACTCTACGCTGAAGTGTCCTCCACAATGATGAGGGTGAAGCTGATGCTTCAGCCCAGGCAGCAGCTGTGACATTGTAACAGTTACATGTGCACAACCTGGGAGTAATACAGATATAGCAAAATTGCTCTAAATTTAACATTGTCTCATCTAGAGTTAAAGTGGGAGTGGTTTTGCCACATTTTTTTTATTAGAATCATAGGCTGCTTACAGATGTAACCCCCCCCCAAAAAAAAAAAACCAAAAAAACCCAAAAAAAACTCTCAGGGTAACCTGTTCCAGTGCTTCATTACCCTACTAGCAAGAATTTTTTTTCCTGATATCTAACCTAAACTTCCCTTGGTGCAACTTGAGACCATTGCTCCTTGCCACCCCTGAAAACAGTTTAGCTCCATCCTCTTCAGATCCACCCTTCAGGTAGTTGAAGGCTGTCATTAAATACCCCATCAGTCTTTTCTTTTCCAGACTAAGCCCAGTTCCCTCAACCTCTCCTCAGAAGTCATGTACCCCAACCCCATCCCCATTTTTGTTGCCCTTTGCTGGACTCTCCAATTTGTCCACATCCTTTCTGTAGTGGAGGGCTGAAAACTGAACACAGTACTCCAGATGTGGCCACACCAGTGCTGAATAGAAGGGAAGAATCACTTCCCTTGCCCTGCTGGCAACACTCATACCAGTGCAGCCCAGTATGCTGTTAGCCTTCTTGGCAACAAGGGCACATTATTGGCTCATATTTAGCCTATTGTCCACTGAAACCCCCAGGTCCTTTTCTGCAGAGCTACTGCTTAGCCACTTAGTCCCCAGCCTGTGATGGCGCATGGGATGGTCCTGTCCTAAGGAGTTTGCACTTGTCCTTATTGAACCTAATAAGATTTCTTTTGGTCTAATCTTCCAATTTGTCGAGGTCTCTCTGAATCCTAGCCCTATCCTCCAGCATAACTACTACTCTCCCCAGCTTGGTGTTATTCCCAAACTTGCTAAGGGTGCACTCCATCCCATCTTCCAGATTGTTGATGAAAATATGATCGGGGGCAGCAGGGCGGGCCCTACGAGGAGAGGCTAGGGACCTGAACCTGTTCAGCCTCCACAAGAGAAGGCTGAGGGGGGATCAAGTGGCCTGTTACAAACTAGTCAGAGGGGACCAGCAGGCACTGGGGGAGTCCCTGTTCCCCTGAGCACTCCCAGGAGTGACTAGAAATAACGGTCACAAGCTGGCAGAGGGTAGATTTAGACTAGACATCAGGAGGCACTACTTCACTGTCAGGGTGGCTAGGATCTGGAACCAACTTCCAAGTGAAGTGGTGCTGGCTCCTACCCTGGGGGTCTTTAAGAGGAGGTTAGACGATCACCTTGTTGGGGTCATTTGACCCCAGTACTTTTTCCTGCCATGGCAGGGGGTCAGACCTGATGATCTGCTCAGGTCCCTTCTGACCCTACCAACTATGAAACTATATTGAACAAAAACAGCCCCAGGACTAATGCCTGGGGCACTCCACTTGATACCAGCTGCCACCTAGACATCAAGCCATTGATTAGCACCTTTTGAGCCCAACAGTCCAACTAGCTTTCTAGCCACCTCACATCCATTCATCCAACCTGTACTTTCTTAGTTTGCTTGCAAGAATGTTGTAGAAGACTGTATCAAAGGCCTTGCTGAAGTCCAGGTATATGACATCCAGTGCTCTCCCAGCATTCATAGAGCCAGTCTTCTCATCATAGAAGGCAATCAGGTTGCTCAGGCATGACTTGCTGTTACAATGTAACAGCAGCTCCAAGTGTGCATTTGTCCATGATCCAAGGGTCATTTCACCAGAGTACAATTAACATCCTTTATGTACTTTTGGTCCAATCCTCCAACTTGTCTAAGTCTCTCTGAATCCTCTCTGTTAATATCAAACTTGTTTAAGACAGTAAGAAGACTATCTGAGTGTTATACTTTAGATTCATCTGCTAGGTCAGATGGAGTCTGCTTGCCTGCAGATGGATCCACACTGACATGTACTTGAAACAGTTTCCATACAGTAACTATGGTGCATCAAGAGTTAGTTTGTGGAACCCTCCCACCATCTCCAGTTTTCTGAGTACTTAGCTGTGAATTGCAAAAGAAATAAGGAAAGGCCTTATTTCCTTATTTGGCCCGTAAGGAAGGACAGGGTGCTAGGGAGGCC
Source organism: Alligator sinensis (assembly GCF_000455745.1). Taxonomy (NCBI): domain Eukaryota; kingdom Metazoa; phylum Chordata; order Crocodylia; family Alligatoridae; genus Alligator; species Alligator sinensis. The sequence continues at coordinate 694,176 of NW_005842124.1, forward strand.
CCAGTAGACATTACAGTAGTCAGAAAAAAAACACCCCACCTCCCCCCTCAACAAAAACAACCCCCCCTCCACAATCTTACAAACATGAAAAATATGTATATGTGATGTAGACTCTGCAATGACTTACAGTATCTTGCACAACAGCAGTTACCCTAAGGTAAGAAACCATTCTAGAGCAGTACAAACCTTAAAGTAATTTTTAAAATAATAATTAAAAGAGGTAACTGGATATTACCAACTTGTACTGCCTGCACAATTGAGGCATGAATTAAGTATACCGATGGTCCTTTTTAAATTACACTTACATTTAAATAAATTATATATATTTAATATGCATTCTAGATCCTCATGGAATGAGAATCAGGACCACAGTGTTTTTGGTATTTATTTTTATTATTTTATAATTTTTAAAGTATCTGTTGCAACTTTCCTTAAGAAAAAAAACCTGATTCTGTGTTGTCACTCCTGGATGGATCCCCCATGACCAAACAAAGCTCTACGGAACTAATTGGCATCAATAAGGCTTCACTCAGGTGCAGAGATCCATTTAAACACATCATGTTGCAGCTCTGGTGGCAAAGAGGTGCAGAATATATTAACTGGTTAAAACAGAATTCAGAAAATTAGTGTACACAATTTTAATTTACCTAGGTAAAAAAATCCCAACTAGATTGGTAGGAGCATTTTTAAACTTCTGAGAAACGCCTCTCTGCCACTGAACAGTATCATTACTAGCCAAAGGGGAAAAAAAGGAGAAACAAAAGGCATGGATCTTGTTAAGAACTTCTTCTTTATATTTGAAGTTTTATCAGTTCTCACATCAGAATGACAGAAAAAGAGAACTGTGATGGAGAAAGGATGATACATTTGCAAAATGGTGCTAGTGGTTAAGTACTTTCAGAGGAAATTCAGACCACAGAATCTGTTCTGCTGTACTTTTACTACCCTTTGGCAGGATTTACTATTGTAAGCATTGATAGCTGAAAGTTTTGAAGCCTCAAGCACCTTATAAAAAGATAAAATAAGATTATTCCTGATAAAAGAATAAATCCTATCTGTCTTGGCTATAGTAGATGTTTAATGCCAGCCACAGAGGAGCAAAAGATTTGCTTAAGGAACTACAGTACAATAAAATGATGCAAATACTCACCTTGGTGTTGGCAGATAAGGTGCTGATTTGTATATCACCAAATATTGAGACTTTCTCCCTAAGTTGCTGGGTACCTTTTACTCTTGTTCACAACAGCAAAAGTTGCCCATGGCCTTACAAGATCTGACTCAAGTTATCCAGGCTTCTTGATGCAATGAGCCACTAAAGGTAGACAAAGCTTTTTGGGGTAAATCTGATATCTTTTATTAGACCAACTAAAATAACTGGAAAAATTCTTTGCAAGCTTTCAGGTACAAACACCCTTCTACAGACTGAGGAAGTCTGTGGTTGGTCTGTGCAGCTGCAGACCAACTGCAAACTTCCTCAGCCTGAAGAAGGGTGTTTGTACCTGAAAGCTTGCAAAGAGGAATTTTCCCAACTATTTTATTTGGTCTAATAAAAAATATTGGATTTACTCAAAGAACCTTGTCTGCCTATGTCCTTAAACCAATCTGGCTACAACCTATACCTCTGAACCATGGGCCACTGACATTTTTAAATTATATATATATATATATATATATATATATATATGTGTGTGTGTGTGTGTGTGTGTGTGTGTGTGTGTGTATAGCATTTAAAAATGTCAGTGGCTCATTTTTATTTATAAAAATAAATAAAGGTTAATGATACCAAAGACATGGCCTATTCTTAAATCAGTCAAAACAAGCAGCTCTCTGCTATTAAAATAGAAAGAAATGAAAAATGTGATAATAAGGAAAACAAAAACCTGTTCATGGCTATGTTTGGGTGGAACCGCATGTTACTGCAGAGCCCACTGACTTTATTTTTGGTTCATTGTTTGCAGTGTTAGTTTACAATGAAATACATTGTTTCATAATCTCTTACTAGTACTGTAACTTGAGGTGGGTGAGTGGGGCACTAGCCCCAAGCACCAATTTAGAGGTAGGAACTGGAATGGGAGTGTTAGCTCCAGCAGTAGCAGCAACCACTGTAGGTGGGTAGATAGCAACTCAGGAGCAGTAGCTACAGTCTCTGAGTTTCTGGTGCAGGTAAGACAGATCACCCTCCCTCTCCCCACTCTCCAGTACTCAACACTCCCCACCCCCATACCCTCCCAGCACAAAACTTGTTAGATAAACTTGTCAATATTTGATCCTCCCCTGAGTATAGTGCAGACACAATGGGGTATTTAAGCACATGCTTCAGAGCTTTGTTGAAGGAGGACCTCTGTCCTAAATTATTTTAGTTTCAGATTATCCTCCTCTTAAGGAGAGGTGCCAACAAATGCTTCAAGTTCAAGGGCTGGAACAGTAAAATTTTATTCCCTCGACAGTAGTGTAAGAGTGATTTTGGAACCATGACAGTCCAGAAATTATGCAAGAGGCAAGGATTTCCTAGGGTGATATCTTTTATTGGAGCAACTTACGTTAGTTGTGATAAAGTTAGACAAACTTTTGAATGCAAGACAGAGCTCACCCATGGAAGAATGCCTTGTATTTGAAAGTTTGTATTAGCTTTATTCTGACTACATTAATAAAAGATATCACCCTAAGAAATCCTTCCTTTGAGAGATCATTCTAATGGTCTCACTGCCATTCAAGTCATCCTTTTGATTTTTCCATGCATACCTAGTTTTCACTCTTCTTCCCTAAAATTGGTTGGTTATTTGCCATTCATGTACTAATTCATATAAAAGTACAATACAAGCCATTCATTTTTAATCAGTGTTCTTCGTTTGGTTATATATTTTCTTTCTAGGTTTGCACTGAGTATAAAGCCTCCTGAACCAAAACTGCTTCTTCACTACTTATCATGTAAGTGCATTAATGATGTATCTATAATAAATGTCCATTACAGTTTACAGGAGTCTCCTGTTATTTCCAAGAGCTCTGGGCCGGGTAGTGGTAGAGATGTATTCCTTCTGCAAAGTTGCCTGGATGCATTGTGCCAAAATCTGCTCTTGGTCAGGCAGGTGTAAATGCATAACTGCGAGCTGAATCTGGTTCACTATCCTATGTAAACTGCATTACTCTCAGAGGGACAGAGGAGTATTATGCACAGGGGGACTTGCAAAATGTTCTGTTCTACTATTTCCCTCAAATTTGGCCACCCCTGTGTTTGTTACTTTTCCCATACCATGCTTCTGAGCACAGCCAGCTGATTTATGGCTTCTCTATGGTATTTCCTCTTTAATGTAGCTGACAGGAGACAACCATGATTTTCCTGTTGTGCTCCATTTATGGTATTACTTTTTCCTAGCATTTAAAGATCTGAACAGTGTCTAATAGCAAAACAGAGCCTCATACTCAATTTGCTGCTGGGTTTATAATGCATATTTTAGCATTTTGCATAAAGCCTTTGTCTTCCTGTCAAGCATGGGGGATAATTTATACATATGTTTTTGTCTTGTAAATGTTCAAGGGTAATCTTTTATAAATAGTGGGTCAGGCTACTAATGCATTTCTTTTCTTCCTGTTTTTAGAGGAAGATTTCTCATCACATTTCTCTAGACACTTAATCAGAAAGCATGGGTAGTGTGTGTCATGGCAATACTGTACTACATTTTTTTTAAAGATTTTCTTTCATTTGGCATGAGCAATCAGAAAGGGGCCTAGTGAAAGTGGAGAAAGAGAGGAATATATTGCCATCTCAGAACAAACTGCAGTGTGAATATTTTTCTCAGAGCCCTTTTTCCTTTCAATTTCAATTTTTTTGAAATTGCATTCAAATTTCTGTTTTAGATGGATTAGAGAGGATCTCTCAGTTTTGGGAGGAAAAAACCCAAAATCAATAGTTGACAAGCATAGTGGGTGTGGCGGGGCACCTTTGGTGCCTGCCACTTTAAGGGGCTTGAGCAGGCTGTAGAGATGCCAGCAGGTGTGGTTAGGTCCAATTAGGTGGTCACATGACTGCAAGGGGCCCCTTGGATTGGATGAGTGCTGGGCAGCTAGGGTATAAACCCAGACCCTAGGAGCTGAGCTGGCAGTTACATCCAGGAAGCCAGTGGAACAACATCACACATCCTGAGGAGAACATCTCCTGGAGCATCTGGAGGTTAGGGTAGGAACTACGGGGATGGAGGAGGTTCCTGTGCATCCTGGGTATGATCTGAAACTACCCCCTGCTGAGGCTGCCTGTGGAAGGACAATCTTCAGGAAATGCCACACCTGTGCCTCCCCAATAAAAGGTGAGGTTGGGGCATTGTAAAGCCTCAGCCTCTTCTGCCTTGTGGGTACCCTGTGGAGGGGAAAGTCTAGGGGAGCACTGTGGCGGAGCACCTTTGAGGGTGCTCGCCACTTGGGGGCTCCCACCAGCTCTGGTGGGAGCCTGCTTTGGAGGAGCAGCAGGGGAAACCCCCTAGGTACCATTTAAAGGGGGAAGGTGTGTGCAGGGCATGTTGGTGCCTGCCACTTTAAGACCAGAGCTAAGCAGCCAGCAGGTGCTTGATTAAGGCAGCCATTTTAGATCTCTGGCTGCCTATTTAAAGAGCTCAGTTCCCTGCTGGCTGGGAAGGCAGCAACATCGCCTGGCTGTGAGGCTCCATAACAACCTGGAGGTAAGGGAGAAGCTGTAGGGGATGAATTGGAGGCTCCTGGTCCTGGGCATGACCTAAAACTGCACCCTGCCAGGAGTGGGTGGCCTGGTGGGGCTCTCAGTGGTGCGGTAGCCCCCAGGAAATGCCAGGTAAGTTATCACCCTGGTGAAAGGTGGGTAAGGGTGCCTTAACCCTAGCCCTCACCTTCGGGTGGGTTTGCGAGACACTGGAGGTAGTTGGGGACCAGGCACGGCTGCAGCCACCTAAGCCCTGTGGGGAGCAAGACCCCAAAGAGGAAGAGTTGGGGCCAGGCATGGCTATGGTCACCTCAGCCCACAGGAGAGTGAAGCCCTGTGGCCCCAAGTGAGGGGGTGGTGTGAAGCCCCAAGCGAGAGGGCGGTGTGGAGCCCCAAGTGAAGGGGGCAGAGAGAAGTACGCCCAAGTGAGGGAGTAGTGTGGAGCCCCAAGTGAAGGGGGAAGAGATAAGGAGCCCCAGGTGAAGGGGGTGGTGTGGAGCCCCAGGTGAAGGGGGTGGAGATCTAGAGCCCCAAGTGAGGGGGCTGTGTGGAGCCCCGAGTGAGGGGAGTAGGCCCAGGTAGGTCTTCGGACACCTGAGGCTGAAGTTTGGGTCAGAGGCCAAGTAAAGGGGGCTCAGCCCAAGAGAAAGAGGGGAGAGTCCTGACCCCGGTAAGTCCTCCACTGCTGGGAGGCCAAATGTGGTCAAAAGTAAGAGCTTAAGTAGCAACACAACCTGCTGCTCCAGGGGGGAGTGAGAGTCCCCTGTGAGACCCTGGAGCACCAGTCGTGGTGTGAGGTACCCCACCTCCCACATCCAGGAAGGTGGACTTGAGAGAGTGTGTGGGGCTAGTGAGAGAGGTAGAGTACCCCCTCGACAGGTCAATTCTGGGGCCAGGACCAGGAAGGTCAAAAGGGCCAGGGGCCCACCACAAGGGGTGCCCAGAGCTGAGGGTCTGGGGTCCCACCTGGCCTTGGAGGTGAGGCCAGGGCCTGTGTGCCCAAAGGTCCCGGGAGGACCACGCCCAAGAGGGGAGCTAGCTACAGGGAGCTCGGCAGCCCGAATGATGATGGAATAGGCCGTTTGAGTGGAGGGATCAAAGGGGGGTCCTGATGGCAGGATTCTGGAGCCCAGTGTGGGGCTGGTGTGATTAACAGCTGGATGCCATCTGCGAGGCATGGGCTGCAGTGTAGAGGAGGTATGGAGCTGCAGATAGTGCCCCCTGGCATCGGGGCATAAAATAGGCAGCCTCCTGCTTTCTTAACATCCTAATTAATAAGAACAAGGCTTGGCAAGTGAGTCAGGTGGGAGGTATGCCCATAGGCAAGTGGGGAACCTAGCACTGTGGCTAGATGGGGAGCCCCACTTTGCCACAAGCACACCCCGACAGAAAAACACAGGGTCCAGGACCATTGAGTGGTGGGGGCCTGAGGCAGGGGCCAAGGCCCACTGAGTGGGGCCTGAGGCCCAAGGGGCATAAGGCCCAGTGGCTTCAGTGAGGGGTGGAGCAGTGACCCCAGGGGTCAGAGAGGCCAAAGCATGTGTGAGGACACCTGAGGCCCAGTGTGGGCCAGACACCGAGTGTAGCCCAGTTAAGGGGCCGGGAAGTTGGAAGTGATTTTTAGACGCTATCTGCAAGGCATGGGACCACAGTATAAGGGAAGGTTAGGAGCCGTGTTTTTCACCCTTGGCATCAGGGCAACCAAATGGGCAGCCTCCTGCATATAAACACCTATTTTTTTGGAAACGTCAAAGGTATGGGAGGCAAGGCAGGGCAGACTACCCTAGACAGATGGGTGGGCCGATGTCGTGAGCGACCTGAAAAGAGCCCCCTGTCACAGTGGGAATAAACTATTAAATAGGAATGATGTCTTATTAAACAGTTCAGTGAAATCCTGACTAAAATGTTAGTTAACAAAAACATAGAAAATTGCTACAATGATAATTAGTTGATTTGGTGTCACTATGTAACACAATTATTTGGGAAATAATCTCCTATGAATGGAATAATAGATAAACAACATTTCTCTCTAATCCCCAGGCAGAAATAAAGATATCTACTATGAATGCTGCCATGATCATAATCAGAAACTGACATGAGAACTCAAATGTTTTTACCAGAGATCAGTTCAGCCAAACAAATCGATCTTTTCTCAAATCTCTAATAAAACATTTTGGAGTATCAGGATTATCTAGGTAACTAAAAAACTAAGATTAAAGTGCTGTACAAAACCTTAGCACTAATACAATCCTTAAACTATTTCAAAATGCCAGACTGCTAACTGGATTTCTCACACCGTTAACACAATGGAGTTATCTCCACCCATTTTATAAATAGAGGTTTCTAGCCACATTTTTCAGAAATAGTATGTAATTACAACTTTTAAACACTTAGGGAATTTTTACACATGCCACTGATGCAGCCCCAGGCGTTTTAATTAGTGAGCTGCACTAATTAAAAGCACCCATGTGCCACATGTATCAATGTAGCAGTGTGCCTCTGCACTGAGAAAATGGTTACACTGTGCTTTGAACTAAAACACATTAAACATGTTTTAGTTTAAAGCACAGCACCGCCATTTTCTCAGCATGGAGGTGTGCTGCACAGTTGATACACATGACGCGCAAGGCTTCCAGAGCATGTCAATTTACATGCTCCAGCAGACTTGATTAATTGAGTCTGCTCCAACCTGCTGGATTTCAGGCGCATCAGAGCAGGCTACCTGCACGTGTGTAAGTGCCCCTAGAACCTGGTTTTCAGGTTTCACTTCTGTGGGAGTTGCAGGTGTTCTGACATTTCTGAAAACTAGGCACAAGGTTGGATTCAGAGAACAGTTACAAACATTTTGCCTCTACTGTTTGCTAAGGACCACATCAGGAGAAAGTAATAGAATCAAGAATAGAACTTAGTAGTTCCTGGTACCTAGGTGGACGCCTGGTGCTCTAGGTCAAGCTTTCTGATTCCAGAACCCACTCTAGCACTGGAAGCAGAAGCAGTAGTGTACCATTGCAAAGGGTGTGTTTTCACACCTTTTCCACCTATGAGTTAAAAGTACCTGAAATCTTGGCAATTTGAAACTCAGGACATTTCCCATATTGTTTTGCAAACCAGAGAGGTTTGGATAGTTCAGTAAAGCTGGCTTTGCTTGGTAAGTTTCAATGATTTGTATTATTTCTGTATCTGCTGTTAAGTTTTCTGTAGTGATTATTTGTGTTCCTGACCTACCTACAATGTTCATTTAGGATTGGAGGCCTTTGGTGCCAAGTTTGTAAGAATACAAAGGAAAGCATGGGTGCAGATCTTCTCTGCTGATGCAAATTGCTGTGGTCCCCTTTTATTGCAGTGGAGTTATGAAAATATATAACAGTAGAAGATCAGCTCTAGGGTCCTAGCACTGAAGAGCAACCCCATATAGTACTTGTACTGATAGCTAATTAAAAGACCAGTAGTGAGCATGATATTATTTGAAAAATGAGAAAAAAATATAATGAGTAAAGGATGCTTCTCGTTTCTCTTAGGAAACCTTGAGCAACATGAAGCTACAGACCTGGAAAATATTGGTTGCTTTTTTAGAGTTGCTTGAAATCAGTTATTTTAAATTTATAGGGCCAAATTTAGTCCTGATGTAAGTGAAAGGAGATGTTTAACACATTTGATTTATACTTTTTTCATACAACCTAATTTTGGCTCTAATCTATTGTAGTTTATCCAATATTTAATAGAAATAAAATGTTACAATTTCAGAGCACAGTTGCCACATGATTGTAAGCATCAATACTGGCAACGTTAATTCAATATTCTCTAACTTGCAAGAAGGAAATATTAATTTTTCTGGGTTTTTTTCTTCATATAGATATTTTTCTTTGAGTTGAAAGCTGTTCTATGCAAAAATGTCCAGCTAGGTGGAAATACTTAGTTGTTTATTGTTATGTAGTGAGGCATACAAGTGACTTTTCAGGAATTCTTCACCAAAATATTCTCTGTGTCAAGAAAAAAAATCAATACTTTTGCTATATATTGAAAATATTTCAGTAATTCTTATGCTCCCAAATACTGGGGTTTTTTAAAATTTTCTTATATTCACTTTTACTGCTTCATGCTTATCTACTGTACCACATATTAAGTTTGGTAGGAGTGATTTTATTTCAGTATTTTGCTGGTTTTGTAGCAGATTCATGACATATCTTAATTAACATATGTGCTGAGGAATGTGTTAAAGATGGATTATGATGGGTTCAATATACTTCATATAAAGTGGAATATTTTACATGTCCATGTGGCAGGGCCCCTTTGGGTGCCTGCCACTTTAAGGGCGGAGTCAGGCAGCTACCAGGTGCTTGATGGTGGCAGTCATTTTGAGATCAGGAGATATAAAGGCTGCAGTTTGCTGCTGCCAGCCCAGGCAAAAATATTGCCTGACCGAGCGCATGGAACATCTAGCGGTAAGAGCAGGAGGCTCTTGGTCCTGGGCGTAACCTAAAACTGCATCCTGCCGGGGATTGGTGGTGTGGTGGGGCTCCTAGTGGTGTGGGAGCCCCCAGGAAATGCCAGGCTAGTTACCTCCCCGGTGAAAGGTGAGGAGGGGTGCCTTAACCCCAGCCCCCATCTTCGGGTGGGTTTTGGAGGCAGTTGTGGGAGTAGTGAGGCCAGGCATGGCAAGCAGAGTGCCACCTGAGCCCAGCAGGGATGCAAGACCCCAGAGGTGGTAGCATGGAGAGCATAGTTGTGTGGCCCCACACAGAGTAGGGCAAAATGGGAGTAGGTCTGAAGGGCAGTCCCAGGGGTGCATTGAGTAGGGCCAAACTGGAAGTAAGCCTGAAGGGCAGCACAAGGGCCAGCCCCATGAGTAATTGATCATGAAGATGAGAAGACCTCAGGGTAGGTTGTGGTGTAAAGGGGGTGTAGTAGGAACCCCATGTGTGGTGAAGAGGCCAAGGCATGGTCATGGATGCCTGAGGCCATAGTTAGGCTAGAGGTCAAATAGGGGGGTTAAGTCAGAGAGTTAGGGGTGAGTCCTGACCCTGCTAAGTCCTCTGCTGCAAGGAGGCTGAGAGTGGGATGAAAGAAAGACCTAAAGGGCAAGTACAATGACCTGCTGCTCCATGGAGAAAGTGAGAGTCCCTCTGAGACCCTGGAGCACCAGTCATGATGTAGGTTATGATTGCATCATGTGGATGCCATCTGCGAGGCATGGGTTGCTGTGGAGGGAAGGGTCGCAGCTGCAAATAGTGCCCCCTGGCATCGGGGCTGGGTATGGGCAGCCTCCCACATTATACCACCAGTTTATGGGAACAGCAAAGTTGTGGCAAGCGAGACTGTGCGGACTGCCCCATAGAGACAGGTGGGCGGGTTGGCATGAGACCCGGCCCGGAATGGTGCCCCCTGTTACAGTCCAGAAGGTCTTTCCTCTGAAGTCCTTGCATCACAAACATTAGCAACCTAAGCCTCTCCATTTTCTGCATGTGCCTTCTGCCTAACTTCAGACTAACATGGCTCACTACCTCTCTCTGCATTTTCTGCACATGGGGAAACTGAGTTGCAGACCCGCCACAGGATATGCCTATTCAAATTAACAGTGGGCACATGTGTTAACAGTGTCAACATTGGCATTACAGTGGACTATTTTCATTTATTTTACCCAAAGTAAGATACATTCATATGTAGCTTACTTTGGGTAAAATAAACAAACTTGTCACAGTGACTGTGCATATCTAAGGAAAGAGAACCACTTGAATTTACAGAGGGCAATATAAATCATCCCTTACATTTTTGGGGTGGGAGAAGGGGACTGGCTAAAATATACTAATTTATTCACAGCAGATCTCAGTGCTCCCCCAACCGCTTACCTTGTCTATTTATATTTATATTTGAACTGCAACAGGATTTCCTTTATAATTCCCCATTAATTGAACTCTTTACTTCTACTATAAAAGGAGCCATGGGGTGGAGAAATATTAGCATTTAACAGGGCTAGATTCAATATAAATTGAATTTTGGATTAAAACAATGAAATGCTTTAATTTGGATTGAAGTGCATTTAAGTATGTCTGAGTGAGAAATGACTGATGTCATCTAGGAGGGAATGATATATGAGCAAGCGAAGTCATATTTTGACAATGGGTCACGAGGAAATAGTTATAATGGCCCCAGAAGGAATGTATCGGAGATGTCAGAGCTACATGTCAAGGATTTATGAGTTTTATGTCAACAACAAAGAAAAATATAAATAGACAAGGTAAGCGGTTGGGGGAGCACTGAGATCTGCTGTGAATAAATTAGTATATTTTAGCCAGTCCCCTTCTCCCACCCCAAAAATGTAAGGGATGATTTATATTGCCCTCTGTAAATTCAAGTGGTTCTCTTTCCTTAGATATGCACAGTCACTGTGACAAGTTTGTTTATTTTACCCAAAGTAAGCTACATATGAATGTATCTTACTTTGGGTAAAATAAATGAAAATAGTCCACTGTAATGCCAATGTTGACACTGTTAACACATGTGCCCACTGTTAATTTGAATAGGCATATTATAATTAGTAGGGTTGGATTGTTGTTGTAGCCATGATAGTACAGGAAATAACAACAGCTATTGCCAGAAAAGAGTTTACTTCTTGCATGTTATAATTAGGCATTCTGTTGTTTAGAATGAATTTGAGGATTTAAAACTGGTGTTTTTGTTTTGTTTTGTTCTTCCCCATTCCACCTATAATCATTTAGTGTTGACAAAACCAATAGAATGGAAATGCATTTCCCATCCTTATGCCAAGGATAGGTTTATCTTCGGCATAAGGCCCAATCAAAAAATTTCCACCTAAACTGTTTATTAATAGAAAATTGGGTTTTTGACTAAAAATTAGGTGTAAGAAGTGTCCATTTTCCACAGAAAATGTGATTTTTTTTTCATCAAAACTCTGAATACCCCAAAACAGACTCATTTCCCCTCAATCATATATCTTGGATAAAAACTTAAATGGTTTGATTCTGAAATGTTACCTTGGAATCTTTAGGACTCATTACTCAATTAGCTCATGCTCCCATTCCTTTGTCTAGCCCAAAATCATTAGCAAAACTACACTCGCATAAAATATCAATTTTTTTTCTCTCAAAGTAGTTAAAGCAAATATTTCCTTTTGTCAAATGGGTGAGTTCCCCAACTAAGGACTGTAAACCAGGCCCTGTGTGTGCAGTTTCTATAGTGACTAAAGCAACTCCTTTTCCTTTCCTATTTATTAGAATCATTCTTGTGTTTGAACAAAATCAGAGTCCCTTTCTCTCAGGGCCCTGAACAACAAGACAAACCCAGTTCCCAGTAGAAATGCAGAAGAACATTATATAAGATGATATCCAGGTGGTTATTTACATGACTCTCTTTAGTGCTAGTAAGAAACATGCAAAATCCTTTTTCCTATCCCAAGATAGGAAAGACAAGGCACATAAATAAGGCCCATTTTTAAGTAGTCCCCACAGTCAGTTTAAAATCCATGAGCCTGAATCTCTGCCCATATGAGAGTAACTTCCTTGACTTCAGATGAGTTATTCTTAATTTACCCCATGAAAGAACAACCAAGACACACTCCCGGATTTAAAACAGTTTATGTAAAATGTCTACAAACCAACATATATTGTAGACATTTGCAACATTTTGCTTTCAAGGAGGGCAGTCCTTAGATATAGTGCTATAATGTGAAATCCCACTGCTCAGATATTGTGTGGTTTACAAACTCAGTTAGAAGAATAACTGGCTTCACTACAATGTTTGCCATGCATGTTAAATGCTGGTTCTTTTAAGCTATTTGGTCTAATGATTTTCAGATTGCATTCTGCATGGTTACACAAAGAGGAAACACAAGATATATTTACAATGTCAAGAAAGACAACATTTTCCCCGAACTTTCATCTTGTTTGCTCCCTTAAAAGTACTGAAAATGAATTGAAAGAATTTCCTGGGGAAAACACTGAAACAGTTAGATAAAATAGAAGGAAATGACAGTGAAATAGAATCACAGCACTGTTGGATGTGACTATGGGTGGGATACCTGAAATTATGAAATAGAGAATTAAAAGCCAGAGTTTTTAATAGTTGTTTTATGATATTACATTATTAATTACTGGTATACCACAGTACATGCACCATTGAAAAATAAACAAATGAACAGGTCTTTGACCAAAGTTTTTCTGTCCAGAGATAAAAGGGTATTTGTACCTGACAAAGGGTATTTATACCTGAAAGTTTGCAAAGAAGAATTTTTCCAACTATTTGAGTTGGTCTAATAAAAGATATCGGATTTACCCAAAGAATCTTGTCTTCCTATGTCCTTAGACCAACACAGCTACAATCTACAACCTCAGAGAAAACATGACTTTTTTTAGAAGGTGGGCACTAGAATTGGATGGGAGAAAACGTTAGAACAGGTTTTCATGGGAACACCTGTTCCAATAAAACATTTTTTACACAATATTATTGATTTCAATGGAAACCCCACCAACATATTTTGAAACAAATCATATTTTTTTCAAAAAATTTTAAAATTTGACTTTGAAATGTCAAAATTGTATTTTTATTAATTTTTTTTCTTTTGGTTTTACTATTTTATGTTCGTCCGTCGCATAGTACAATCTAATATATTTCTTTTTAACATATTTCAGGATATTTGCTACTTGGTACTAATTGATTGCTCTTCTCCTCTTTTACAGATCAACGTGTCTTCCAGTGTTTGTAATGAAATGGCTTGACACTACATTGAAATGGCAGATTATATTATTGTACCACAAATGAGAGAGGTTGACTCAAGAAGTGTTTCTAGATCAAAGTGTGAAGCTATTCCAGAAGAGCACAAATATAAGATATATACTTTGACCCAGAAAGGAAATTTCAAAACCATACTGTTACAGATACTCCTAATGATTTTAAAAATAAAAAAATGGAATATGATTTAATTAGGAAAATAATAATAGCAATAACAATATAATAAGAATGATACCCATAAGAATTTAAGTTTGTAATTAAAAAAAACCTTTTAAATTCTAACAGAAATTATCTAAACAGTTTTGCAAATTTTGTGATGGGGGAAATTTAAAAATATTTGGTTTCTTATAAGTTAAAATGAAAACACATTTCCAAACAGTAAAATTTCCCATGAAGCAGAAAATTTAAATTTTAAACAGCTCTGTTAGGAAGAGACTGGATGGTTTTCATGAGCTATCTCAGCCGGTGCTTGAACCTGATTAATAGAATGCCTTGCTATGAGAAGAAAACAAATTACAGTTTATGTAAGGCATAGGATCATAGGAAAGTAGGGCTGGAAGAGACCTCGCAAGGTTGTCTAGTCCAGTTTAGTGGCTACTGTTGCTAAGAGCATATTTGGCTTGGACTTAAGCTGCAAAACAGAATGATATAATAATAACTTTCAGAAGAATATATGTCTTTCTGATCATGTCAGTATATATTAATATTGGACTGACTGTTACTTCATTTTCATGGAAATCACGAAAGGAGTTGTGGAGATGCAGTTAAATCTTACAGCTACACAGGGACACTCAGGGAAAATTAGTCTGAATTAACTATTAAAGTGGACTACTAAGGCTGTTTTTAACTGGTGTGTGGGAACTCTCATACAGAATTAAAATGGCTGATAACTGGAACGACAGAAGTCACCATCCAAATCACAGACCAGCGTGACAAAGCTTGAGTAGAAACTAAGCCATATGAGCTAATAGGTTTCCCTGGGAACCCACTACAAATTCAGGGGCTGGATACTAACTGGATTATAGTGCTGTTGTGTTTCTGAATAAGAGAGTGAAGCAGAAAGCTAGTAGGAAAGGAGCCAAGACATTCTGTGGAAGCCAGGGAAACGCTCATAGTCTGGCCCTGGGAATAAGCCAAGAAAGAGATTTTTATTTAGATGGAGTGCAAGCTGAGCACGTTTGAATTTCTGAGCAAGGAAACTCTCCTATTTGCTCCTAGTATGCTCAGAGAAGCAGGATTTTGTGTATACCCTTTGTAAATAACCATGATTGAACCCATGACATACCCAACTCTTCGACTGGAGCTTCTCGTGGGCCAAGGTGCCAATATCTAAACTGAAATTCCGCAAGCACACAAATATTTACTGTGTAGTTACTAAATATGTATCTTGACTAGTTCAATTGTTTATCTCCTGATGTGCAGATCTGAGTGAGTATTCATCAGAGGGTACAAAATGAGTTGATGGAAAAATTTTAAACTATTTCTCTCTCTACATACAGTACATTTATGTAAATATATGTAGGTCTTGTTTTCATCAAGTTTATTGTGAATTTGCTTTTCCCACTGATTATTCCATAGGGTGCCTCCCAAGAAAGAACTTGTTAGTCTTTCAAAAGGGATGGTTTTGCTATCATTTCTTGACAGATGTTATAAGCACCATAAGGATCAAATTAGATTCTGTTTACCAAGAGCTTTCTTTTAATATCAGTTTTCAGTATATAAATCCTGATCTTTAGCTGGTTCATGTCGACAGTTCTTTTTGCATGCATCAGCTGAGGACCTGGTTCTTGATCCTGTCTTGGGCAGGGGCTTGACTAAATGGCCTGTGGAAGTACCTTCCAGACCTACTTTATGATTCTTTGAATGCTGTTTGGGATTAGTGCTAAGTCTACCATAAAACAAAAACAACACCAATAACTGGTGATGTGCTGGAAGGATGTGGGAAGGAATTATTGGGGACTGGAGTTAGAAATGCCACCACCATCATGATGTGGGTTTGAATGAAATGCTGCCCATTGAGAAGCTTACTTATATGAATATTGCTAATTATCCCAGCCCCACTTAATCTTTATCCCTGTCTTCATACACTGACTCCCGTACACCACATTTTTGGATTGGAATGCTGCTATTTTTTTTCTAATTTCTCTAAAAAAAGATATTAGATCTTAGTAATCCTTTTGATTTCATATTTCACAAATTGAAACTGCCCCATCTTTCAGGAGTGGAGTGTAAGCCACTTTGTCAAGTACATCTGCAATAAGATGCGTTGTAAAACAGTTATAGCAATTAGATGATGAGGTTTTATTTAAACAGAAAAATAAATGCATAGGCTCCCCACTTCCTTGCTTCCTCCACTCTGAGAATCTCCCTTCCCTTAAGACAGGGGAGTTATCCTAGGCCAAGGATATCTGGAAGCTACTTGTTAAATATAACAAGTATATCTGGAAGTTACTTGAAAAGGGGCTATATTACCCTATGTCCTGTCATAGAATCATAGAAAGTTAGGGCTGGAAGGGACTTCAGGAGGTCATCTAGTCCAATCCCTTGCTCAAACCAGGACCATCTCCAACTAGATCATCCCAGTCAAAGCTTTGTCTAGCCAGGTTTTGAAAACCTCTAAGGATGGAGAGTCCACAAGCTCTCTAAGTAACCTGTTCCAGTGTTTTACTACCCTCCTAGTGAGAAAATTCTTCCTGATATTTAACCTAAACTTCCCTTGCTGCAACTTGAAACCATAGCTCCTTGTTCTGCCATCTGCCACCACTGAGAACAGCTTAGCTCCATCCTCTTTTGAACCCCTCTTCAGGTAGTTAAAGGCTGCTATTAAATCCCCTCTAGTCTCCTCTTCTCTAGACTAAATAAGGCCAGTTCCCTCAGTCTTTCCTCATAAGTCATATCCCCCAGACCTCTCATCATTTTTATTGCTCTCCACTGGACTCTCCAATTTGTCCACATCCTTGCTGTAGTGGGGGGGGGGAGGAATCTGAATGCAGTACTGCAAATGTGGCCTCACCAGGGCTGAATAGAGGGGAGTAATCACGTCCCTTGACCTACTGGCAACACAGCTACCGATCCAGCCCAGTATGCTGTTAGCTTTTTTGGCAACAGGGCATATTGCTGGCTTATATTAAGTTTATTGTCCACTGTAACCCCCAGGTCCTTTTCTGCAGAGCTGCTGCTCAGCCAGTCATCCTCCAGGTTGTAGTGGTGCATGGGATTGTTCCATCCTAAGTGCAGGACTTTGCACTTGTCCTTGTTGAACCTCATGAGATTCCTTTTGACCCAGTCCTCCAATGTGTCTAGGTCACTCTGAATTTTAGCCTGACCCTCCAGTGTATCTATTATTCCCCCCAACTTCATGTCATCTGCAGACTTGCTGAGGATGCACTCTATGCCATCTTTCAGGTCACTGATGAAGACATTGAACACAACCAGGCCCAGAACCAATCCCTGGGGCACTCCATTTGATACTGCTAACAACTCAACATCGAGTCATTTATTACTGCACTCTGAGTCTGATGCTCCAGCCAGTTTTCTATCCACCTTACAGTTCATTCATCCAGCCTGTACTTCCTTAGCTTGCCTGCAAGAATGCTGTGGGAGGACTGTATTAAAAGGTTTGCTAAAATCAAGATACACCACATCCACCAGTCTCCCAGCGTCCACAGAGCCAGTCATCTTGTCATAGAAGACAATCAAGTTGGTCAGGTATGACTTGCCCTTGGTGAATCCATGCTGACTGTTCTTAATCACCTTCTTCTCCTCCAAGTGCTTAGCAATGGATTCCTTGAGGACCTGCTCCATGATTTTTCCAGGGAGTGAAGTGAAGCTGAGTGATTTGTAGTTCCCTGGATCCTCCTTTTTCCCTTTCTTAAATATGGGCACTATGTGCCCTTTTCCAGTCATCCAGGACCTCTTCTGATCGCCATGACTTTTCAAAGATGATGGCCAATGGCTCTGTAATCGTATCAGCCAACTCCCTCAGCACCCTCAGGTGCATTCTGTCCAGCCCTATGGACTTGTACACATCTATCTATTCTAGGTAGTCCCTAACCTGTTCTTTTTACTCACCTCCACCCCAAACTGTGCTGCCCAGTGCAATAGTCTGGGAGCTGACCTCGCCTATGAAGACTGACCTCTTGGGTACAGTCTTTTCTAATGTAGCTAGCATTTTAAATATCAAGATTAGTAATGATAAATCGTATAGTAGCATCTAGAGGGCCAATTTAAATGAGGCAAATCCTGAAGAAGCATATAACACAGATGAGCATACAGGTGCCCTTTGTGGTCTCCTAATTCTGATGCTACTTTAAACTGAAGCCAGTTAGAGCAAATTAAAGGCTGCTGTGATAGCTGCCAGCAACTCCCAGGGCTTGTTAGAGCAGCTAGGAATCCCTACACCAGAAAGGAGCCCTGGACTTAGAGTTGGGTTGGTACAGGAGCAATGACAGCAATTTATGCTGCCAGAAGCTCATCCAGTGTATGATACATCTTCAAGGGGCTAGATCTGTCAATTCTGAGGATGTTTTCTGCTGCTAGAGCAGTACAAATCAGTTGGAATGCAGCCCAGAATCAGAGCCCATGTCTTTATATAGTCAAATGGTCCTTTCTCAAGCTTGGTGACTTTGACCATGCAAATTCTTGTTCAGAGAGAAGAAGGAAGTTTGCATGTCAGGAAAATTGCTTCCTATTGCAGTGTGAATAACCCAACTGGTAGCAAGTTGGCTGTTTGCCATTCAAAATTGAACAACAAATGTTTAAGCTTGTCAGATTTGTTCTCTGCTGGGTTAATATTTTCTAGCCACACACTAGAACAACAGTGTTCTTAGATCATAATCAGTTCAGCTGTGGGACAAGGAATAAGAAGAAGAGGAAGTTTGCCTGTCAGAAAACGTGTTTATCTTCCACTGTAAATAGCCAACTGGCAGCTAGTTAGCGATTCAGAGTTTAAAGGTCTAGGGACACCTGTGAGGTGCATCCCTTCCTTAGTTAGGGAAGGCATATGGGATAGACAGCAGCCTGCACTGATAGCACAAAACCAGTCTTGCATTTTGGTGGACTAATGGTTATTGCCAACTAACTTTATTGAACTATGTCCTGGGTATATTTCTTTCTTGGGGGGCATATAGCCATGATGATGCTTTAGTTTTCAGCAGATGAGACAAATCCTGCCCTTATTTTGAGGGTCCAGTCCAATGCCCACTGTAGAAACTAGAAAGGTGCATATTGTCTCCAGTGGGTGCCAGATCATGTTCCTTGTGTTCTTATATGCATCATGACCAGGGATCCGGGTTTTATGTTCACTGTGGTAAAACACAGATTTTCTCCTTTCAAGGAGAAAAGCGTGGGAAATGGTGGGTTTCCCCTTGCAGGCTGGTAGAGTTCCAGCCTGCAAGGGGCTAGGGGAGTGGGAGGAAGGTGATGAGGCAGGGGGCACCATGTGCACATGCACACATATACATACATATGGCCGCCAGGCACCCTGGAGAGCAGCTCCCTGGAGGTAAGTTTAGCATGGGGGAAGGGTGGGGGGGAATTGAGGCCCCCATAGTGGGGGAGGGAAGGAGGGAGTTGGGCAGGGCTGGGGCTGAGGATGCTGCCCAGCCTGGGCAGTGTGTGGGGCTTGAGGCCCAAGGCCAGAATGTGCAGTCACAGGGCTTGGGCAAGGAGCAGGATGGAGCTGACAGATGGTTCATTGTTGGGGGACTGGTTCCCCACCACTGCGTGCACTCCCAGGGGAATATGGGGGGCACATGCCCCGCAGATTTGCACAGAGCAGGTGCAAGCTTTCCACTGCAGGCTCGGGCTCCCTGCCCTGCTGGACCCCTTGGGGGCCTCCATGGCCTGGTGGGCAGGACCCATTGCGGCAGAGCAAAGTGGGACTGTATGGGGAAGCTTGATGCTGCTGCTATGAACCTAATGCTGCCATGGCAAGGTTCCCCCTGCCCACCTGGTATCAGCAGGGGTGGCGGCATAAAGGGTGACTTGCCATGGTGCCGCGGGATTCACGGTAGCAGTGCCCGGCCCTGCTCTGTCTTGCCGTACCAGATCCTGCCCACTGGGCCATGGAGGCCCTGAGGGGAGGGCAGCAGGGCAGGGAGCCCCTAGCCTGCAGCCCACACCCACCCCATGTTACACAAATTGCCAATTGCTCAAATCACAAGCAAGACTTTATAAAGGGGGATAAGGCAAGTTGCCACGTTTATTGATTAAATGAGTTAGACATAGAGGTTCAGACACACCATTTATACAAACACACACAAATCATCATACACATCATTACACACAAGCATACACATACACATAACAACCATTTCATCCACACATACACCAGATATAGTTACCAGCAACAGTTGCTCAATATCAGCCCAGGGTGGCCAATGCAGGCTTATTGAGTAGATGGTGATGATTTGAAGATAGCAGATTTAAAGATAACAGCGGGAGTGGGGTGAACAGATGCATCTGTGCAGTTGAGAAAGAGACTCATTCAACTTGGCATTTTCAAAGTGTTCTTTTATAGGGATTGGCATCCTTTGTTTCAGTGCTTTGGGTCTTTTCTATACCCAGCTTCTGTTTTTGTGGTTGTTATTTTGTCTTCAGCTTATCTTAGCCTTGAAGTGTTCTTGTTGCCCGTCTGGCAGAATTTCTTCTTCTGTTATCTTCTTTGTGCCCTTGAGCTTCACAGGGATTGTTCAGCCGTTTGTTAGTTAGTTACTGGCTGGTAACTTACATTTGGTGCCTTGTTGCTTACATAAACAGTTAAATCTTCTTTTCCCATCTCTATGCAATTCTCTCACCATTCATCCTTTTACACACAATCATACATAAAGTCTAGGCAGAGTTCATTCACTTATGTCAAGCAGAAGGATACAAAATGGAGTTTTCAAGTTGCTTACAGGACAAAACTAACATGGTTATGTTTTACTATTATTACACTTTATGTTAACATCAGCTACATTAGTTCAGTTCATGCTACACCCACACACAAATCAGGGGAGCACATGTCTCCCATGCCTCACCCTGAGAGTGCACACAGCAGTGGGGAGCCAGTCCCCCTCACCCTAACGTGAAGTGGGCAGCCACATCCTCCCCCACAATGGGCTCCACTCCAGCCATGCTGCTCATGGGAGATGGGGAGCCATGCTCCACTCTGTTGCAGCAGCCACTGACTCCCACATGTGTCATCCAAAGCTTGTCCACTACTGCAGGAGGTGGGGGCTGCAGACCTGGGTCCCTGGCTCCATAGCCCTAGCAGCTGGGGGCTCCCTCCAGCAGGTCTGTGGGGTGGGGGGCTGTTGGTAGGGAGAGAGGGGCACCAGCAGTGCCCAGGGGGCTGTGGGTGGGGACTGAGGGACAATGACATTGGCAGAGCATCAGCATATCAGGGCTGCTCCAAACCACAAAGCAGTGGGGGGGACAACCGCAACTAGACCCCTGTCCTGGTGAGCAAAGGGGGTGGGAGAGCTCTGATTTTCCATGATCAAAACCCCAAATTCAAACACCAAAATGTATAGATAGTTAGACTTTATTTTATTTTATGATTGAGACACTGGTAGGATTCAAATTGTAAATATATCAAGAAAACACTGTTCAACTGATACCTATATATATATAGCGGTGTGTCATTTTAATCATGGAAAAATGTGGATTTTGCTGCTTTTTAAATCATAGAATATGCAATTTTTAAACAGAGAAAACCAGGATCCCTGATCATAACTATGTCTAATAAGTAATAACCATGAAGAAAAGAAAAGGAGGAGTTTATCCTGGGTATTGTCATTCAAAAATGGTAAAGTTTATCTCAGGTCACTGGAGGTATTATGCAGTGGTGAATGAATGAAAGGAACTGGAATAAAAACTGTTCTTTCAATATTGAAGGTGCAATTAGTTCCTGAATCTATAGGCTATTTGAAGCTGCTATTACTCTACTGGATAGCAAACTGGGCTCCAAGAGTAGCACAGCCTGGGAATTATTGCCTACTCTTTCTAATGGTATTCTTGGTCTGATCTTGCTTTTCAGATTTTGATCCTGTAGCAAACCTAGGCCTCAAGACACTTAGGGCACAGCTACACAAGATATGTTAATGTACATTAGCCTAATTTGCTAATTTGTTAATGTACATTAGCCTAATTTGTGCAGTACAGGTGCACACCTACACATGTGTGCCCTTACTCCACAGTAACAATGGCTAATCATGACAAAACTTGATACCTGCAAATGCAGGTAATGTGCAGTAATACACATGTAGACATGACCCTAGTCTAACTTTAGTGCTGGGTCTGCCCAGCCACTAGGGGGTCGGCCTGAGCCCAGCCCCAGGGCTTCTGGCTGGCCACCTCTCCTGTTCCAGGGCTGCGCTGCTCTCTGCCAGGCACTAGCTGCAGGGTATAAAAGCCTGCAGCCATTTTGTGCCCTGGGCCACGCACACCTCTGCTGAGCATGCCTGAGCGCTGTCCAGGGCTGACCATACAGGGACACCGTGTGGGGGCCCAGAGAGCTGGCACGGGATGAGACTGTCATTCTCCCTGTCTAGTCCCAGCCCCATCTGCGTGTGCACACCTGTGCCGACTGCCCAAGCCCCCAACTGGACCTGGGAGGAGATTGGTGACCTCGTGGCGCTCTGGAGCCATGCTGACGTACAAAGGAAGTCCGTGCAGGGCAGGTGCATGAACGCTCACATTTATGAGGCCCTGTCAGGCAGGACGTGGAAGCAAGGGCACTCACGGTCAGTGCGGTAGTGCTGCATTAAGGTCAAGGCTTGCAGATGCAGTGGTTGGCTGTGACTGACTAGAATTATTGGTCCAATCATGCCTGGAAGACCATGGCCTTTATGTGGGAGCTGACCTTCATTTTGGTGCCCCGGGACCCAGACTGCACCCCTGTGAGTGGCACCAGCAGGGGCAGCCTGCCCAAGCTCCCACCCTGCCCTGACCCCTCGGTGGTGACACCTCTCCAGAGGAGAGGCCTTCAGGCCTTTAGTGCCCTGTTCCACCCTTCTCCCCAGATGCTGGATCCATTGACAGCTCAGGGCGCCCTGGCCAGTGGCCACCTCACCCTCAGTGCAGCCCTAGACCCCACCACCATGAGCCCCGCCATAATGTCACTGCTGGCCAACAGCAGTACCAGCTCCTCTCTGGGGGGGGGGCCCTGGCCAGGCACTGGCCCACTGCACACCATGGGCCATGGGCACTGGGCATAGCCAGTTGTCCATGCCAACAGGCAGGCCTGTGCTGAGCCGCAAGCCTCACCAGCTCTGGACACATGGTAAGTCCTGCACTGGCGGAGGATCCTCCCAGTCCCCACCCCTGCCTCTGGCCCCAGCCCCTGCCCCTGATCCCTGCTTCACCTTGCCACACTCCCTTGACCTGGGTGGTCTTCCCCCAGTGTTCAGAGAGGCAGGACACAGTTCAGTACTTTACTGAGCAGCTCGGGTCCCACATCTGGGTGGGTATGGGTCTCTCACATCCTGAGGAAGTCATTGATACCAGCAGTGATGTCCTCCTCGGCAGCAGGAGTATTTAGCGCTGCCACAGGTAGCCCTCCAGGCCGTGGTGGAGGTTGCGGGGCAGCCCGGGCTTGCCTCCCATTCTGCAGGGCACCGGGAGGATCAGCAGCAGCAGGAGGGTGTAGCGGCTCAGGCACTCCTCCGCCTGCACAGATAGCTCATCATGCACTGCCTGGGGCACATGCAGCAGGGGCAAGCTTGGGGTGCAGCAGCAGCATTGGGGGGGGGGCAGGGTGCCTCCCTGGAGAGGCTCCCTGTGGGGAGGGTGGGGATGTGGCCACCCCCTTGCCCCTTTTGTCTGATAGTTCATGGCTACAGCTGAATTCAGTGGGAGCCTGGCATTAAATATATAAGGTGTTGTATAATACCAAGTACCCTGAAAAAGTCTTTGGGTTCTCAAATTGGGTACCCAAAATAAGTCCCATTGACCTTAATTTCTTGGTGTCAATGCCCCACTGTAAAATGGGGAATAATAACATTCCCTGGCTTCCTGAGGTGCTGTGAAAGGAATTTGTGAAACGTCTAGATGCCATGGTAATGTGTGCTGTGGAAGAGTCCACAAGGGAAATCAGTAATTCTGTCTTGAGAGCAGGATTTGAATAGAAAACAATGCATGTTGCCAAACATTGAAGAATGAGAAGGAAAACGATGAATAGCTGTTCACCAAAGGCATGGCTCCAGTGCTGGCTTAACTCAGGTGATCAGAACCCTGGTCTGAGATCCAGAGTTAATTGCAAAAGCCATATCTGAACTGCTGTCTCCCTGAAACTCACTGGAACTGTATTTAGCTGTAGATATTGCAAAAACATCACTGGGGATACACCATGGCTCTTTGTGCTGCAGTAATCTGTGTGAGTCTCCCAGCTCATTTCTGTCTCAGTCCTGTCCCTTTTCCCCTCTGGCTCCTCATTCCAGTTCCATTCCCCTCTTGAAGACAATCCCAGCCTCTGCTCTCAGGTTTCTTATGCTAGTCTTTGTTTCCATCCTCAGTAGGAGGATTATAGATTCCTATCCCAGTTCCAGTGATTCACTCCCAATCCCCATCACCTTGATCAGCCATTCCCAATTCCCCTTCTTCTGGCTTCTCATCTCATCCAGCTCTCACCACCCTTATCTACAATCTAAACATCCTCTATTGCAGCTTGAAACCATTCATCGTGGTTCCCTATGGACACAGAGGAAAGCCCATCTCCATTCTCTCTATATTGCACTTCAGGTATTTTAAGACTGTTATGAAATTCCCCACCCTCAATATTCTCCTCTCTGGACTAAATAACCTTCTTTGAATGTGGGGCCCAAAACTGGACACAGTACTTCAGGTGAGGCTTCACCAGTGCTTAATAAAGAGGAAGAATCGCTTCCCTTGATTTGCAACTGACACTCCTGCTAATACAACCCACTATACTTGTTGGCCTTTTTTGCAACAAGAGTGCACTGTTGCTCATATTCAGTTTATGGTCTAGTATAGCCCTAGGTCCTTCTCTGCAGTACTGCAGCATAGTCACTCATTCCCTAGTCTGTATTTGTGCATACAATTATTCTGTTCCCAAGCACAGGACTTTACATTTGTCCTTGCTGAATTTAGCCAGATTGCTTGTGGACCATTGCTCCAGGCTATTCAGGTCATTCTGGGTCCTAGCCCTGCCCTCCAAAGTGTCTGCAGCTCCACCCAACTTGATATCAACCACAATTTTTTTAAGCATGAGCTTAATCCCATCATCCAAAACATTAATTAAGATATTAAACAATACAGGACCCAGGACAGACCTCTGCAGAACCTGTAACAGGAAATCCTTGTCCTGTTACTAGGGAAAGTCTGTGGGGTAAACAAAATATGCAAGGACCCTTTAAAAGTAGCATTTCTGTAGCCAGAAGAGATAAGAGTTCAGGAAACGAAAATATAGCTCCAGGGACAGACAATAATACTATTAGGGAGAAGCCCCAGCAGGCAGCGAAGGGAAAAGAGACAGGGTACCTACAATCACCAGCAACCCTGCCACAGGTGGGTTGGAACTAATCAGAGACTGCAGGCCAAGGGAAACAGCTGGTAGGACTGCACAGAATAATAAGAAACCCTTCTACTCAGACTGAAAGGTTTGCCCTCAGGCCAGAGGCATTCCCTCTAGCCCTGGCTAGGGAAGGATGAAAAGCTCGCAGGAAGGCTATCATGGCATTTAGTGTCCCAGTAAGGGGAACCATGATGAACAAGGGTGAAGAAGCCTTTTCTAAATGTGGTGAGTTGATGCAGAGGGGGGAAGATTTGAGTTTGGATTGGGGTTTATTTTGTGTGTACCTGAAAGGGCTGTGTTGTGTTGTGATTCTGAGGGTAACCACTAGAGGAGTGGGGGCAGCTGTGTGAGAGGCTTGGAGGCTGTATCGCAGGTGCTTTAAAGCATCCTGTAAGGTTAATCCTTTTTAGACCAGAACATCAAAAGAAAGAGGGAAAAGTTAACTTGGTGAGGGCCAAGGGCCCAGGGAAGACTGTGCCACTGATCAATAAGGCCAGCGGACACACAGAGGATAGAACCTAATCCTCAGGGTTTAAAGCCCTAGCAGAGTGGCTGCTGCTGAAGAGCCAAAGCTAAAATTTGGGGCCATGGCGGAAGGCTGCAGTCAGAATAAATAGTCCAAAACCACAAGGGTCAAAGCCTAGACAGATGTGACTCATTGGGCTAGGCAGCTCTATGGAGAAACGTTGGCAGAGGGATATCTGCAAGGCAGGGTATGGCTATGGAGGAGACCACAATTAAAAACCTTAAAGCAATTGAAGATCATTTTGGTCCATAGCTGAAGTATGTCGAGTTTTGTCAAGCTTGATTGAACTTTACCATTCTAGTAAAGGAAGCCCAGATCAAGGTAACACTGCAAAGCACCCTTCCAGGACTCTGGGAGTCTCCCACAGAGATACTTGATACATCAAGGCATACTAGGTGAGACAATGGGCAGCAGTATGGAGGAGTGGGGCAGGCTAGTCTGTCAGTTAGGGGTGCTGCTGTTGCCCATCAGAGCTAGCTTGCCACAGGACCCCACTGGATATCTCCTCCCAACTGGACATTGAGCCATTGGTGACTGCTTGTTGAGCACATTAAACAATTATTTCACTACCTGCTGGAACTTCTATTTCATGTTAGCTGGGGGAACCTTGCAATAATGTGGGAATCAACTACATTGAAATAGAATTGAGCTTTTTCTTTCTAATCACTGCTCTAGGACTAGTGTTCAGGGGGAAAATATTTTTCAGAAATAATCCCAAAAGTATTCATGCTATCCTGCCAGAGATTTAGCCATGGAAGGCTATGAAGTGTAGGACATGCATTTTGTTATAACTCTGTTTTATCAGATACTATATGCTTTAGAACACCACACTCATATTTTTCCTCAAAATCAGTCCTCCAACACTGGGTTGTGTATCTTAAATGGAAAAACTGATTTTTCTTTTCTGGAATAAATGCATGGAGAGGCTGTACTCTAATAGCTGCCCCTTCTTATGACTTAAGCATCAGGGGTAGAAGATCTAGAGATAATTCTCACTGCCTCAGTCTAAGGCATTTGTAGTGCCTATTGGCTGAGCACTATAGCTTGTGCCTGAAGCAGTAATTCAGCTGGTTCAGGGCAAGTGAGCTACTGTATGCAGGCTGTAGTATCTTGATGAGGCTTCTGGTGTGGTGAAAAAATGCTTTATTATTTATAGAATTTTAGTTTCATCAAAAACTATTTACAGAAAAGAAGTAATAGTCTTTCTACCCTCATTGCAAGGGTCTGGGGCTTAGCCCTGTTACTGTACTGCCATGCCAGGAAGTTCCTGCTGCATCACCTAGATTGTCTGCTGAGATGCCATGCTTCCTGGACACCATGTTTCTTTAAAGACTTACTCTGTTACAGAGTTGACCATGACTCTGGAAAAAAGTTTCTACATTCTGCCTTCCCCCAAAAGTTTAGTGTCTTATTTGGGGGTGGATGGTATGTAAGAAAATATGGTACTTTAGATCATAGGGGGAAACACATGGATTGGCATACATGAAACATTAGCTCTCTCACCTAGGGAAATTGGTCTGATATCTATTTTAGCCCTATGTACTGGGCCCAAAGATTCACCTTCGTCTGAGCTGCCCATAGAAAAATGCTGCTTTTCTCTTCACCTATTTTCTTTTTTTTTTTTTTCCTTTTTTTGGGGGGGGAGGAGGGGTGATAAATGCAATTACTGATGTCCATCTTTGATAGCTCTACAATCCAGTTCTCAGAATTTTCTGTATGGAGTAATTTAGATAGAGACTGCAAATCTGATAATAGGGCTTCATTCTTCCATGTTATGATAGATGTGCATCTTCCCTGCATTTTACCCCCATAAGAAATAGTACTTTCTCACCTTGGATAGTAAGAAAAAGTTCTAATCAGTGCCAGATATGGATATATACATCCATGCTTATTATATGGTAATGCCTGCATTTTGAAGACAACAGTAATTATCAAATTCTGCTTGGAGTTTGGACCAAAAAAGCATGAGCCATGTTACTTTATATGCTTTGCCTTCTTTTCTATCCTTTCTTGTAGTTTGTTGTTCTCTTGATTTTTATGAAAGTCTCTTGTTTGCTGGCATGGGTGGGCAGGTGAGTGGGGGTGTCTGTGTGTGCATGTCCTTCATCATGGCCAAAGGTCGGTGAACTAAACAGTACAATAAAGCAGGGGTAGATCCAGGAGGGAGTGCACTGGGGTAGTTGCACCCTCTCTCCTTTGATTCCAGGTCCACCCAAAGTTTAAAACTAAACTGCCAGGCAGTGGCAGCAGCACTTCTAGACCGGCATCTGAGGGAGTCAATTGAATTCAATTGACTTAACAGACAGCAGAATTACAGAACAAAGGATAGTATGATTAGTAAGACTGTGCGAAGCTTCAGTCCCCGATTCGATTCGGCGGAGGTTTGGCCTGATTCAGTGGCCAAATCTCTGAATCCAAATCGAATCGGAGAACCCTTTAATCTCTCCGAATCGCTTTGGATGTAGATACAGCTTTTAAATGTTTTTTCTATGTAACTCTAGGTAGCTGGGGCAGATGCAGCATTTCACAAAAGCAGGGGGGGCTCCCCAGCGCACTTGGCAGCAAACCTGGAAGTGGACCAGAAGCACTTCTGGTCCACCGGGGAGCGTGCAGGCCCCCCCCACCGCGCGCACCGTCCCCCCCCCCCCCCCCCCCGCTCCGTGACTGGAGCCTCCTGGGGTGGGGGGGCACCCAAGGTCTCCCCCCAGCTGATTGCTGAGCTGGGGGGCATGGGGAACCCTCCAGCGTGCTCCCTGGCAGACCCAGAAGTGGGCCGGAAGTACTTCTGGTCTGCTTCTGGGTTCCCTACCGAGCATGCTGGAGAGCTCTCCATGCTCCTGTGGGATGCTCCATGTGCAGCAGCGATCACGAGTCACACTGGTACCTCCAAGTATGTAGAAAAAAAACCTTTTAAAGCTGTGTCTGAATCCAGCATCAAATCTTCAGATTTGGCCGAATTGAATCCAGGGACAGTGATCCGAATCAACAAATTGAATCACTGTCCCCAATTCAAGCCAAATCTGAATCAAATAGCTCCCATTTTGCACAGCCCTAACGATTAGTATACTATCAAAACCATTAAAAAGAGGGTCATTAGCTGGTCCTTGTAATAAAGATCCTATTTCACATCCCTGCAGACTGGTTTTAACTCACTGCAGTGAAGTTATATTTGTTTTTGCTTCAATCTTAAACTGAATAATACAGTTCTAGGCTCTTTGCATATTAGTAGTTTCTAGTTTATTTTTGACTGGAAAAAATGGGTTATGTTAGATCTAATGATGCACCACACCATCTGCACCCCTCCCCCCTTTCAAAATCCTAGATCTCCCCTCAAAATAAAGTATACCTGAAAGCCATTGTAAATTCTTCCAGTGGAACGTAAGCCATTGCAATGAAAGCCTTTGGATGTATTACTAAAATTGTGATGGAAAATTCTGACTCAAGTGTTGCCTTAAGAACCAGGGAGAACTGGTTCTCCTCCCAAATGGAGAGAACTGCAGGGTTGATATTACCTTAAAGTATGCTTCAGCTTTCTCCAAATGAGAGCCCAGTTAATTCTTTAATGCATTAGTTTTATTGAGCATTATAAAATATTAACTTCAGGCATCCATATAGATATCATCTTAGTAAGCAAGTTATTGTATATTACCAGTCCGAATAATACACTCCTCGAGAGCTGGCCAGGCATCTCGGAGAAGGCTGGTTCCTTGAAGAGAGATCAGATGTCCTCAACTCTCAGGCATCGTTAGGATGAGGGGAACGGGATGCGGCTTCCTTTGTGCAGGTGGTAATATACTTTAATCATGTAGCAACCAATTAAGCTAGTTTTCTGTTTTTCATCACCAACCTGAGCTATGTCTCTGCTTTATTGTTGTTTTCCCTTCTTTTGGCACCAGATATGGCTAGGATGCACCATAACAAGCCCTTTTATCCATAGCAAGTGTTTTTATCAGACATTTTGCAGAAAAACAAGTTATATCAGACCCCTCTCTGTAGAAAAACAGGTCACACAGTAACATAGACTGTGGTGTACGCTAACTCCATGACTGCATTCTAGCCCATTTAGGTCAAGGCAACTAGGTTGCATAGGCCTAAAGGACCTTTTCAGCCCTGTCAAGAGGCTGAACTGCCTACGCACAAGGAAATTGATTCTTTATGGAAATCACACTTGATATAGAATTATTTGTGTCTCTCTCTGTCCCTGTCCATGTCCCATTTCCCTGCCCCCGAATTCAAGCTAGATTAAAGTTGGACAGAAGAAGAGAAAGGAGAGTCGCTGAGCTAGAAAAGACTTTTTCAGGTCTTGTTCATATCATTAATCAAAGCAAACAAGCTTTTACTTAGAAGGTCAGATAGGTTTACTAATTCCACCCTGCTGAAGACGTTACAGAAAAAAATACTATATTATTATGTATATGCTAATAAATAGATGGATTAGAAAATGTGTGTGGGATGTAAACCTAGGAATTTTTCTTTTTGGTATATGGTGTTTACCACGGATGTTGCCTTAGGAGAACTCGAGGCCCCAACATGATTGTTACCACTGGAAGAAGAAAGTATTGATGTCGTACCTCCTAGAGAGCAGCATTAATGGTGTGTGAGTCTGAGAAACTGGAGTAGGTATTTAAAGTATCATAAACCGAACCACTGGGACTGAAGTTTCAAAACATGCAAGTTGGAATTTATAGAGTGTTTGTCTGGTTGCCTGAAGGGGAGACTAGGAGTTTCTGAAGCAAAACAGCATAGGTACGTTCATTGGATGTCTCTCTGCAGTAAGTTTGTGCTGGGAATCAGGGAGTTTGAGGGGGATTTTCTCTCTCTTCAGTAAGCCAGAACTTAATTTTATTCTATACCATAAATGATGTATAAATGTGACAGCAAATGACTGGAAATGGAAACAACTCCAAATTCTACAGACTTATGATTTGCATCAGTCTCACCTATTTTTTACAATGAATGTAAACTATACATCATAGTTTATGTTGTATGACCATGTTGATCTCGGGCTTATAGAAGTCACAGGCTTATAGTACTGTGTGTCAGATTGAAATACTTGGAAAAAGAGGACCATGGTTAGTTCTATTCCTGTACAAATTCCTTGCTTGGGAATATATGAAAGGTCAAACATGGGGAGTAAGCTTATTACAATTAGTCCCTATTGCTATTGCTATTAATTGAGAGCAATTTTTTGGTAGCCATAAACATTTCTGGCTTGTGAAATGGTGCAGTGTAATTTTGAAAGCAAACTCTGCACAGTTGCATTAAAATCTTGCTTTGAGCATTTTGAAAGCTGGTCAGATAGATATTGACAAAATGGGCTGGCACCGACTAACAGCTGTTGTTACAAATGACTTTGGTCTGGAGTCTAATTTTAAGTGGCTGAGGCTTGGTTGTTTCTGCCGTATTTGAGATCTGGGTTCTAGTCACAACACAACCTTGGACAACTATCTATTGTTCCTTTTGGTAAAAAGTGTGGCAGATATTTGCTTTCTTCCAAAGCAGACATATGAGGCTTTCCTCAGCAATAAGACTTGTGAAGTAGCCAGAATTATTTAAACCACCAAGGTGATGTGAGTCTGGAAGCTATGGGAGGGGTGGAAGGAACAGAAAGCACAGGAGGGTTCATCTTGTCTGAAGGTCTCTTTCTGTTTGACAGCTTCAGAATATATGCAGAGAGCTTAGCTGAGCTCAGTCTTCAACATAGTTTATTAAATATGTAGACCCTAGACAAATGCTAGTTATACAGCTTGCCCAAACCTGGACAGTGAAAGGCATGCCTCTAGTCTCAGGCAATACCCAATTAACTCAGTATCAAAATCCTGCTCCAGGGCATGAAGGTTGTAGAGTTGCTCAGAAACAGTCTCGGAATATAACACTGGTAAAAGGATAAACAGTTTTATGAACTTTGATCTTTGAAATATTTATGCCATTTTTTGCTCAGAAATTAAAAGAAATTAACTTAAAACAAGGATTGAGCATAAAGCATTTCAGCCTGCATTAAAATGTGTTTCGGTTAGAAGCAACTGAAAACAGTCCATAATTAGAGGAAGTCTTGTTATAACATAAAATGAAAATGCTTCTTTCCTCTTGTAACACTACAGTAACTGAGATGCTTGAGCTAACACACCTCCTAGTTTAAATGGGAAAGAGCAGGTGGCAGGTGTTCTTCAGAGAGGGTCTTTAACTCTAGGATTTAATTCTGTTCCCTCCCTACACCCCCAAATGTTATAAGAGCCAAGGTTTTGTGACTTTCAGGCCATGGTACTAGATTTAAGTATTTTGCTATAGTATCCATCTTCCATTTGCACCATCCTATGTAGTTCTGATGGCGTAAGTGGATTCCATTATTGATATAAATCCAATCTGAATTTTGCAAGTCTTTGTATTAAAATTGATCTTCCATAATTTCCTTTTTAAATAGAAATACCATCTAGCAAATGTTCCTTTAAGTATGGCGGATATATAAATATATAAACATTTTTGTTGTCTTAATAGAATAGAAGGAATACTAGAAGTCAAAATCTTACCACTTTCTGTTTACATCCACTCCATCCGTCTCCCTTAGCCTGCATAGTAAAAATGATCTCTTCTTAGTTTCCTAAACTATTTCCTCCATCTTGCTTAGGAATCAGAACCAGTATACTGCTATCTTGGTACTGGCACTCAGGAACATTGCTAAGTGCACCTGGTTCTGTCATTCTGTCTGATTATCTGTCACAGTTGGGTATGTTCTTTTCCCTCAAGCAGTACTTAATGTAATTCACGTGGAAAGAATGTAAAAGACAGTTGAGCAGTGGGTCTAGAATAGGTCACCCTGTAATGGTGATGATCTCCTGCAGTAAGTGTCACATGCACCAAATCATTCAACAGCTGATCTAAGAGAGTGAAATGGAAAAGGGAAATATTAAAAAGGAAGCAGAAGCAAGAGAAATTTTATATTTTACTATTTTACCACAAGCTGCCAAAAAAGCAAGTGCATAATTACTTACTATTGCTTGCTATTACTGCAGAAGGTGGCAGGAGGCAGTTCAGCATGGGAATTAGTAGTAATTTAGGGTTTTCTGGGAACACCACAGATGCAGAATTAAAATCTTGGACTAAAATCTTGGATTAAAATCTATTTATGAAAATATCTCATTTTAAGGAACTGAGAAGATCCCTGAATTCTAATACCTGTCTTAAATACTGTGTGTTATTTTCCCTTATATAATATTAGACATTCTTACAGAATTTCATAGCCGCAAGAATCAAGGAGCTCTTATTAACCCAGCAGAGTAGAGAGAATCAATAATGTGAGAATGCAGGTTCAAAGGAACACTAACTGTATTGTTCCTGATTTCAGCAAGAACCTTAAACACACATTTAAATTTCAGCATGTGACTACTAGTTGCTACTACTTGTATATATCAGTATGGCACACACTTAACTTCTTTGCTGAATCAGGACCACAGTGAATCATGTTCTACTACTATTTAAACTGGGAGATAACAACATTTAAATGTCTTGCCTTCAGTAGGGACTAGGGTAATCTCAGTTCCTGGCTAACATTTACAGTCCATCTTAAACTAATGTTATCTTGTACACTGCTTACTTCAGTGTCACTTTAATAGAAATCCAAATATGACGCATAATCCTGTTTCAATTTTACTGTCACTTTCTTCACAGCAGGACTCTGTCATTGTTGTCAGGTTTCATTATATTCCTTTGAATGGTTGGAGTTGATTCTCTCATACATTTTATGCTCTTTCATACTCTGTGCTCACTGAAAAAATGATCTTTGCCAGATAACTATATTGTTATATGGAAAACTCTTGTAGAAGTTTGTAGAGATTAAGCACTGAATGTTGAACTCTATAGAATATAACTTTGTTAGAGTTCTTTT
Source organism: Alligator sinensis (assembly GCF_000455745.1). Classification (NCBI taxonomy): domain Eukaryota; kingdom Metazoa; phylum Chordata; order Crocodylia; family Alligatoridae; genus Alligator; species Alligator sinensis. The sequence goes on from NW_005842124.1 coordinate 727,510, forward strand.
TGTCTTTATGAGTTTGCAGATATTGTCTTCCTCTAGTCACTCCAATCTTCATGCCCTTTAGAGAATTTCTTATGTTACTGGTTTCACCACTATTAAAATACATGGTGGCTTCCTGTGTATAAAAACTTTGCTTATCATCAGGGATCTGGGTTTTTTACTTCCCATGGGAAAATGCGGAAAAAAATGCGGATTTCCCCCTTTACCTGAGGAAAACAGATGTTTCATTTTGACAGAGAAACACACGGATTTTGCAGTTTTGTAAAGAGCTCTCTGCAGCCTGGCACAATTTGAGCCTGCAAGGGGTTGGGAGGGAGCTGGGGGAGGGCAGTCAGGCAGAGGGCACCATGTGCATGTATATATGCACATGGCTGCCAGGCAGCCTGGAGAGCAGCTCCTGCAGGTAAGTGATTTGGGACACGGGTAGGCTTCCAAATTGTTTAAAATTGTAAATATAGCAAGAAAACATTGTGTTCTTTATTATAAAGGCACTTATATAAGTGCCTGGGGTGTGTCTCATATGTTACAGAAGAGACGGGATCTGTTCCAAGGAGCTAGGAACAAGGATTGAAAGTTGGCACAACCCCAGTGGATGCAGTGGAGGTGTGCTAGTTCAAGTTAGCAGAGAATGTGTCCCTTTAAATATCTTGGTCTTGATCCAGGCAGTTACTTTATATGGGCAGACCCTCTGTGAATTCCATAGAGCCCTGAAATGTTGCAGTATAGCATCACACTTCGCAGCCTTCAGCCCTGTGTTGGACAGGCAATACATTTCATGCATGTAATCAGTAGAATGAGGGAGATGAAAAGGTAAATACTACCTTTCCAATTGTGACTTTGGGAGGACTATCATTTGAAAGGTTTGTGGACTGTGGTCATGTGCTTTTATGTAGTTGGAAATATCCCAGTTATCTCTATTGAGCTCTGAGGTTGCTGATGTTCAAATATACTTTAGACCAAATTTTGGAAAATGTTCACACCCAGAGTCAATGCATAAAAATATGCAGCTATATTTGAATCTGCACTGTATATTCATGTTTTACACATGGGTAAAGATTTTGATCTATTTAGATCCTATATAAATTGTAATGGTAGTGGCATCTTGATTGAAAATGAAGATATTTTGCTTTAACTATAATTTAGTCAACAAATGCACTTAATTTTTCCTACTTAAGTTTCCCTATTACTTCCCCCCCCCCCCCTTTTTTTTTTTTTTTTTTTTGTCATAAAGACTGTGTTAATCTGACAATGTCTGGTGCTACATGACAATACCATAGATACACCAGGACTTTTCCCACACTTCATTGCAAACACAACAACCCCATGGGGGAATCTAAGAAAGATCCTTTCTCTTCTACTTCCTCTTTGTTTGTTTGAAGACTCAAGTGAACACAGTTCAGTTTTCAACAAAAATGAAAAGGAAAATTGTGAAAAGGGCCAACCATCATTTTTTCTAAAATATATTGTTGCATCTAGCAAAGAGGAAATGTTGAGAGCCACTGATACTGAGCCACTTGGGAATGAACAAGGTCACTCCCTGGCTATCAGAGAGGCATATCTTCCTCCATATGCAGAATAAGCTTATAATGTTCATAGCTGTTGTTATCTGCAATCAAAAAAACAAGCAACTAAAAGCTTTGCTTCTGATCCATGAGATCTCTGGATTTATATTATTGGGAGCTGCGCACACAAGCTCCGTTATGCATTTTAAAGTAGTTTAGATCCCTGAAACGCCACACAGACCTATTCTACTGGCAGTTGTCATGGACCGTGTTGATTTCCTTCATTATTTATATTTCCTCTGTATCCAGTAGGCCAACTGCCCTCTCCTTCCTTTCAAACTGCTGTGCAACACCTGCCAAAGTCAAACCTACTTGGAAAATACTGTCACTGTCCCATTATAAAAACCAACCAACCAAACAAACAAAAAAATAAAACTAAACAAAATCTAACTAAAGGAATTGTAGCCTTTAAAGCACCTTTTTCAGTCTTTATAGTATGGCAGCCTTTGGTCCAAAATTGCTTGACATGAGAATTGAGTCTTTTTTTGTTTGTTTGTTTTGTTTTTGTATCTTGAACAGGGCTGAACAAGTAATACTATAGATGAAACAACCTGGAGTAATGTCCTCTCCCCCCGCACTACCTCCCCAACATGTACTCCATGTAATCTGTGATAAAAGGTCCTACCAAAAGAGCCCTCCAGGTTCCTTCAGATGCTCCAGTTACCTCTCCACTAGTCCTTCAAGGAACTGCTGTATAACCATGATGTTCCGTCACAGTTGAAGAAAGCAGCGCTCATCCATTGTGTGTGTGTGTGTGTGTGTGTGTGTGTGTGTGTGTGTGTGTGTGTGTGTGTGTGTGTTATCATATAGCACTAACTAGGGAGTAAAGATGTGCTGGTCAATTTAAGAAGAACTACAGCGGTATCTTCACTATATCTTTATTTGCTTAAATTAACAAAACACATTTTTACATGTTATCTTCGAGTGAACTGCTTTTGCTATCAAGATACACAGCTGAAAACTGAACCTTCACAACTTAGATTTTCTCCCTCTTTCAGAGTTTTAATGTTTAATAGCAAACCATCATTCTGTATGAAATAAACATCCACTGCAATGCTTTCAAATTCTGTTAAGGTTACAAAGTGTTAGCTCTGTTACATCTTGTTCAGCTAAGTAGACACAAGTTATCATCAAAACCATGTTAATACTTATTAAATACTATTTGGCATAATAAATAAAATACATATATTACACTTCTTAACTGTACACCAGCTACACCCACGTACAACAGCACCATGTTAATAGTAAGATTAAGAAACAGACCTCTAAAAGGAGGAGCATGGTGGCAGCATCGAAAGATTACTTGGTTTTTCTGATAAACAAGCTACAAATTGCATGTGATAAAACACAGGAAGCAAATTGCAATAACCTTTTATAAAATGCTCATCAAGGGCTTACTCTTTTGAGACATTACATGCTTGCTGCAAGACTGACCATTAGCAGCTGCCATTTACATCAGGGTGAGCACTTCATAAGCAGTGTTCAACAGTCAGTAGAACTGAGGCCAACTAAAAGGTAGCCAGATTCTCTGAGGCAAAACTCAGTATGTTTTTTTCTTTAGGGAACAGCAAATTATTGACAACTCTGATTTCTTGAAGAATGTGCTGTGTGTGTCTCAATCCTTGGATTTGATTAGTAATTCCTTTACATTTCTTACTTGTTTACTCTGCTCTGTACAGTACCTTGCAGAATGCTACTTGGCATCCCAGTGCTGCCCTGATAGTAAAGTCTTACCCATGTAGATGCTGACCCCTTCCACTGCCCACTGTCATGTCTTTGCAGATTGACTGGCCTTCACTAGGCTTCTATGGAGCTCCCTAAAGAAATAATTTCATTCAAAGAAATTTGTGTACATTTTCTATTTGTCACTAAGCAGTTCCAAATGGGAGAATCAAATTCTGTAACTTGAACAAAGTCAACAGTACTGACCTAACTGGACTTAATTTTAACCGTTGTGCCAAAATGTCACTTCAGGGAGTACGAGGGAGTCTTGTAGATGAAAAACAATGTCACCCTCTAAAACATTTTTTTTAAAAATCACTAAAACATTAGAAAGGTTATGGTTAATAAAGCAAAATGTTCTGTGCCACTTCCCCCAAGGCCTCAATGTCTCCTTTGTAGTATAATCCTAGAGAAGTTCTGTGGCAGAGCAGAAAATCAAAACTGAGCATGCACTAATGATAATGGGAGAAGAACTTAGTCATCAATGCAGTTTATAATTCTACAAGGAATTTTGCAGAGCTGTAAAAAGCAAAAGCCCTTAAGGACTATCCTAAAAAAATAGCAGCTTAAATAATGTGAAGAAAACTATAATAGAAGAACAACACATTTCTCAATAAAGATTGATGTCCCATCCTGAAATGTGTCCTTGAGGTTTCTGTGTAACAGGTCTCTCAGCTACACTATCTTCTGAGATGGGAAGGTGCCTCTGGACAGAGAGTCATTTGGGAATCCCTTTGCCTATGTTGCTTTTTGCCATTGTTCTATCTCAGTGACGGTGTAGTTTGTGATTCCATTGACGTGTTGCGATTTCATAGATGTAGAGCAGTGGTACTTAACCTCTTGGGGCTGTGAGCCAGATGAGTGGCATGGGGCTGGTCCATGGGCCGGAATGGACCACATGCACCAGGATTGGGTCCCCACACAAACTCTTTTTGCCCCATACCCACGGATTGGGGCCCTGTACCATCTCTAGCAGCTCTGTGCTGCCAGATTAGGGCCCAGTGCTGTTTCCCTTGGCCCCACACTGCCAGGTTGGGGCCACATCCTGCTTCCCTGGGGCTCACATCTCTTCCCTCAGTCCTGTGCCATCTCCCTAGGGCCTGCACTGCCAGATTGGGGCCCTGCGCTATATCCCTGGGGCATGTACCACCTGCTGAATTGGGCCTTGTACCACTGTCAGCTAGCATGTGTGCCCAGATAGGACCCTGGGTCACCTCCACACAATGGATTTAGAAATATGGCAGTAGGGGAGCATAACTGGTGCCACCACTTCCACACTGCTAAATTTTCAGGCCCATGGCGTCCACTGTAGGCTGGATAGCATAGCTCTGTGGGCCAGATCCAGCCTGTGGACTGGGGGTTGAACACCTCTGTTTTAGAGGACCACACTCCCCTTCATACCATCTATGACTACCTCTTCCTTTCTGCTACAGCATTGTATGTGATGGCTGTTGCTATTGCTCTAAGGGTAAGAGGGGATCATATAACAGGGTAGAGTTAATCTCTGCAAATGTGTGGTTAAAAGCTTTGGGTTACCTGTCTAGGCAAAATAATATATTTGCACTCACTCACTTCACCGAAGACTCCCTAATATCAATAAAGGAATTCTGAATACCATGTAATTGTGCCACAGCTTTTCCACTGGCTACCCACAAGGATAAGACCTGATTAACTGTGCTCATATATCCAGATTTTCAAGTGTGCAGCACCCCCACCTGAAGCCAGGATTTTAAAAAAACATCTGCACCCTAGTGAGCACTTCTGAACATCTAGCCACTTTGGTGCCTAAGTGGGAGCTGAGCTGTTTTGAAAAGTCCAGGTGATTGTGAATACTAAACCCTTGAAAACCTTCTAGCACAAGCTTCTGTTGAGGGAGTATATGTTGATTTGTGTCTTTTGACTGGGATACTTTGTCACATGAATGATTGGGGACATCTGCATTGCCTCCATGTCACACCTAGGAGCATCACCATGAAGTAGGCTCTGCTTGCTTGCTCCCACTCAGTGTGTGGAAGGTGCGAAAACATGTAATGTAGCTGATATTAGAGTGGTCCTAACCCTGCAGCAGAAAGCTTAGCAGTGGTGCTGAGCACATGCAAGTGTTGTCCACCAGCTCTAGTATGCCTCTAGAAGCTGTAGTGCATACTTCATTGTGATGCCCCCCAGCACTGTTGGAAGCAGTGCAGACCTGCCCTTCACTTCTCTTATCACAAAATAATGTGACCTAGCTTTTCACATAGCATCTGACAAAGGAGGTTGTTACTTAATGAATGCTCATGTCCCTCTAAACCAGAGCTTTCCAAACTTTGCATGTTGGTGACACACTTTTTAGACCTGCATCATTTCACGACACAGTAATTCAGTTCCGGGGGAGGGGCCAAGGGAAGCAGACGCGAGTAAGGGAGCTCCGCGGTGCCCTTCCACAAAATTTTCTGCATTTCGCGCGACACACCTACACACTGCCGCCGACAAACTAATGTGTCGTGGCACAGTTTGGAAAGCTCTGCTCTAAACCTTCTAGTTTCTATGGTGCTACTCTGCCCTACCTTCTGCTTAACTCTGTTTGCTCTTTTTACTCATAGATTTCAAAGTATATTACAAAGGAGACGACTTCCCACTTCGAAGGGAAATCTGTGGCATGAGGATGAAGCAACAAGCCCAATGTGACTCGGCAATTTGGTGGCAGACCCTGAGATATCATCCAGGTTTCCTGATGCCCAAGCCCTTTCCTTTGTCCATTGTGTCTGCTGCCTGATCGCAAAATAGATACTGAAGAACAAGGTCTGTTTTATAATACAACTACTGGGATGGGTAGTCTCTTGTTGGAAATAATGCAGAAACTAAATGCATTTGACAAAATGGCCTGGACCTACCATAAAATGCCATACCTCATGCCTTTCAAACATACCTCATTTTGAGGAATGTCATACATTATAGTCCTAAAATTACCTACAGTTCAAACAAATGCAGTGTAACCTGGCATTTATTCTAAAAATGCCACTAGAAATAAACCCCATCTCCTTAAGTGTCCTGTAAGAGCCATATTTTTGTGCCACTTATTCAGGGTCTGTGTTTCATGTTGTGTCCCCTGTTTGGAAGGTGAACAGACACCACCGCACACTTCCTGCTGCAGATTGTCTGCATGTGCCTACAAATGGGTGATATTGCCATGTAATAGCATGCTCAGAGAAAGGGTACGAGAACCATGACTTATGTAACCCAAGGGGGATTTTCCTGAGTGGTAGATGGCTGAGATTTTGAAGCAGAAGTAACAGGTCTCTAAACCTAACAACACATAAATATATGATTTATATAAAATAAGTGTGTATCATATCAAATTCCTATGCTGTAGACCTCCTTTATTGCATGGTGCACAGAGTTCAAAATTAAGGATGTGTCAGGTACATAAAAAATGAAATTGTTTTCAATATATTATGTACCTGTAAATAAAATCTTAGCACATGTTTACTTATCAATTCAGGATCTTAAAATGACACAAGAAATTAATCAACCAGGTATTAAGACTTTATCACTTCCCTTTTAAGTAACAATGTAGCCTGGGGCTGTTTGTTATAAATCTTGAAGATGCAGGAATCCGGGCAGTGGTCAAACAAATTATATGTTGGAAGGAATGTGCTTTGAACAACTTGTTTCTAGTGGGCAGAGAAAAGGACCAGTAGTTCTAAGTGTTCCACATAAATACTCAATGACAACGTAATGGCACTAATTAAAAATAAATGCTCCCTGCCCAGTAACATAAAATAAGATGTGAGTCAGAGGATGAAAATTTGAGAGACTGACTCATAAAGAACAGCATGAGTGAAACTCTATTTTCTATTAATTATGTGTAAAGATTGGATCCTATAGGTCACTTGCATTAATGAGAAACAATTTGTGAGTCCAATAGAAGGTGATTTAAACTACAGGAAGTTGTCATTACTTTCTATGGGGTGTTCTGGTGCAGGGAGGGCTGTTTTGTTTGACACTGATTCTACTAAAACAAAACCAGTTGTATATTGAATTTCAAATTATCACTGCCCTTCCAGCTCAAGCTCATAGACAACTGACCACAATTTAATCATCATTCCCTCAATGAAATGAATTCTCTCTCACTCTTATTGTTTATGCACAATTATAGCAAATGTAATGTGTGCTGCTGCTCAAGTGTACTGGTCTGCATGAACAATGACATAAAATGTCAGCTCAGTCCAAGCACTTTCATTTGAAGAATTGATAAGTTCTCCCATATTGACAGAAGTGCAGAAAAGCATCAAGATCCCGCGTGTCATAAAAGCTTGTGTTACCTGAAGCAATCCCAGGACTTTAACTGGGCTGTGCTTTATAAAGCTGTTATTCTCCATCTGACAAGACATTCAAGTTTCCTTTTATATTGTTTCCCATTCCCCACTGCAAACAGCTATATTAAAGTAGTCATTTTCAGTAACTCAAAACTTCTTGGTGTTAGTTCTGAGATTGCATGGCAGGCAGTATTTTCATGCATACATATTTAGCAATACTTTTGCATATATTTAAAAAATACTTATTATCTTCTGATCTTGTGACATCTACAGTAATAAGTGTTTTTACATGTTCCTTAGACATATAATACATCAAACACTACAGTACATTGTGTTTTGGTAACTGGAATATTCTCTATTGTCCTAGACAAAGGAAAATAAAACCTCTGTACCCACCTTATGGTCTGCTGATACATTAAACGATATGTATAAAAATGTTAGTTTACCTTAGAAAAATAAAGCAGTCCAATGACACAAAGAAATGCAACAGGTTATCTACATGTTTACCTCAAATTATCTGTATTGATTTGATCTGGTTGATCCTCAAAGACCATTACAAACTGTCACTCTTTGGTAAAGTTCATGTTAAAACTATAATATTTGAGCTGCCTACTTCCTGTTTCCAGTTATAACTTAAGTGGCCCATTTAGATGCTTATAAACATTGCTTGTTTTTCCATTTTCCTTTCCAGTAGTTCTTTTAAACTCTTGTTTCTGTGTTTGAAGTAAAGATAATCAGACAGAGAATGACTGAATCTGGTCTTTTCAAAGGGTTTAAAGCTCATGCATTCTTTGTTGTTTGAAAAGTTTCTCTTTCCTTGGTTTTCTTCTCTGTCTGGATTTCCTTTCTTCTTTTCCACTCCTCCCTCGCTCAGTATTTCCTCCTTCTCATCACAGTAAGACTCCCTGAAATCTTTCATTATACATTCTGGTTTGCCAGACAGATCTTGAGGTGTATACAGCTTGCTGTTGTCGTCATGGTACATGCCAGGACTGTACTGCTCTGCTTCGTAGCAGTTGTCTTCTTCCTCCTCCTGACATGAGCTTCCCTTGGCACTCTCACCATCAGAATGAAAAGAAATTCCTTTCCCTTGGCTTTTCTGGGAAAGATCGAAAGGCTCTTCCTGTTCCAAGCTTCTCAAGACACTTGCTTGGGACAGTGTAATTCTTCCTCTTCCAAAACCTTATAGTGGTTTAAAAGAACAAGCGCTTAAAAATCTCAAACACTGCTGTTAATTACTGTAGTATACCTTTTCTTTTTTTTTTGTGCCCATTTTACAAGTGGAGAAAGGGAGGCACAAAATAATTTGGTGAACATGTCAAAAATGCTCAGTGACAATGATAGAAAAGCAAAGAGATCTATTTTGAGTTACCTACTTTTGCCATAAGGCGCATCCACTTTCTTTCCCTTTATTTTTTTTCTATGCTTTGATATTGATTATCCCACAGCCAACCAACATTGTGACATTCGCTCCTTCTTGCAGGGCAAATGACACATTTTTAATCTTTTTACCACATTTTATGAATGTTCTGGTTGCAGTAGCGTGACGGGGAGGATACATTCATTTCTAAATACCTAATACATGGCCTCTCTATATCATTTGATTGTCCTCACTGAGTGTCACTAGTAAGTTGCTGTGCACTGTTCTGTTTTCATCTAGTTGTTTGGGAAATGGTTATAGTCAAATGATGCATTTGAACTGTGGCCTATCAGCTGGAGTTTTTTCTCCTTTTACTGGTGTTTCTCTCAGTATTGCCTAAGTATCTGCTCTGTGTATTTCTCCTTATGCTTATTGAAAAATAAAAGATTCAACTATCAAAGAAACTCAAATCTGGAGATCCTATTGATTGGGTCCCTTCACTGGGTGAAATTCTTGTATCACTGGGTGCATCTACATGTGCAATTAATGCAAAGCAATAAACTTCAGAGTAGTTTGTGCCAGAGTAAACTACTCCTGGGCACAGTGTCTACACATGTGCCTGGGGCAGCAGCAATTTGAGATGGGATGGAGCAGGCCTGGGTTGGTAGAGGGCACGTGGGGGTCAGGTCCAGCTCTGGGTGGCAGCACTGGGCAGCAGAGGGGCTGGCAGGGGCACAAAGGTGCAGGGAGTAGCCTGGCCCCTGGCTAGCTGGACTGCCTAGACAAAATTTATGCCTAAGGTCAGTGTCTACATGTATGTTTAATTGTAGTAAATTACCCTGGCATAAGATAGTACTGTCAGGGACAGTACTAAATTACCACAGTCTAATACCACCACACGTGTAGTATGGTAATACTTTACTCTGAAGCTAATTAGTCTGCTCTGCAGTAAAGCTCACGTGTAGATGCAGCCACTGAGTTCAATAGCAAACTCCCACTGACTTCATGGGGGCCAGCATTTCATTCATTGGGTTTTATTTCTTTAATAACTAGCAACAACTTCTGAACAACTGATGCAGTCTCTATTGTTACAGCTGGTAGGGCTGCCAGGCTCTGGAATGGGCTCCCAAGTGAGGTGGTACTCTCTTCTACCTTGAGGGTCTTCAAGAGGAGGCTGAACAGATACTTGGCTGGGGTGATATGACCCTGGCACCCATTCCTGCCCGGGGCAGGGGGTCAGACCTGATGATCTGTTTAGGTCCCTTCCAACCCTAAGCACTATGATACTATGATGGTGTGACAAGTTATTGTTGAAAGGATTTCTCACCAGATAGCCACCCTTCCAAACAGAGGCAGATCCAGGATTTTGTTAAGGAGGGTGTGGGAGCAGCGTTTGGTGCTGCAAGGGTGGCTGCAGCCCTGCTTTCAGTTCCACCCCCTATGGGAGCAGCAGACAAGGACTTTTAAGTCCCCCCAATCAGATAAAAATGTTCCCTCCATCCTCTCAGTCCCCCATCCCATCCCCTCCATCCTCAGTGGCACATCCCCTCTCCTTCTCTTCCATTTCCCCTTTTTCACTTGCTGCTGCTGCTGCTGCTGTCCCCCATTTCCCAGATGATCCAGGGTGTGGAGAGGAAGCTCCAGAGCCACTCCTGTCCTGCTGCAGAAGTGGCAGCAGACTGGTTCCCCTTCCCCATGCCTGTTCATAGGCTGGCACGAAACACTAAGGGGACTGTGCAGAGAGGATAAAGCTGCCTGCTGGCCCAGCATGCCCCTGGCTTTCTATATAACCCAGCCGAAGCCGAACAAGAGCAGCTCTAGAGCTTCCCTGTCCCAGAGGCAGCTGGGGACATCAATAGTGGGGTGGGTGCGGGAGGGGGATATGAGGATGGGATGTGCCCCTGAGGGACCTGAAATTACATCCCCAACTGCTGCTCCCACAGCGTCAACTGAAAGGCTGGTGCATCTGTGCCACTGCACCTCCCCTCTGGATCTGTCTCTGCTTACAAACAATCTGTCTTGATCAAACAAGCCTTAGGAGCAGGAAAATCTGTTTACAATAAAATGTACACAGCCTGCTTTTACTTATGAACAATTGTGTAACTAGCCTAAGATCCACTGTGTTAAAAAACACATTCCCAAAAAACCCCCAAAACTCACAAATGCCCACATCTTGATTTGTAAATATACGTTCATCTAAATTGTTATATATCAGGATCCTTTCTTTTTTTCATCTTACACAATGATAGATCATGTATATCACCCTCTAGTATATAGGAAATATGTATCCATGAACACTGATAGATCTCACCCAGCATAGAATTGCCAGCTATCAAGAAAATCCAACCTAACAGTATCTCCTTCTCTGATATGCTGACTCTGTTTGAAGAAACAACCACAAACTCAGGTGCTTTTGGATGAGGGAAATGAATGGATTTTGAAGTCATGTGGCATTCAATAGGGAAAACACTCATGAATGCTTACTTCTCATAATCTAAGCGAGCTCTAGAGTTTCCCTTTCTAAATTGTGTCAGTACAGCACAAAAGAGGCAATTGGTCAGGAATTAATTACTTTTTAGGTCAAACCAAACACATTGGAAACCAATGAGCAAACCAGAAAGAATTATGGAGCCCTAGAGCTACATGCTCCCAGTGAGACGCCCAACATGTGATCTGCCTTATTTGGCAACTGCTTTAAATGTGTTGCCCTGTATAGATCTTCACAGATGACCACCAAGAGGTGATAAAGGGAGGGACTGTTATAAAGACCAGAAAAAAATAACAATTTCCTGACCAAATGCAGTTGGAGCAAAGTCCTCCAGGTTAGCTCTGCTATTCTGTGGAAATCTAACCAAATTAAGTTGTAAAAATTATTTTAAAATAATGAAACTACACTCTCAGTCAGGAGGGTCAGTGTAATCCTAGCCACGTTCTCTAATTATTTCCCAGCCCACAATAATTGCCTTGGTTTTAGCAAGATTGAATCATAACCAACTCTCTCTCATTTGAGCCTCAAATGCATCCAGGCATTTCAAGAGAAATTCCACTGCTCTGTAGATGGAAGGAAGCTCACCTTCCCCAAAGTGGTGGAGAATAGGGAGCAGTCACAGATCAGGCTGGGCCAGTGTTTGATAAATTTCTGTTCTCATACTAAAAAATTCCTGTCCTCCTTCAAAATCCTCCTTAACGCTTCCCTTTTCCTTGGTGCTTACAAAAACCTTGTCCATTGCTAAGTTGCTGGTGTGCTGACACACTGCTCCTCAGGCTGACCAATGCTGTCTTGGTGTTTCCTTGTGCTTCTCTCCTCTCTCTGTTTGTTTCCTCTTGTCTTTCAGTGAAATTGAAAGCTCTTTGAGTCAAGGACCATTTTTTGTCCTGTGTTTATAAGACACCGAGCCTTTGTCATAGGCAAGGACCCCACAGGCAAAAACTAGGTGTATTAGTAATAAAATAATAATTGAAAAATAATCTCCCAACATTATGAGTTTTAGTCACTTCCAATATTATTAACAGAGGAAATGTCTATGTTTTCAGATTCCTGTTACTCTTTAGAGTGTTTGTCATGTGCATTCAAACTGCTGCAAAAATAACTGTGTTGCTAATGATTACCTTGAGAATGAAATCCTCTTTCCATGACCCCATGTTTGACTTTCATGTGCCTGGTGAGATTTCCCTTCAAGGTGAATTTGCTGGGACAATAGAGACACTTGAAAGGTTTGCTGTCTGAGTGTAAGTGCATGTGTCCCATTAAATTGTGCATTCTGTTAAATTCCTTTCCACAAAGCTGTCAAAAACAATGGAAATTAAAATGATTTATTTTGTAGATATACCGACAAGAAGAACACTTTAAAGGTAAATACAATCCCCACTTCATGAGATGAGAATGTACTGCGCCCAACAGCTTCTCACTGCATTTTATCATGGTGAATTGCATCCAAAATACCCCAGTACTGGACCAATGTGGTTGGGGTTATTCTGTCCAGACACTTACACAGCTACACTTTAAGTTTCCAGTGACTTATGGCAGACTCAAAATCCAGGGCCCTTCAAAACTGGTGAAGTCATCCGAAGAAAGTAAGAGGGTTAATGCTATAACCTGTCATGCTCTTAACTTTAAACAAGTCACAAGTAACACATTTCTGTTCAGCTAGGCTAATGGTTTTCAATCTGTGTTTTGCGGACCCTTGGGGGTCTGCAGACTATGTCTAAGTAACCTGCCAAAGACAACTATGATCAATCTAAAGTATGTGAATACCCACATTTACAATTCAAAGGGGTCTGTACCTCCAGTCAAAAATTTTTAGGGGTCCACAAATGAAAAAAGGTTGAAAATCACTGAGCTAGGCCATAGGCAGACAAGGTTCCTTGCGTGAATTTGATATCTTTTATTAGACCAACCGAAATAGTTGGAGAATAGTTATTAAGCAAGCTTTCAGGTTCAAAAACCCTTCGTCAGGCTAAGGAAATTTCAGCAGTTGGTGTGTGCTCTTCCTGGATGGAATGAAAAGTAAACAAGCCAGGAGCTGGGCTGGGCTGGGAATCAGATGCCAGGCAGATTATAATGTGTCAAAAATCCAATGTCTATATTTAGTCCATGATCTCTAGTATCCAGGAGGTTGATGAAATGGAGTTCATAGGCTCGTCTCTGGGAAGTGTTACACTTTCTGTTTTTTAAATCTAGACTTTAATCAAGAGCAATGCCCTATTGAAAAGGGGTAGGAAGACCTTTAGATGAAAGATCAGATGGGGAAAAGGAACCTATGGAACACTTATCAAGATTATAACTTCCCCTTTACTTGACTTGAGATGACAGAATTTTTAAGGTTAAAGATAGAACAAGCAATTCCTTTTTTTCCTAGTTTTCCTCTAATCTGCTCCTTTTCTGACTACTACTTGTATTTTTGTGCCTGTGATGAGTAAGCTGGAGTTTAGACAGTCCTGAGGCTACATTAGTGACTCAGACTTCCCTATTGCATGCTTGTCAGCTCAAGCCACTGACTCAGTAGGTTTCCCTTAGATAAGACAATACATTTTCTTTTTTTCCCCCTATAAGTCTCCTTTTATTGTCTCTTCTCCTACAAAGGAATACTCTCAAGGACACTGAAGTTTGATAACCTTATCTGGATTTACACAACTGAATTGATAACACTCTTATTAGGAATTATAAATGTACTTATTCCTTTCAACTTGGTGTCTTTCCCAACCAATAATGTTTTCATGAGTTGTAGAACCTCTACATTTTAACTCCTTTCTGGAAAAATTTTAGTTAAATACTTTTCTAATAGAGTTATTTAATCGGAGTCTTCATGTTACATGACCTCACCATTCTTCCATACCTAAAGAAACTATTTTCTCCAATATTTGTAATAGAAATAGAAAATGTTGACAGTGTATTCATTAAGATTTCACTGAATTTAAATGCAAAATTTTGGTTTTATCTTATTCTGATTTTGATATTTACGACATTTTGCAAATCTACTATGCTATTATTAAGGGCTAATTCAAATTTACAGAGCTATCTATCCAAGCATGTCATTGGAGGGGATGACCTAACATTTTGGCCTAATCTTGGGTAGAATACCACCATATTGTGTTTCATACAAATGTTCATAAGAGGAGCAGAATGCAGGTAACTAGGGTAAAAGCTTGCAGAGATTGACAGATAGCTAGAGCTGGGTGAATAGTACAGAAAAGTTCTTCATGTATTCACCTGAATTCTTAAATGATTTGGGTGTTTGTCTCCTCTTTGTGATTGTTTTTGTCTTAATATTCTAACAAATAAACTTATGGGAAAAGGATTCACAGGAAAAGCCAATTTTAAGTAAAAACTTCAGTGTCACAGAAAAAGAGTAATTAATTTATGCATGTAACTATGCACACAAAACTCTTGATTATAAGAGCTACGCAATTTGAAAACAGGACTACATAGCCTCTGTAGCCAGATAAAGTTAACTGGCCTAATGATTTATTTCCATTTTTGACTGTTGAACATTTGAAACAAACAGCTAATACAAAATTATCAGATTGGCAGTATTTGAAAAAATCATAGGAAATTTCAGATGTCTAAATTTAAGAATTCGCAAAAAGAAAACGAAGCAAAAGTTATTTTCATCAACTGAATAGTTTCAAACTAATTACTTGATCCTGTTCACAACATACAATATATAGAAGTGATGATATTCTAATATAATAAAGGACTTAGTTGGTCTGTCTGTCTGTAATGCTCTTGGAGCACTCTGGGTACTGAAACAACCAATCAGTGCTCCAAAAGGATTACAGACAGGAGGTGGTGGTGGTGGTGGCAGCGTGCTGGAGCACTGCCATAGATTCATAGATTAGATTCATGGATTGTAAGGCCAGAAGGGACCTCAGAAAATCCTCAGGTCCAGCTCCCTGCACCCAGCAGGAAAGATAACTGGGAGTCAGGTGATGGCAGGGATGGAGGGGGCGGAGCAGTGCTGGCCTCACCCCACTCCCTGGCCCTGTTCCTTGGAGGTAGCAGTGGTACAGGGTGCTGGTGGAGGGGGATGGAGGGCAAGCTGCCCCCCTTCCCCGCCCCCCCGCACTCCTGGGAGGTGGTGGCAGTGCAGGGAGACAGGGGTTAGAGTTAGCAAGCTTACCCCTCCGCTCCCCCCCCAGTCATTCTTGATGGGGAGTTTGCTAGTACTGAGATAAAAAGCAGAAGCTTTTATTGGCTTTTCCTCAATTGTTATCTAGGGCTTTTTTAATGTGTATTTCTGCTAACCTTTTATGCAGGAGTAACCACAGCATTTGACTTCACAAACCTGTGCAATCAAATATGGCTGCAGGATCAAGTTCTGCCCTTATTCACATTTAGTGAGCAATCACCACTGAAATCAGTGCATCAAAAAGCATCCTATGAAATGTATTGGGAGGGGAATGGAGAGGAACAGAAGTACTGACTAGCATAATAAATTCATAAAGGACAATGCCAACTCTGCTGCTATCTCAACAGCAGCTGGAACAGCCTATGATGTGCCAGTAGGTCTCTGAATAAAAGAACACTGTGTAGAGAAGAACTGATGAATTTTATTAAACATCATTCATAGCAGAAGTCTTTTGGTTATCTGTCTGTAGCATGGCTACTCTGTTTCATCTGTCAGCTTTTAACTAGTGGTAGGCAATTTGATACCTGTAACTGTCCATCTATACTGGTAACCAAAGAAATGAAGTTGAACAGCTGTCTGAATAAATAAAGTAGTTCACAGTGCCTTTATAAGGTGTAAAAATAAATCTGGTGACAGCCTTTTTGGGAAGTATCACATGTTTATATTTTACTTTCTTTGAAGGAAACATAAGAGGACTTGAAATGTAGCACAGCTCAGATTTGATTCTCTGGACAACAAAGGTAAGGTTTCTATTCTCTTAGGTCATTCACACCTGTGCATCTGCCCCTCTTAGGAAAGTCCATCCCTCTTATGCAACATTAAGGAAACAATTCCCTGAGAAAGAGGAGTTAGAGGAAAATAAAATGAAGAAGGGAAAATGGTTTTCCAGAATGGTTCTACTGAGGGACCTCTTACAGGTTCCCCTAGCCCTTCCAGAGGAAAAGGCTCAGTGGTACTCTGTCAGGCTCAATCCACCTTTCCAGGTGAAAACACGTAAGTCACATGCTATAAGACTGTAACTCAGAGGAAGCTGCTCAGTGTTAAAGAGTTATGTGCTGGGATATAAATGGCATCTTCAGGTCAGGGAACATTGAGGGTAGGGAACAGAGAAGGTGTCAACTTTTAGGGAGAGCATCTCTGTAGTAAGCAGGTTTGAAGAGGAAAAGCCAGTTTGTTGTAGGAAATCCCCAGCAGAAAGGAATAAAGAAACTCTTAATTCCCAGGCAAAGTTGGAGTGGAGTGAAACCTGTAAGAGATCCTGAGCTGAAGAAAAGATATGATCTACATGTGGAACTTCTTACTGTTAATTAATGGCTGATTTATTTAAGATTTACAGCCAACATCGTAAAAGAAGGGGACTAAACTTGTGTGTCTGCTAAGGGGCCTCAATGCACTGACTTAAAAACATTTAATTACAGAAGGCTGAGTTAGCCAAGCCATTCAATCATACTGTAATAACTCATTGCACAAAGCACCATCTTCCAAAGCCTGGCCACTAGATCCTGTCCAGCCTTTTTAATAATAATTTTTAAAGTTTTTAAAGCTTTTGATTCTGTTATTGGTTCCTGGTTTGAAACAGTGGTCTGAAAGACTGGTACAAACTAGGGACAGAATGGGCAAGGAGACTCAAATAGTTTCCATGTACTATGAGCCAGGGTACCCTTAAGGTTTAGGGTTCATTTCATTTCAGTGGCATTTTGGGAGGATCTGGCCTTACTTGAGGGAGCAGTGATTTCAGAAAAGAGGTGAGCTTAGTTCAATCTGCAGTTCTAAAATAGCAAAAGCAAAGCTGTTCAGGATTATATCCCCAGAAGAGCAAGGAAATCCAGACTAGCTGCCACTAAGTGTGCTTGGCACCACTAGAGAAGATGCCAGTGTATTCTACAGACTTCAGTGCTAATGGTAAAACTCCTATTTGCTGCACTTGAAGCAGCCTAATGTCTTCTAGTAGCAATGCTGCAGCATCCGGGGCAACAGCTGTAGGATACTGCAGTATTTTTTTTAAACAAGGAAGCATCAGTTTAGGTTTGCAAAAGCTGTAAAGATCTCCACTCTTTAGTGGGATTACAAACTGCAGCTGGGTGAGGAAACATGAGGCACAAATATGTGCTACTCTCCAGCACCAGATAGTCTGTGCACCACTGCGATTAGCAGATGTATAGGAAAGTCTGGTGTTTGCTTTTGCCACAAGAAAAAGGTAAAGAAAACTGCAGCCTGCAGGGAGGTAGAAAAGCCACTGCTGTGAGGTCTTTCCCTTCCATTCCTCTCCTTTTTTTTTTCTTCATAAGAAGGGTGTTCCTTTCCTCAAAGAGAGAGAGGGAGCGGGAGAAAGACTGTAAACTGTCCAAAAGGACCGTGAGAAAACAGGAAGCTTTGAAAAGTACAAGAGAAAGCAAGATGAAATCTATTTGCAGGCGGTTCCCCAGGGACATGTGAGCCATTGTTAAGCAGGCAGTTCGTACAGCAATATCCTTCCTTCTGCTGAGGAGGAGCTTGGTGCCAAAAGGCTGCTATCTGGTCATTGCCTTAACTCTCTGAACACCAGCCAGGGAGGCTTAAGTAATCAAAGTTTCTTCGGGGGGACTCTACCAGACAGGCAAGAGATGTCCTTAAAGCCAGGGGTCCTGACTCCCCTGGCTTATAGCAGCAGAACCCAGTTAACTTCAGAAATGTTACTCTTGATTTAGCCCAGTGTGGCAAAAGAAGAATCTGGCTCAGAGTGCTTTCTTGTTTCTGTTCTGTTTGGGGACATTTGGGTGGAGATAGGAAAAAACAGGTGTTCCTCTGAAGTTTGTGCTACCGCTGAAAAACACGTTGCTGCTATTCCAGTTACCCTGCTCACAGTACTGGCACTTCTTTGTTTAGGCAGCCTGTTGTCATCAAGTCTATCCTGAATACGAACTAAGGGCCTTGTTGCATGGTAATTTTATGTGGCTTCTGGAGATCTTAACCTCTGGGCTGGCTGTATGTGAACACCTTTTAAGTGACTCACAGCACTTGTTAGTCTGTTTAACATTATGGCACTCCAGGGCAGGATTACCTCTAATCTGCCTATTTTTTTCTCTGGTTCCATTAATTTGTGGCCCCTCTCCATGGCTTTTCCGACAAATTGAATTCTTCCAGCATTTCAGGAAGCAGTAGGTCCTCCTGAGTCAGGGCGAGCGGGGACACAGGGCACAGTGGAGCTAGGCACAGCACCTCCCCTTCCCCCCCAGCACATCCAGCAGAGCAAGCACTGCAGCCCCAGAGTGCCTGGTGCCTCCTGCTGCCACTCAGACTGGCTCTGCTTCTGGTGGGAGCAGAGCAAGCCAGTCACAGTAGAGGACACTGTTTCTGCTGCCACTGGGACCAGCTCTGCTCGTGGCTGAGTTAGAGTGAGCTGGTTGTGGGGGGGGGGGTAAGCCTCCTCCCTGCGGCCC
>NW_005842124.1:746581-750448 GCF_000455745.1 Alligator sinensis
GCCGTCCTGGGGGTGGATTGGAGGGAGGGGGTTGGGGGGGGGAGGATAGCCTCCTCCCTGCTGCCACTCCAACTGGCTTTGGTCAGAGCAGCAGCAGGGAGGAGGTGTCTTCCCCCCCCACCCTGCACAGACTGGCATGCTTTGCTCCTGGCAGCAGCAGAGCTGGTTCCGGCAGCAGTGGAGAGGTGCCCCTCACTTAGACCAACTCGCTTTGCTCCCACTGGGAGAAGAGCTGGTTGGAGGGGCAGTGGGGAGGTGGTACCCCCTGGCTTGGTTTGGGTCACTCTGCTCCTGCTGGCTCTGGGAACAGAGCCAGTCCAAGCCTCAGTGGGAGGCTCTGTGGCTGCCAGGTGCTCTGGGGCTGCAGCACTCATTTTGCCCAGCAGAAGCAGTGAGCCTCTCCTTTCTCGAGCTCAGACATGGGCAAAATACGCTCTGCAGGCCAAATCTGGCCCACCAGGTGACTGAATCCAGCCTATGGCTGCCCCCACAGCGCTCTGGGGAAGAGCCCTAATGACCCTGCCCAGCCAGCACCTCAGGCCTCTCTCAGCCAGAGCACACATTTTCCAGCCCCCACCTCCAGACCTGGCTCCCGCTTCTGATCTTGTCCCTGTTGCACCGCACCATGCTGTCTGAGCAACTTTGGCCAGGTGATTCCTTGCCCCAGCATGCAGGGCTCTGGCTCCATATCCCAGCTGCCGTCCACCGGAAAGCAACCGGGAGCTGAAGCCAGAGCCCCACACATCCAGTGAGATGCACCAGGAGCGGTGAAATACAGTAGGAGCAGGATGAGGAGATGCTGCTGGAGGTGGGGGGAGGTGGTGCAGAACAGCACCTGGCTAGCAGCAGCCACACTAAGGTAGCTTTGCAGCCTGTTGAAAGCTACCCCTGCCATGCCACACCATGCCATGCCATTTTGGGTGGATGGGTGAGCACCTTCAACCAGGCGGCTCTTGCCCCAACGTGCAGGACTCTGGCTTTAGCTCCTGGCTACTTTCCTAGGAGCTGGAGTCAGAGCCCTGTGTACTGGGGCAGGAGCCCAGCTGAAGCTGTTCACCCAAAGTGGCGTGGTCCTGCATGGCAGGGGCAAGATCAGGAGTAGGAGATGCCATTGGAGGCAGGGGGAGTAGAGCAGCACTCAGATGAACCGTGGACACCAGCAGGACCACAGTGTGGTCTGCGGCAGCGTGAGTGGGTACAGGGCTCTGCCCCATGTGGACTGCTGTGGGGGCAATGTCAACCACACCACCTAGGCAAGCTCTGCTGCACATGGTCCCCGCTGCCCTTCCCCCCTCATTCAGAGCAAGCTCCTGGGCCCTAGTGCCCAGGCAGCCCCCCTCCCTCCACACACACACACACACACACACACACACACACACACACACACACACACACCCCCAGACGGCAGGGTCATGTGATTTTAGCCTCATCTGCCTCTCCTACTCCTGAACACTGCTCCCCACCCACCTACAGCCCCATAGAGTTTTAGTGAGTTGTTGTGGTGGGGGTAGGAGGATGCTTACCCGGCCCACAACAGCTCATTTAAACTCCCCATATGGCCCTTAGGTCCAAATAATTGACCACCCCTGCCCCCGCTCACCAAGCCTCTACTACAGGGGTGGGGAATTATTTCAGCTGAAGGGTGGCTTAACAAAGTTTGGTGAGTGATATTTTGAGGGCTGCATGGGTAGCCCTGTCACTTGACAGTTGCCCCACCCCCTGGCTGCCATCTTGGGACCAGAAGTCCTGTCCCTGACTCTTGACCTTTGCCACTGGAAGTTCCTCCCCTTGCTCCTCCAGAAATACTCGGGGGGGGGGAGTGGGGGGGAATTGCCATCTTAAAACCAGAAAAAAGCCAAATCATACACTAAAAGTCAAACAACTATAACACATTTTAATTTTATTACTGCTACTGTTGCTGCTGACACCACTGGCAGGGGCTGCGCACAATGGGAGGAGTATGGGGGGGTCCCCACACTTCCCATCCTCCTTCACGCCCACATCCTGCCCACCCAAGCTCTGAACTGCTGCCACCCCCCTGGACACAGGCTTTGCACTGCCGGCAGCCCCAAGCTCCATGCTTCTTCCCAGCTGCAGCTCCCCTTCCCTCATCCCTGCCCCCACCCCTGCTGCTTCCCTACCTGGTGCCTGGAGCGAGCAGGACACGTGGGAAGCCAAGCACATCCCCCGGCAGCTGCAGCAGTGACAGCAGCAGCCTGGCTCAGAAGCTGTGTGGTGGTCGGGCTGGGCCCTTTCACCCATGAGGGTGGGAGTGAGGTGCAGTAGGGTATGTTGGTGGAGGGGGTGTATATATGGGCACCTTGCTCCCACCCTCATGGGTGGATGGGCTGGGCAGGGTACAATTCATTGGTAGGTGCTGTGGATCAGATGAAAGTGCATGGTGGGCTGAATCTGGCCTCTAGGCCATGTTTTGCCCACCTCTGCTCTACTGGCAAGTCACAGTTGTGCAGGCAAGGGGCAGTCAAAGCAGGTTTTTTGCCTTACTGTGTGACTGCTCCACTAAGCCAAACAACATTGTTGATTAACATTTGTGAGGCTTTCAGTGTAAGGTGCAATAAGGCCCTAACAGTGTATCTCTTAAAGTCTGAGGCCATACGTTGACTCTTCGGTAGCTGAGAAATTTCTCTTCTGTGAGACGTTTTGACTTTCGGAATAAAAACTGATTCTGAAACAGAACTAAAAACTGAATTTTCAAAATTTCCCACATAAGGAAAATTCCAGACATAATTGATTTGGGATTATCCAAACATTTCAGTTAGATAAAAACATCTAATGCTGGTAATCCCAAAACTTCGTAGTGACAAAATATTAAAGCATAAAAATACAAAATAAATTAAGATTTAAGGTAACAATTTCTTTGCCTCCATTTTCCTGAGCAGGGACCAGGTCACCCCCCACACCAGGACCCCCTCAGGCCCCAGGGGAGGCGGACCCAGGTGTAGGGTCAGTGAGGACCTAGTCAGGGAACTTCTGGAGGGACTGGACGTATTTAAATCAGCTGGTCCTGACTATCTCCACCCCAGAGTGCTGAGGGAATTAGCAGAGGTCATTGCGGGACCCCTGGAATGGCTTTATGGGCACTCGTGGTGCTCTGGTGTGGTGCCAGAGGACTGGAAAAGGGCCACTGTGGTTCCCATTTTCAAAAAAAGGGAGGAAGGAGGACCCAGGAAACTATAGGCCTGTCCTGGGTAAGCTTTTTGAGAGAATTATCATGGCATATGTCGATGAGGGGCCAGCAGGGGAGATTATGCTTAGGGCAACCAACATGGGTTCATTAGAAGCAGGTCCTGTCAGACCAACCTGGTGGCCTTCTATGACCAGGTCACACAACCCTTAGATGCAGGGGTAGCAGTGGACGTAGTCTTTCTGGACTTTAGGAAGGCCTTCGACACTGTCTCTCACCCCATTCTCATTAAAAAACTAGGGGACTGTGGCATCGACACCTACACAGTCAAATGAGTCACTAGTTGGCTGGAGGGTCGCACCCAGAGAGTGGTGGTGGACGGGTCATTTTTGACTTGGAGGTATGTGGGCAGTGGGGTTCCACAGGGCACGGTGCTCGGGCCTGCACTGTTCACCATCTTCATCAGTGACTTGAACGAGGGGGTAAAAAGCACCCTGTTCAAATTCACAGATGGCACTAAGATGTGGGGGGAAGTGGGCAGGAATAGGCTGTAATTGGACCTAGACAGGTTACAGGGGTGGGCAGATGAGAACAGGATGGGTTTCAACACTGACAAGTGCAAGATGCTGCACCTGGGGAGGAAGAACCAGCAGCATACCTACAGGCTAGGGAACTCCCTCCTCATCAGTGCAGAGGCAGAAAAGGATCTTGGAGTCATTATT
>NW_005842124.1:750560-789226 GCF_000455745.1 Alligator sinensis
TTCAGCCTCCACAAGAGAAGGCTGAGGGGGGATCTAGTGGCCATTTACAAACTAGTCAGAGTGGACCAGCAGGCACTGGGGGAGTCCCTGTTCCCCCGAGCACTCCCAGGAGTGACAAGAAATAAGGGTCACAAGCTGGGGGAGGGTAGATTTAGGCTAGACATCAGGAGGCACTACTTCACTGTCAGGGCGGCTAGGATCTGAAACCAACTTCCAAGTGAAGTGGTGCTGGCTCCTACCCTGGGGGTCTTTAAGAGGAGGCCAGATGAACACCTTGCCGGGCTCGTTTGACCCCAGTACTCTTTCCTGCCATGGCAGAGGGTCAGACATGAAGATCTGCTCAAGTCCCTTCTGACCCTACAAACTATGAAACTATGAAACTATAAGATGATACAAGCAAAATGCTTTTTAAGTGACCAAAAACAAAACACTTTGACATTATTGAAACTAAATAAGAGGCGTGAAACTAAATAAGAGGCGTGAAAAGATTGACGTTTGACGTTTTCACATTTAAAAAATGTTGATATTCACACATTCCTTGTACATATATAGATTTTGGTTCACTTTCCAATGGGAAAGCATTCCATCAAACTTTTTAAAATCAGAGCTACTTGCGGTTGGCAGGATTCCCTTAAAAGATCTTGATTCCATATAACAGTTGCATGAAAGACTCATTGATGTTTCATTCAAACGAACCTGAAGTTATGTATCTGGGAACTGAACAACTTAATGCTGTCTATTTTAGATATTTACTCTACATTCAGTAACTGTGTGTGTCAAGGTTACTAAAATGGAATGAAACCTATAACTTTTGGCTACATCATAAACCAAGGCTGTCAGATTGAGCCACATGGCCTGCTTAAAGATATATGTGAAGATTTCAAAAAGGATGAGTATAAAAGCCAGTCTTGGGCCAGAAAATGAATGTAAATAACCTTTTCCCTTTACATTAGAAATGGGCATTAACAAAATCCCCAAATCCAAATGTCCCAACTTTATGGGAAATCGATATCCAGTAGGATCCTTTAATCTCCATCACAGGTTCATGAAGAAGGCAACAATCCTGCTATGTCATCCTATATTATTTTCCTGTTCCCACCAATACCAATGTGCATTTTTCAAAAGGCAGTGTTTTTAGGATATTAGCATCCTGGCCGAATTTAAATTTTGTTATTTATATTTAACCCGTTCAAATTCCCCATGCAATTCTGTTTTGCTGTGGTGCTTTTTATGTCCTGCCTGAACTGCTGTTGTTGTGTTGTGCAATACTGAAGCTGTGATGTTTCCATATCTCCCCACACTATGCACAGATTAAACCTTAAGTTTACTTGGTATATTAGGTTATTAAACACTTTGACTTCTGTTTGGATGAAATGTGCTAGCTTACTGTCAGATAACTTTATCATCATCAAGCTATGTTCTCTTTCAGAAAAAATATAACCCCAGCGTTAAGAATACTGATAATTCTGAAGAGGGGAAATGAAAACTTTGGATGTTCCTCTGCCTCATTTGGCTGTTATACCTGTACTGAAACTACTTTGATTAAGAAAACAAACACAAAAATTAACCCAACAGACTTTACAAGTGATTTTAAAGTATTTTAACAAGTGTAGGTTTTGTTAATATAATTATATCCTGCCATGTGTGAAGAAATGTTTGGAATATTCAGTGATAGTGAACCCCTAAGACATCATGAGACATCCTTACCTTGCATTTAAAGGGTTTGACATCAGAGTGAACAATCATGTGTGCCTTGAGAGTCTGTTTCTGCACAAAGCTCTTGAAGCAAAGGTGACACTGATAGGCTCTGATATTGGTGTGGATCAGCACATGCCTCTTCATGTTGGCCAGCAGGGTAAACTCCCGACCACAGATACCACATTTGTGCTCCTTTACACCCTGGAAAGAAATAAAGAATCAGAAAGCTAACTAGGTATGACTTCAGTTGTTTTACTTTCAGCACAGTAAAATATGGGTCATTCAAGCTATGCTAGGAAAGCAATTACATAGATTCTTTTCTTTTTAATATTACTAGTTCCAGTAATATATATGTGGATACTTTCCCCCCTACCCCCCCAAGTAAATACAAATCTAAGGGAAGAAAAAAGAAACTCTACTGTGTAACTGGGATTAAGAAATAATGAATTTCACTGCCATCAGTACATCTACTGAGCAGCTTCACTGATGGAAAAGCTCCACTATCCCACAGTTACAACTTAAATAAAAACTGCGTGTTGGCCAAACGTGTATGTTAAGGATGATATAATGTAGCATATTGGGTCATGGTAACTAACGGTCTGAGCAATACCTGTGGAAGTCTAGCACTGGTTGATTTCAATGTCTAAAGGAACGAGCTCTATATAACAAAGAGTATGCCTGTATTTTGAAGATAATATAGAAAAATCCTACAGAATTTCTGTAAGAAGCAGAAGAATCATGTAATTAAGCAACAGTATAATTGGAATTGGACATTTCATAGGGATTACTGACCATTTCTGGGTCATAAAATAAGGCACTAATCTCCAGAAAATGCCTGATTTTTTTTAATATTATAGAACACGGAGTAGGTCTGGAGTAAACTGAGGCATACACACTTATCTTGGAGCCTGATCCCTTTCCATGTAGCCAATGGAACAACACTCCAATGGGCTTTTCACTGAACCCGAAATGAATTATTCAGTTTCAGTTGGTATTTGCAGGACATCTCAAGTGCCATCCATATCATCCAATCAGAATGCTGAAAGAAAAGGCAAGCCTCCTTTGACCTGGATATGGCCTAAGACCTAGATCAAAAGTATTTAGGTGTCTTCCACTAATTAAAAGACGTGGAAGTTACATGCCTAACTACCTTAATGAATCTTACCTTACCTCAGTAAGGCAGGTATGGAAAAGTAATAAGCTGTAAGTGCCATCTAAGACTATTGATCCAATCCCATATAAAGAGGGCTCACCTTAGCTTTTGCTTTCATGCCAATAGTTTTGTATCTACATTCAAATTAATTGTTTGTACACAATTAATTATAAAGCTTTTACCTGTGGATACAAATGATAGTTTTAGATATTTAGCTCTGTGATTTGAGGCTACATTCTGGATCAGGTCCTATTTGCCCAGTTCTCTTATTGATATGCAATTACCCCAGGACAGCAGGATAATGGTGCAGTACTGGCTATTCCAAGTCTGCCAAGCAATATGTTTTATTGACTTATTCATCGATGCACCCCAGTACATATAAACTAAATACCCAGTTAAGTTAAGCAGAGGACTAAGTTATATTTTTCAATAGAAAAAAACTGGAATGTTAATTGATAAAGGAGCATTATACAAAACTAAGATTTTAAATAGAGGGTTGTGCTGAAGATAAAAACAAGCTGAAATAGAGGGTATAATTTTGTTTTTGGTCAACAATGCAAATGGCTTGACTGAACTCTCAGGTTATTGTAAGACCTTCTGACATGGCCCTCCTTAACACATGAGCTGGTTTCTCTTATTGCCCATTCTACAGCTTGCTTTCTTAAACACATCCATACACACAGCTATTCTAAGGGCCTATACCTTACTTATGTTCTTGTGAGGATATATGCATCCAGGGCTGGTGTTGGCCTTCAGAGCAGGGGTAGATATAACCTTTCCAGACTTACCTTATGGGTCAAAGAGTGTTGTTTAAGATGGTGGGGCTGCACAAACTCCATGCCACATTCTGTGCAGATGTATGGACGGATGTCTTTGTGCTTCATCATGTGATTTTGCAGCTGGCTTGGATATTGAAAAGTTTTATCACATTCTGTGCAATTGTACTGTATAGGACCACGATGGGTTGTTAAATGTCTCTTCAGTTGAGCAAGAGTTGGAAAGTCTAGACCGCACTCCACACAAATATTCTCTCTGCCACTCTCATGCTTGGATTCGTGTGCTTTCAGCTCACTTGGGTAGGCAAAACCTCTGCCACATATTCTACAGTTGTAGGGTTTGATGTCACTATGTTGCATCATATGTCTTTTAAGATGACTGGTTTGGGTGAAAGCTTTGTGACACACCTGACATTTATGTGGTCTAGTGCCCTGATGTGTTAACATATGTGTGTGCAAGTGACTCAGCTGCTTGAAAAGCTTGCCACACCGAGAGCAAGCATGAGGTTTGATACCACTGTGTCCCAAAATATGGGTGACAAGATTATACTTGGATGTGTAGGACTTCTCACACATCGGGCACTGCCAGCGTTTCTGTTCACCCCCAACATCCACATAATAGCTGTCATCAATTTGGAGATTGACGTCTACTCTTTCCACCTTTTGTTTGTTTTCACCATTTTCCCTTGCTTCAGTCCTCCTGAATGATGGCTCTGGTGGACTTTTCATTTGAAAGGGATTCCTGATATGAAAATTTGAGGGGACAATAAAAGGAAACATCAGGCCAGGATGAACTTTTGGATAATAAGAGTAAGGAGACTGCACAAAAGCAGGTGTGTTAGGCCACATCATACTAGGCTTTATTGATTCTTGTTTAATGGGCTTTGCTGCAAAATGCTCCAGAGTCCTGTAGAACTGAAAGCCTAGGTTACACAAGTCTATCATTTGGGAGCTGTACTTGGGCTGTGAGGATTGTTGAAACATCAAAGGAAGACTATTGTTGTCTTCAGATCTGTGTGATGGTGAGGTGGGATCTTCTGGTGTGACAGTAGGAGGCATTTTTGTGGGCATGCTTTTGCGTTTTCGGGACCCTCCTTCCAAGGATCCATGGAAGGTTTCTATATCCCCTAGGGAAGGACCATACTGAAACTGTGCAAGTTGTGGTTCAAACTCTTCATTGAGTGGTACAGTTCTGTGAGGCTTTTCAACAGGCCCTAGTGGCTGCAGGCAGCGTGACAAGGGAGATGCCTGTGTATTGTCCACATTGTTCTCATTCTTCATCATATTTAATTCCTTCTGCATGTTCTGCCTGCCTCAAAAGCAAACAAAAAAAAATCCTTTTTAATTCTTCCCTCTTTCTCCTAAGACATATAGCGTGTTGCTTAATCCATATCTAAAAAAGAATAAGCACTCGTATAGTAGTTTCAGGACCATATAAGAATACCAGTTTTTTCTGCTATTCAAAGTTTATTAGTGGAGACAGGCCAAAGCCGCTTGTTCTCCTTTAGAATTAGTGGTTTAAGTCAAGTTTGGTTCATGCATTGACTTTAGGATATATTCAAGCACATAGTAAATGTTATATTGTTTAGCAGATTAATTTATCTTCTAACATTTCTACTTCATTTAATTCAGCCAGCCCATCTGTGGGCTTGTTCCTGTTCTTGACTGTGCATGCCCTGGTTCTGCCTTGAAAATATCCAGCAATTAAACAAGTACATTTGTTATGGTTGTCACATGAAAATTGAAAGCCAAAAAACTTCAAGTTTGAACTCTTTGTATTGCTGCTGCAGAGGGAAACAATGGCAAAATAAGTTCAGGATACTGTGTACCATCATTGCATTTCCTGACTTCTGTCACTCTGTAAGTAATATGAAGGTAAAACAATGAGTGGTTGTAGGGTTTTTTTCTTCCTCTTTTTTTAACAAAAAGAGGCTAAACCATTGACTAGGATTCAGATAGTCAGCAATATTTAGTTACCCCCAACCTAGTCAAGTAAACATGGCAATGTTTGAACAAAGAGAGCATATTGAACTTTGAATAATATTGACTCCCCTTTGGCTTTCCAAAGCAGCTGAGATCCTGTGGCTGCCAGATCTACTTTGGCAACACTTCTATGCCTTGTCGTGGAATAAATTCATTGTGCAAAATCTTGAAAGCCATGCACAAATTACATGTACCACTAGTGCCAGTGGGAGCCTTTTCTGAAAAATGATAGGGTAAAAGCTGATGATCACAGGATCTGGTGCCTTCAAATTAGAGCACTGATTTTTACTTTGGCCCTCCAATGAACCATATATTTTTTGTATAACACCCAGAAAGTGATTAAGTCAGAGAACCAGACATCTTTCCACTTCTCCATCTATGCATGTTGATAGCTATAAATATCCTTATTCTTGGAAACACAGGTGTGGGGGTGGGGTGGGGTGGGGTGGGGGGCAAAGAAACAGTGCTAAGGAAGCTTCTGTTCTTTTTTAGGGAGCTCTGGATAAACCTACTAAAATAGATAAAAAATATTTACATGACCTAGTTAGGATATGGAGACCAGAAAGCATCTTAAAGACCTGGTTTCAAATGGATGATTAAATCTTCAGAATATAGGAGTAATAATAGAGGGAGTTTTGGAGAGATCTCTGAGGCAGTATATGGGGAAAGGGTTAGGTAATGAAAGTTTGAGACAGTATTGTAAGGCAAAAATATTTAGGAAAATTGCTCACCCGTAATTCATTGGTGAATGAATGGGAATGCCACAGTGCACGAGAAATGTAATTGGAAGAGCAAGGCCTGGGTTCTCCAAAATTATAGTTACACATATAATTATGTATCCGTAACCTTTCTCTGAACATTGTGGGCCTACCTCTTTAATGCCTTGTTTAGCCATTTTCATATGTTCAAAATAAGTATAACATGTATTAAATATTGAGGTAACTTTGTGGCCAAGATGGCCCAGGAGATATGCGAAAGGCAAGAAGTCTTGTGGGTGGTATCTTTTATTGAACCATCTGTATGTTTGGTAAGAAAGCTTTCAGGTATCACAGTACCCTTCCTTCGGCCTCTACTCTAAGGCAACAGAGAATTGTGCCTCATATGTTTACTGTTGACACCCTAACTGGTGCTGAAGTTGGGGCTCCTTGCTCTGCTCTTTGGTGCTTTCTTCTTTCAGGTCCCATTTCTTTAACTTTTACCTGGGTTTTTGAGCCATTTTGGGGCTGAAGTAGAGACAGGCCATGAACCTATTTGAAAGAGTATCCTTGAAACAATAGAAAAATTGCTGGTGAGGAATTATTGTATTGCTCAAAAAAGAACTAGTCTTGCAAAAAAGGCAGATATCATGGTACTATATTCAACACTGCATTCTACAGTTGTTGGATTGGGCATATCTAGGAATGCGGAGTGTAATTATTCATGGGCCAGCAAAACCACAAAGGTGCTGTGCAGTCAGACTGAAGTGAATAAAGAATCTAAGAAGGGAGAGTTTAAAAACACCCTGCTCCTCTGAGAGAAAATGTATCAAGAAATTATGTGTTTGGTGCAAGCCAGCAGCATCAATTCAGTCTGAATCATCTCATTCTGTCAAGCCTCACATAGGAATGGAGTAGGACAAAGGATCAAATCTGAGGTGTACTTGTGCTCCCCCTCAAGTCAACATCCAAACTTCTGTTAGCTTTAATGGGAGCAGGATATTTGCCTTGGTCAATTAACTCCATAAAGCCAGGTCTCCTGCTTAAAGTTTGGCAAAATATAGATGAGACTTAGTGACAACAGATAGAATGAATGTTCTGTTCTGCTTTAAGTAATGGTAGTAGAGGACATCGTACTAAATTAATATAACTCCACCTTACTTCAGCCTATTTGACTCTGGAGTAGCATGACCTTCTTTAACAGTTAACAACATGAAGGGAAGAACTCTCTCTCTCTCTCTCTCTCTCTCAAGTACTTCATAGATGCCTATCACCTTAATACCAAAGCACTAAGCACTACCAATTTCTTTTCTTTTTCTGCACTTATTTATTTCTAGTGAGCACAATAGTAATGGAGATATTAAACAAAGTTCAATTCTTAAAATCTGGATAAATACCTAAAAGCACAAATGTTGATCTGGATCATTGAAGTCCCTTTATCCTATAAACTTAATCTGGCACTCTCACTAAGACAGAACTCCTTAGCTATCTCAGCACCTGAACATTGAAAACAACATATCCACACTTTTCAGAGTTCCTGAAAGTGTTTGTTTTCACCTGGAGTCTAGAAATAAGTAGATTGTTTCAAGTGTTTCTTATTTTCCCAAGATTCGTCCAGCCACCCCTTATCTAATACAAAGTACTATTTCCATAAATCCCCCTTTCTATAAAAGGATATATTGAATAGGTCAGATTAATAAAAATAGAACTACCAAAAAAACTCTCCATCTCTACATTGAGTTCAGAAAGTTGCTATGATTTTTCCAGGAGACACAAATAACTACACAGGAGCTAAGTAATATTGTTGGATTAATTTCCAGGAAAGAGTTAGAGAACTTAACAGTGAAAATGAATCGCTTTTAATTTTCTTATTTCCAAGCACAATATGTCCATAGACAGAAACAAATACCCTAAAATAGCACTTAAATCATGTGACTCATTCTACCTGCATACATATTGTTTGTCACTTGACTGCATGAAATCCTTGCCATATTAAAATAAAGAGCAAAAGTTCCATTGGCTCCTACAGGTCCCCTGTTGTTTTAACCCCTGTCTGGAAGGCACTGCTATTTATCTGAGCTGCAAGGAAACCAGCATAAGTACAAGGGTTCTAAATAGCTCCAGTTTAGACCCTAGCAATAGATGATGCTCCTATCATACAGTAGAGATAAGGGGAGCATCCTCTGAAATGGGAAGCCTATGCTAGTTTCATGTGAGATCTATGCTTAGGTCCTATGTCTGGAAATGAACAAGAAATGGAGATGAGTTTAGAAATAGAAGGGAGCAAGTTTGGGTTTAACTCAGCTACAATAGGAATGGTGTGCTTTAACAACCATACATGAGTCTGAAAACATAGCTGAATGTAGCATGTACTAGTGCCTTCCCACTTTCCACATGGACCTTGAAAGACTGATGCTGTATTTGCAAGGAAAGAATCGTCTCTAAGAATTGTTCTTTTACTACTTTACTGTTGTTTCTGTATATGTTATGCTAAAGACACATTAAGAAATAAAATAAAGCTGCACTCCTTCATGGATTGAAGGACACTGAGTAACTGGAAAGCATCACAAATCTTTCTGAACAAGCATCTGCTTTTCATAGCAGACATTTGTAAGTAATAATTTTACTGGCCTGTTTCTCATTGCTTCAGTAGGTTTAATGGCTTCTTTTTTACATAATTCAGCTTTAAGGTTTGTTTTATTCTTAAGTGTGTTCAGTCATAAAATTGTGGGGTCAAATGCTGAAGTTCTTGCTCAGTTTTTATTTATTTTTTCTTTATGCAAAACTCCATTGATAGAGATTAGCTTTAGTAAAGGGTCACTAAGTCACTCAAAGCTAATCTAACTTTGTTACCTACAAAATATTGTCAAGTATTTCACTCAGTATAATTTAAATTGGTGAAACTGCCATGTACATTTATGCAAATGTTCATTTTGCATTGCTTTTAGCTAAACAACTTTTAATTGGTTTTGCAGCTCAATTTTCATTCAGCTCTCTGAGCCAACATTTCTGCTCTCTCATCACACTTCCCTCTACTTCTTTGCTCTGGCAAAAATACCAACCTCAATATCTCTTTTGTTTCCTCCTTCCACTGTTATCTTTGTGCTTCCTCCTACATGTGAGTGACATACCACTCTTGGTATGGGTCCCCTCATTTCCACTTCTTCTGTGGGAGATCCTAGTTGAAAACTAATAGTAATTTTTTCCCCCTGTTATTCCAATGTGTCTTGTGTGTCTAATTGATTCTGTGGCCTGTGTTATGCAGGAAATCAAACTATATCCAGAGAAGACTGATATGATAATCTAAAGCCCATGATCCATTTGTTTGTCATCTATGTTGCAAGCTCATTAGGACAGGGATAGTCTTGATACTTCTTACATAAGGTAAAATACATCTTCACAGTTTAACAAGTAGAAATAATATCAGGACTAGACATTTCTCACTCCACTGTTACTCACTATCTGGCTATTTTCAAAGCATGGGAGAATTATAAGGCTTAGTACTGTTAGGTGTGCAAGCATGATTCATAAGATAAAACCAGAGCTTTCAGATCAGAAACCATAGTGTTAAAAACATTCTGACTGTTGTGATCTTTCTGAGTTCTTTGCAACAGAATTGCTGTATTATTTATCTGCAGTCAAAAGGGTCAAAACTAACAACTGGCATTTTCTGTGGGGTGCCTCAAGTATATGAAAGGATGCTTCAGGTACAAAAAGGTTGAGAACCATTGGTATAGACATACCCCTTGGCATCAGTATGTCCCAACAGATGCCTCCAAGCATGTTCCACCCACCTTGCTCCCACTTACTGCTCCCACTCCCATGGTTTGCACCACAGCTGCTCTTGAGACCTTAGTCTCCAGTGTACTTAGGGGTGGTACCTGAGGATGATCCTGGAGCAGCCTCACTAGTTTATTTGGTGAGGCTTTAGTGAGCATTAGTGGGAGTGGGTAGATGAGGCATGCTCAGGGCTCCCCTGTTGTGACATGCTGCCACTGCAGTGTAAACATACCTTATGGATCCTTTAACCATGATGTTGAATGATCTCCCTTGCATAGGAAGGAAATTAGGGTGTACTTTCCAACTATGATTTCCATACAGAATAGCCACACGTTCAAACACATGAAGAGAAGTATGGGCTGTGCTAGGCTTATAGCTGAGTTCTACTTCATCCCTAAAACTTTGATGCTGCATTCTTTCGGATTGAGTCTAGAAGACTTACTTTTAAATTGTAATATTAAAACCGCCTTTTCCTACATGCAGGACCAGGGTTTAGAGAAACTGTATTTTCAAGATGAAGGTAAATTCAAAAGAACTTCTTAAAACCAGTGGCTGCAAAGATTCATTAGGGGATCCTGGAAAAGGAGGGGCAGAACTGAGAAATGGACACTCATTGGAGCTTAAATAAAACTTTTTTACTCTCCCAATGCTAACTTTCTTTTTGAACCCTTGTTTGCTCTCTCCTTCCCTCACATCTGCCTTCCACACACACTTTTGCATAATCGGATCTTGTCTAAGAAGAAGTCAGTAGGATCTGAGCACCAGTTTTGAAGTGTCTTGTGGAATATGCTTTCATAAATTAGGTCAGTGTTTTCCTAAGTAAGTATATTTACGATAAGAGATTGGTGATGATTTATTTTTGTTCCTTTTCACTAATTGTCATTACTGGTAGTATTGGAATTGGAAATAAGAAAACATTGGTGGCAAACATGATTTGGAATTATTTGAAATCAGGATGTGGGTAAAGTCAGGTTTTTCTCCCTGCATGAACATGGTCCTGTGAAGAGGTTGGTTGTCTTTTCACTTCTCTCTGGGAAATTACCTTTATGTGCTGATTTTGGGCTGCAGGATAAGACTTCTTCTTTCCAGCAAAAAGCGTTTCTCATCAACATTTATGCTGTAAAGTGGAACTAATGATTTGGAAAGTATTTTTCAGGCCTAATCCAAATCCTACTGAAGTCAATGGAAAGTCCTGCATGATTTTCCATATAATTTGTCACTGGGTTTCATTTTCTATCGGTAACTTTTTCCCCTTCTAATTCACTAGAACCATGATTAATATTTCACACTTTTGGAATATTAATTGCATGTATGAAGAAAGAAGCAGCTGGAATTCTTGACATGTCATTTAATTAAATATTAACAACTTTTATAAGGCAGAAGATGAAAAAGTAGTGGCTGATGTTTTAGTACATGCATAAACTTGAAAGATTAAAACATATTTCCTGACGGCTTTAAACAACTTAACGTGACAGTGAAGCAGCTATAACGGAAAGACATGGTTTTAGTTGTGTTTTCATGTGGCTAAACATTTGGGGATTTGGGGATAATACTGTATTCCTTGTTTCACTGGATCTGTTTTGAACACATACCTGCATCACTGCATATTTGAGGCTTAAGTGCTGCAAAACACCTCAGGTTCCTGGAGGTTTCCACAGCAGCACAACTGCACTTGTACCAAAAACAAAGAGACTGGTTGTCTCTTGGCAAGCTGCAGAGTATCTAGTTTTTGTTACTTGACCTAGTACCTGTTGTTGCAGTAAGTATGCATTAGGGCGAACCAGCAGTTATTCACCTTGGATTTGGCTGATTCAGAGGGACAGTGATTCAATTCAGTGATTCAAATGACTGTCCCGATTTGATTCAGCCGATTCAGAGATTCAGGCATAGACTATAATGGGGAATCACTAAAATACCTATAACTTTGTCATTTTACTGCAGATTCAGATTTAAAAAGCAGGGATGGTAGCTCCTTCTGAGGGCATGAAGCATGCCACGTCTCAAGGAGATAGGTGCAGAGGTTTCTGTGAAATTGCACCTCAAGGTTCTGAAAGCAAATAAAAAAGCAAATAGGTGAAAGAGTGAGGAGGGCGGCACTGCACGTGGAGCTTGGGGAACCCCAGCAGTGGGAGGTTCACCTTCAGAAACACTAGCTGCTCCACCAAACCAGGATCCAAGGAGGTGCGGTGGGGTGTTACTACATCCCCAGCAATGCTGAACGCCCTCTCGCTTGGAACACTGGTCGGTGGACAGGACAGGTGTTTCCAGGCAACTGTGGTCAAATCC
Organism: Alligator sinensis; assembly: GCF_000455745.1. Taxonomy (NCBI): domain Eukaryota; kingdom Metazoa; phylum Chordata; order Crocodylia; family Alligatoridae; genus Alligator; species Alligator sinensis. The sequence goes on from NW_005842124.1 coordinate 762,932, forward strand.
TGCCAACCTGGCTGCAGGTTGCCCAATAGGCCAAGGGGTCGCAGGGCAGTGGCTCAACATCCTTGGTGAGATAGGCAGCCACTGAGGCCTCCCCACTACCTGCCTGATGGTGGGATCTGGTGCCTCTGGACCTCAACATTGAAACCATGCCCTTGGCCCACATTGGCAGCAGCTGTGGTGGAAAAGATTGGCTTACGGTTGGAGTGCTGGCATGGGAAAGTGGATCCCCCTCTTCCACGTCACCTCTGCCCTTCTGCCTCCCTGACTCTGTTCACCAGCATCTCCGTCCAGTGATTGAGGGTTTTCCTGCTGCAGACGCTCCCCTTCACCCTTGGGTCACACATGCCAGCCAGCATGGGGACCGCAACGGATCCAGCCGTTTTTTGATGCCCTCCTTCAGCTGCTTCACCAGTGCCTGCACCACTGGTGAAAGCGGCTTGCCCCAGCCAGGAACATTGATCCCCTGGAACTTCTCCATTTCATTCTCAAGCTCCTTCACTATGGAGATCACCTGGCTAAGGAGGGCATCGCCAGTGCTGAGGCTCACAGTGGCCTTGAGGAATGGCTTGGCCTTGAGGAATGGCTGAGGCTCATGGATGGCCTTCTGTTGCTCCACCAGCCTTTCTAGCATCAGGTATGTGGAATTCTACTGAGTCTCCACATCCTGCATGATTTTGTGCAGGATGCTCAGCTCTTTCTGTTTGTCCCACAGCATCTTGCCCACCTTAATGCTTCGGTGGAAGTAGCCCTCCACTTTCCTGCATTTTGAAATGAGCTGGCTGATTGTGATGGTGCCCTCACTGGGCGCCCTGTCCCCCTCCAAGGTGTCCCTGAGTATGAGGTGGAACTTGTGTGCCACATAGCGGATGCCAAGAAAGTTGGCATCATGGACTGCCTTGACCATATTGGCCCCATTGTTGGTGACCATGAACCTGTGGGTGAGCTTGCCCTGCCTAACAAGCCACCCCTGCACCATGTGGTTCTTGGCCTCCATGAACTCCCTTGCCATGTGGGACCCATCCATCACCTCCACCTGAAGGACAGCCCACCAATGCCCTGACTGATTGCACCAGTGCCCTGTGAGGGAGAGGAAGGCATAATCTCTACCCCGGCTGCTCTAGACATCCAAGGTGCAATGCAAGGCTACCTGTGGACCTGCCTTCCACAGCTCCTCCTTCAAGCACTCCCTGCATGCCTCATACAGGGAGGGCACCACCATCCTGCTAAAGGTGGTGCATGCAGGCACTTGGTATGATGGGGCCATGAGCACCATGAGCTGCCTGAACCCTGGACACTCAGCAAAGAAGAACAGCTGGCCATCCAAAGCAAGTATCTCCCCAATGCTCTGGGTGATCTTGCTCACCTTTGGAATGCACCCCACTTTGTGTCCGCCTTTCCCCCACTGGTCCAGGGTGGCCTGCCTCTACTTCGGGGGAATAGGGGCTTTGGAGCGAGTGGGGGATTTCCCTTTGGGCATGCTCCCACTGGTGCCAGACTAAGGAGGAGCAAGGGCAAGGGGGTGATGCCTCCTGAGATACAGCAAGATTGCTGTGGTGGTGAAGTGTTTCATGTCCTTGCCCCAGCTGATCTGCCTTCAGCAGTGCTGGCAGGTGGCATACCTGGGATCATCTCCCACCTCAAAAGGATCCCACACTACACTACCCACCTGCTTCTGGGTTGAGAGTGGAGATCCTGCCTTATCCCCCTCCTCACCAGGCACACAACAGGAGGAGCTGAGCCACCTGCCCCCACAACCTCCTCTGAAGTGCCTTCCAGAGAAGGAGACCTGCCTCTAGGGAAACTTTGAGGGATGTGGAGCACAAACTCAGATTCCCTCTCCTTTCCCAGAATTTCCTTTGCTATGGCCCTCAGCTCCTCTGCTTCCAGATCTAGCTCCTCCTCTGGCACTGGAAGGCTCACACTGGGAACTGAAATTGGGGTGGAGAATGTCATGCTGCTGCTGGTTAGTGGTGTTGGTGATACAGGCACAGGCACTGTTACCACCTCCTTGCTCCCACTAGCAGCAGAAGACTCATCACTGCTAGGAAAGAGGGTGCATCTCTGTTTGGGGCGGGAGGGGTGGTGAAACTTGCAGTACTCCCTCTGCCCCCTCTCCCTCCCCTGCCAGAAGATCTGCCATCTGCCTTTACAGCATGCTTCATGTTTGGTGTGCTGCAAAATGTTTGTGTGTGTGTAATATATGTTGTGCTATCTTGCACAGTGATGACACACTGTCAGGGAAAACACAGATTTATTTTGTGGGGGGAAAGAATCAAGACAGACTAACAAGAACAAACAAGAAAATTTGTGGGGAAGAATAAGTTGAAAGGAATGGATAGGGATAACAATAGGGATTGTAGGCAAAGGGTAAGTAGGAAAGGATTGGCTACAACTTACAAGAAAAGAGACTGGCTAGCAAGAGTCTAGCTAGCAAGCCAGAGCCTTTCAAAAGCTGCTGCTCCAAGACAGACACAGCTTACAAAAGGCATAGATCACTTCAGACATAGCTTTATATGTTGTTTCTATGTCCCTCCCCCAGAGCACTGTGATTGGAAGGGAACTCAGAGAAAGATCACAGTCATTGGCCAGCTACAGATGTCAATAGCAGAGCAGTCTTTCCCCCTCTCTCAGCCTTTTCCATATATGGAAGATAACTCATTCCCCCTCCCTCTTCTCAATTTCTGTTTGCTGCAAGCCTTCTGAATCTCCGAATCTCTCCAAAATGATTTGAGTCTGAATCGCTTATGTGTGGTGTGTCATTAACTCAAGCAGGCTCAGCAGAGTGCATGACACTTTAGACTTATATGAATATTTAATTATCTTTTTTCCTGTTGAAGAAGCTCCTGTGTTTCTGTGGACTGAATACTCCATGGAAATGTTTGTTGGGACAACAGGAGCAGGTAGCAAGTTAGCATGTCTGTAGTAATAGGTGTGGGAGAAAGAGTGAGAATAGGGTACTAAAGCAAAGATATGGTTGTGATGAGACTGAGTACCAGTTCAGAGGATGGGATTCAGAAAATCAAGTTGGTTGTATGCATTCCCTATACAGTAGAGGGGGAGAATTAGATGCCTGTGACTGCATGATTAGTGGATGGATGCCTAGTCAGGTTCTGAGATAGGGGAAATTGCATATCTGTCCCAAACTAGTCAGGTACCTGAGCCCTATAAAACTGGACTTCACAGCCTGAAACTTGCTCCCTCACTTAGGTGCACAGGTCACATCTTTGGGTATGGGGGACTGAGTCACTCTCTCCTTTTAAACAAGTGGTGGGTGTGAACTTTATACAATAGCATAGTGGTTAGAGCACTTGCCACCTCAGTCTGAAGGAGTTCAAACCCACATCTAATATACCCTAGGAGAGCGTTCTCACTATGAGGCTAGAGGTGAGACTGGGCAGGGCAGGGGCAATAGTATAACAAAGCAGGGGTGACCTGGGCACCAGCCCCAGGCACTGAGTTGGGGGGGGGGGGGCAAAAATAGCAGCTTTTGGTGCCCCTGGCAACAATTGGCAGATCCAGAATCTTGTGAAGAAGGTGCAGGTGCAGCAACTGGAGCTGTAGGGGTGGTGGCACCCCCATTTCCAGGTCCTCCCCACCATCCTTCCCCCTTGAAAAGGGCAGGCAGACCATGCCACAGGAACAGTAACAACTGGGGATTTCAGGTCCCTGAATCAGGTAAGAATCCCACCCTCCACCCCAATCTCAGTACTTACTCCTTTCCCTCTGTCTCCTCCCTCCAGCCTGCTGCTGCCATTATTTCTGGCCCACCTGGGGTGGGAGTGAAGCTCCAGAGCAACTCCTGTCCTGCCCCAACCAGGTTGTGCAAGGAGCCAGGCTCATGGGGGGACAGTGGTAGTGTGGGCAGCTTTTCCGTCACTGAGCTTGGTCCTGGGCTGCCAGGGGGAACCACACAAGAAGGAGGAGCCCAACTGCTGCTGCCACTGCTGTTATTCCTAGCTGAGTCCCAGCTCCCTACACAGCTGGGTGAGGCAGGGCAGAGCAGGAGTGGCTTTGGTCAGCTTGGGGCAGCGGCAGGTGGGGAGGGGGGGAATGTAAGAGGAGGGGACAGGAAGTGACATTAAGCACAAAGAGGAAGGGAGGTGCTGGAATTCTTATCTGCTTTGGGGGTTTAAAGGTGGGTTTGACTGTATCACTGCACCCCTTCTGGATCCGTGCCTGCTAGCAGCCCAACCCCTATCACTGCCCCTGGAGGCAACCCTGCAGACACCTGGAAACTCTAGATTTCAGTTCCCTCAGACTGAGGAAAGCAATGAACACAAGTCCCTCACTTGCTAAGCAAGTGCTCTAGCCACCGGAGTGTTATATGAAACAGTCACAGTGCCATCTCCTCTGGCTATGTTTATTTTTTGTTTGGGGTTTTTTTAACAAAAGTAGAGGTGACCACTGTGCTTTATGCTGAACTTGACACTGTCAGCATGTTAAGTATGCTTAGAGTGCACTTAATCAGCTTGGGCTCTCATTGGCCTTAAACACAGGGACACCTGCTTTGTGAATCCCAGGCTTTCTATTTGTAAACCTGGAGCCAACATCATACACTTCTGAGCATGAGCAGTAGCAAACATTAGATGCCTAAGTAATTGTACAGATTCTCAGGCACCAAGTAGTATTCTTGGACTAAAGTATTTCAGTGATTGATTGACTGATTAATAAATAGATAGTCTATATTTGCTACTAGCTATAAATCTAGATCCAGCTAACAGGTTTAATATACTAAATAATGGCTTAAGCGTAGTTCATATAGAGTCAATGGGAGTTCATGTGGAATTTGATTTATGGTGCCAATTTTTACCTACTACAACTTCAGCCCTCCTACTGTGTGGGATCTGTCAATTCTTAGCTTTTATTGTTAAAATTAATTTAAGAACATTACCCTTTTAATACATGGAGCTTTATATTATATCTAGTGTGCATGAAAATATTCAAAATAAATCTGCATAATCTCTACTATATGGTGAACCACACTTTGCCCTCAGTTTCACCCATATTACCCCACTAAATTCAGTGGAGAGCATGGGTGTAAATATAAGGACAGGATCTGGTATTAGGACATCAAGTTATGATGTGATATCTGACAGGATACTTTTCTTAAATATCTTAAATGGAGAATTGTAAGAGCTCTCATGTAAAAATTGGAACCATATTAACATCCAACAGTTGAGAGCAATGGAAGACTCTGGACACAAACATATCACTTATCAAACACAACAGTTAAATGCTGTGTGTATGAAAATCAATTTGCAAAAGTTTCTCAATAGGTGTACCATACTGATTTTTTGGTGATTAGTGGGATCCTGAAATACCTCCAGAGTAAAAATGCTAAATCTGTAAGACAATCCTACTTTGCAGCTTTTTTATGAGACTGAACCTTTTCACTCCCATTCACTGCCCTTCAAAAGAGGAATTATACTGGCTGGGATCATTCCTTCCCACTGTAGTTCCTCTTCTGCTTCTGTTTTCTTTTAGAGCTAGGAGAGTAGCCAGGTATCCTCGACTCTCCCCAGATAAGAGTTTATAGCTACCTCCTCCCTCACTTCAATATTGAAGCTGGCCATTGGGTTTGTCTCCTAATCATGAGTCTTTAGAAATGTCTTTCATGGACTAGAGGCCCATGAAATCCCTGAATGCTTCAGGTACCTCCCATGGAGCACCAGGTAAAATGAATGTGTGTGGGGGGGTGGAAGTCAGCTGAAGAGAAGGGGAACCACTCTAGACAGAGCTCTGATAATTTTGATCAGCTTCCATATGAAATCTCCAAAATGATTCAGAATCAGATGAAATCCTGATCCTACTGAAGTCATTGGGAGTTTTACCACTGACTTCAACAAAGCCAGGATCTCACTTTTTGTTTTGGCTTTGAATTTGTTCAGTTATGGAACTCAAAATGAAATTCAAAGATACTGAAACCTTAGGAGTCAAACCTTCCAGTAAGACTGGTGAATCTAAGATGAACTGAAACAAGAGGGCCTCATTCAGGTTTAGAAACTGACAATAGTACTGATAATCTGTCCACCACTAATGTCTTTCAGTTCTCAGTTCCTAAACGTTAGTTCACAAATCATGCATCCCTGATCACTTATACAGCATAAATAGTTTTCCTTATGCACTCTTTCAATTATGAAAACTCAGTTCAGTTTCAAATGAAAATTGTGATTGTTAAAGATCCCACTGACTTTATAAGAACTGGAGTGTTACTTGTTGTACTGGCCAAATTCTGATCTGGGTAGTTATATTATTACTGGGTCTTCTCATAGCTTTAAATAACTAGAATATTGTTGACTCTAGATCTGATCTAGTGAACAGCTAAGCGTTGGGCCACCAAAAAAGACTTAACTGCGTAAACCAGGATTTAGGTAAAGTTTAAAAGTCCAAAATTGTGACTCCAAAAGCTCCTACTTAGTGCCTAATCCTGTGATTAGTCTGATCTCTTAGTCTGGGAGCTAATGCTCTAATCATTATCTGTATAGTGTAGTGGGAAGGCTACCATTGCCATAAAATCTTGAGAATATTTCAGGTTCTGGATCCTAAGTGGATACAGGTGACCAAACTCCAGATAGGAGCAATTCAGACATAACCTAGCACTTAAGTAGTGCATTACATCTGAGGATACTGTAGGTGTATGACAGAACAAAGAACAGAATTTAGCTCTCTTAATCCAACTCCTATACTTCATCTAACTGCAATGCCATCTAGCCTCCCAGGAAAATGCCCCACAAAAACAGTTACAGCCAACTTTTGCAAAGTAGCAATGCACAAGCACCTATAGCTGCCTGGGCAATTATGCTGACTGTGCACAAAGTAGATAACTAGCTGCACACAGAAAAGTCATTATGTAGTTGCATGTTTTGTAGGCAGTAGTGCAGTACATGGACATATTTTGGTATGTTTTTCCATACAGATCACAAGTCTCCCCAAGTTCAAGTTAGACCTTAAAATGCTGTGCTGAAAATAATTAGTTGGAAAGGATGATCACACAAAAATATGGGATGTAAAGGCTCAACGTTTAGTGTATCCACTCTTGTTTTCATAGAGTTGGAAGGGACTTATTTGATCCACGTCCCATTGCAGATGCAAAATTCACTGCTCTAAGGTGATTGCACGACTTCCCTAGGCAACTTCTTCCACTGTCCTACTGTTTTTAAAATTAGGAAGCTTTATTTCCCTGAGAAGTGATTTAAATGTTCTGTGTTAACTATTATTCTGAGAGCCAATGGTGTCTTTGATGCTTTTATTTGCCTACATTTCAGTCAGAGGTACAGCATTTGAGCATGCTGTTAAAAAGATGCAAGAGGTGGTGATGAAGCTAAAAGATGAAGCGGAGTGGTGGTAGGGGACCCTGAAAAGAGTTTACTGTTGCAGAAACTGCTTGGATGAGATTTAATCACTGTTAATTTGCATTTCTAGCTTTAAGCCATCATCAGTCAGTAGTGACTCAATAATTACCCTCAAATAGATTCAGTACTGCCTATCAAATGACATGGTGGTCTCTGATCAGTTCCTTTATAGTCCATTAATGCTTTTTTGACTGTGTTACATGGAGAGGCCAAGAAATAAATTGGAAATGAGTTCCTGGATACACATGAGTGTTATAATTAAGGAGCAGAACATGCAATATACAGTCCCACTCAGTACAGCCCAATATACTCAGTACAGTTTAGAATTACTCTGGAAAAAAATCAGGGGTTAAACCACACTAATACAAGTTGGTATACATATTGTATGGCCACAGCTTACCCCATCGTAGCTGTTTACTTTTACCTGGTCTCAACCACCAAGGCTAGGTACAGGCATTCAAAAAGCCTGAGACAGAATCAATCTAAGTTACGCAGCTTTCGGTAAGCAGAGTCGTTTAGATTGGTAGTGAACACAACACACATTTGCCCTTTGGTGGCAGGGTACAAAGCTTAGACTGAGTTCCACTATTTTTAAGCCAGTCCATGTTTGCCAAACTTCTGTTCTGTTATAGGTATAGACTGGTTTCTGATCACTTATACCAGTAAAAGTGTAATGTTTGCACCTGGACCAAATGGAAAGGTTACTCGAAGACAGATGCATGTTTGTCCACTCTAAATCCTGGTTTAACTTATATTTTGTGTACAAAGGTGCAAGATCATGACATCAGGAGAGGTTACAGTTCTTCTGTCAAATAAGGCAGAAGAGGTCCTTTAGGATCTGAGCATTCTTAAAATCTACCAGGGCAAAAGTGAGAAGTAAGAGTGCAATAATGTATTTGGAAATCTCTCCTGGCTGGGGCTGACAAATTCTAGCTCTGCTCGAGTTTGACTTTGCTTACACAGTTCCATGAGGGCACACATGGCAAATTGGGATTGACTGTGGCCTGTGCAAACTTTTCATCATGAATGGAGTGAAACAAGAATGCATCCTGTCAACTCTAGTTTGTGTATCTGTAAGGATAGGGCAAAGATATGGCACCAGAGGATAGGGCACGAGAGGATAGGGCAAAGATACAGGATGGCCTTGACAGACTGGATTTATGGGTGGAACAAAATCAGATGAGGTTTAACAGGAAGAAGTGCAAGGTCCTCCCCCTGGGTAGGAAGAACTCTCACCACAACTATACAATGGGTGGTGGTACACTGGCTGGCACAGCATCTGAATGAGACCTGGAGGTCACGATTGACTGTAAGATGAACATGAGCCAACAGTGCGATGAGGTTGCCAGAAGGGCAAATAAAACTCTGGTGTGCATCAGCCGATGTGTGGCCAATAGATCCAGGGCGGTACTCCTCCCTCTCTATTTGGCCTTGGTGAGGCCTCAGCTAGAGTATTGTGCCCAGTTCTGGGCACTACATTTCAAGAAGGATGTGGATAAACTCGAGAGGGTAAAAAGAAGGGCCACCCATATGGTTAAGGGCATGGAGGGTAGGCCCTATAAGGAAAGACTCCAGGAACTGGGCCTGTTCAGTCTGAGAAAGAAAAGGCTGAGAAGTGACTTGATAGCTGCCTACAAGTGCATCGGGGGGAACATCAAGAACTAGGAGAGCAACTCTTCAGGAGGGCACCTCGAGGGAGGATGAGGACCAATGGGCATAAAGTAATAGAGGGCAAATTCAGGATGGACATAAGGAGAACCTTTTTCTCTGTAAGGGTCACCAGAATCTGGAAAACACTCCCAGCAGACATGGTGCAGTCACTCTCCTTGGAGGTGTTCAAGGTGAGGCTGGACAGGCACCTTATCAAGTTCATCTGAGCCCAATAACTTCCTGTCCACGGCAGGGGTCTGGACTTGATGATTTTACAGGTCCCTTCTGGTTCTGTGTTTCTATGATTCTATGATTCTGTGTACTGGGAGAGGAGCCCACTCACATCCAAATGAGTGAAGAAGTACATTCAGCATCACTGCAAAATTCCTTGGCTTCTCTAGACTGCAGGTAAGGCCTAACATGACTAAACCATCCAGCAACACTCCTGCATGCTGGTGATTTGTGCATTGGTGACATCTGAGGACAAATACCAGTTATTGGTGAAACAATTAGTTTTCTCTGAAGCCAGCTTCAGGCAAACCAGAAACTTGAAGGAAACAAAGGTCATATACCAACAAAGTCCTGGAAAAAGTTATGTCAAGTCTTCTATAAACACAGGCAGAAATGCACTACCTGTCATTCATGAATGGTTGTACCAGTATTAATGGGAAGATGAGCTCTTTTATCTGTTAGTGTGAACTTTTGCAAGCTCAGTAAGCAAATGTGGAGGTAGAGGGGATTCAACTCTGTGCCAAGCTGAAGGTCTGCAAGGCAGTGATATTGGTGACTTTGGTGTATGGATATGAGACTTGAATGGGACAGAGAAGGCCCATCTGGCAGCTAGAGAAACCATGACAAAGACTCCTACATAATTTCTTTTGGATTAACTGATATAATAGTGACAAACGTTGAAGTCCTTTGACAATTCAGTTTGACAACTGTGTAAGTGTTGAAGAACTGTGAGGGCTCAGCTGCTTTGGGTTGGACACGTATGTAACAGAAAGCCTGGGGCTCTTTGTTCCTTTAAGGGAAGAAGCAGCCCAGCCAGGGAGTACTGCAGGCCACCAGAGCAACAGGTTAATGGAGCAATTGGCAGGCACCTGCTGGCGGTTTGCTGACCAGATGTAGGCAGGACCCTGGGAGCTCATAGGCCTAAGGCTGAGGCTGACTCAAAACAGGGGTTTCTCTCCCTGGCAGCTGGAAGAGGAAGGAGGATCTGCCCAGGAGAGCCCTCAGGGATGCTTGACTGCCTGCTGCAACTGCCTGCAGGAACAGTGGAGCCCAGGATGCTGTAATAGTGAGTGAAGGCCTACACTCTTTAAAGGAGCAGGAGGCAACTTCCAGTGTGAGTTATGTTATAGCCCAGGGACTTGTGTTTATGTTGTGTGCTACTGGTGGTTTGGGATGAGGCTGGAAGGGGAGGTAAGGAGGCCTCATTGGTACCCAGGGGACATTCGATTGCCTTGAGTCCTACCAGGGGCAAGCTAAAGCACAGGGGCCAGGGGCCTGGTGCCAGGGAGGGTGTAGCCACACAGGAGCCAGGGGCTCAGTATACAGGGGCCAGGGCCCAGTGACAGAAGGGACAAATGAAGCTAGTGCCTCAAAGCCAGGTCTAATTCAGCGGGCCTAGGCTAGAAGGCCTAGCTAGATTAAAGGGGCAGAGGCCAAGGAGGCCAAAGCCTCAAAAGAGGGACAACATACCTGTAACACCTGCGAGGCATGGGCCGTGATAAAGGGAAGGATTTGGAGCTACGCACTTAGCTACAGAGGCCCAGCCAGGGGCCTGGGATCAGTGAGGACTAGTAGGGTTCCAGGGACCGTAATGGGGAGTCAGTGGGACCAGAGCTACAAGAAGGTCTGTGGGCAGCCTCCCTATTTATTTATATTTCCTTGAAGGTGTGGCAGGCGAGATAGGAGGGTGCCCTAGGGGTGGAGCCGGGCATGGTTGTGGAACCTCCAGAGGGCGTCACGGCCACCCTTGGGGCCCCGATGTGTTACAATGTAGTATGGACGATAATGCCCCCACAGCTGCTGTGCAGTGAGCTAGAGCTTGGCAAGAGAAAACCTGACTGCCCCGGGAAGTATTTTAAGGATCTTAAACAGCGCTTGGTGCAAAACATGCTAGTTGGCTACCAAGAGTTGTGTCTATGCAACAGAGACCATTCATTGCATGTTTTATCTTGGTCATCACAGTCACTTGTATGCCTTCCATACCTGATTTGCATACCTTCTACCTCTGATTTGCACACCTTCTACCCCTTCTACCATCTAGTGTAGTGATATACAGTAAACAGTTACATTCTGTGGATGTGTCTGCAGGTCCATGCACATCTGAGGGTAGAATCTGGCCTTCAGGTTTGAATTTTCTCTGCTTAAAAATTAGGCAGTGCCCTTTGTTGTATAGTTCAACATAACCTAAGCACTGTGTGTGTAGGTAGGGGCAGAGTGTGTGTTTGTAGGGCGAGTCCCTCCCACACACACCATCATACACGTGCACCCACACCCCCCCTCACTGCCATACATGCAGACCCCCACACCTCCTCACACACCCCAACCACCCTCCTCCCACACACAGGCCCCCACAAACGTCATACCCACCCACACCCTACATTTCCACCCCCCCACATGCTCTCTCAGCCCACATATCCCGAGCCCCCCACAAACCTATACCTACCTCCCCACAATATACAAGAGTAAGACTTCATTTTAAGCTATTATGCAATCACCTCTATGTACACTACACAAACACATGTAAACCAGGGCAAAAATATTTTTTGAAATCTAATTAATGAATATTTTAGATGTTCGCTTTTCAGAATATATTTTGGTATTTTTCTGGTTCCGAGATGGCAACTACCCTTGCTGAAAGGAGTACTTCCAGGAACAAGGGGAGGGACTTCTGGTGGCAAAGGTCAGGGGTTAGAGGGCGGGACTTCTGGTCCCAAGATGGAGACCGGGAGGGGCACCAGTCAATGGGCAGGGCTATCTATGCGGCTTTGACAGCTTGCCAAAACTCAGTAAACAGCCTACAACCCGAAAAAATTGCCCGCCCCTGGGTTAAGGGGTTACAGGTTTTGAGAGCCAGGACGAGGGAGGGCACAGGCGCAAAAGTTGTGAGGGGCGGGGGGGCAGTAACCTTACCCAGCCAGGAACTTCTAAACAGTCCCTGCTGAGTTGTTGCTGTGCATGCTCTGCCCATCCCAGCTCTGTGGCTCATAAAAGCAACAGCAGCCAGGAACTGTTCTGGAGTCCCTAGCCCAGCAATGCTGCTGGGGCATGGACTCCATGGGATAGGGGGCCATTTCGATGCCCCTCTTAACTTGTTGCTCTTCTTGTCCTCTCCTAGGTACTCTACTGAACCCTAGGGCAAATAGGTGACTGCAAGGGATGTGATGAGCAAATTGCAGTCATATAACATTCATTCCAGGGTGGCCTTTCTTATATGCTTTGGCATTTCTTCTTTGATAAGGCATAAGAAATAAGCCTATAAGTGATGAAAAGCAAATAATTATTCTTATTTGAATTAAAAATTCAGAAAAAAAGAACTTATACTTCTTAGATTCTTATCTCATACATATGAGGTCCAAAGGAAGGGCTGATTTTTGTGGAAGGAGCAGGGTTCACTTCACAGTACTCTAGCCCTAATGAAAAAAAAAGTGTTTCTGACTGATCAAGCCAAAAACCTTCAAGGAAGTAATTTAAGATAACTTCCTCTCTGGCTTTTCCCTTACCCTGTAGTGCCAAAGTTGAACCTTATAATTAGTTGAGTAGTAGGAGAAGCCAGTACTTCCTCGTGATCTACCAAAATATGTCCTGTGTAGAGCACTTTATTATTTTACTAACTTCAGTGACAGCAAAAATGAAGGATTTAATTTAAGAACAAGCCATTCTTAGTAGCAACACCTGAAAAACGACTTGATATTGACACCAAGTTTTGCATTAAAAATAAATGATTTTAAATCAATTTAGGTGGAGGGGAATACACAAAAGACTAAGTTTTAACCCAATACAATTTAAAATGGCACGTCTATTGAAAAATGAAGCACAGAATGGAAATTGCAGTTCATTTGTAACCTAGCATCATGAATATGATGATATTCAATTGTTTTATCTGGTAAAAAAAAAATGAAAAGTAATTTTTACCAAAAAAAATCTTTATAATTGCATCCTTTTAAATTGAAACTTCATCAGCATTTAGAAAGTATTTTCAAACAGCTCCAATAACATTTTTAGGCCATTATCAATCATTTTAGCCATCAGTAATCCCAGAGGACTAGTTTTTTAAACAAGTCCTTTCTGTCAAAAGAATAATGCTCAAGCAACTAAATTCCTTCTACACGGACACACACCCACAAAGCTGGCAAACAGCCAACTTCTAAAATGAACTGATCTTAAAACAGTAAATAAAACTAATAAACGGTCATTCAGAGTTTTTACCCTGAAAAGGGGCAATTGTCAGAGGTTTCATGAAATATCCTAGGGACTTCATTATTGCTGGAGATGGTGGAAAGCATTTAGAGTCTAGAATGATTTGGGGCAGTGTGAAACCCCAAGACAAATGGTCAAACTAATTTGTGTGAATTTTTACTAAGAAGAGCATGTTCTCTCCTCTTTCCTGTTGGATTAAATATGTTACGCCTCTTTTTGTCAGTGGTGGATGAGATAGTGAAGTTCCTCATTTAAAGCCATCTTGGATCCTGATGCTCTCACAGGATGCCTGTCATTGATCATGGGTGAAAACTATGTCATTCTTCTGGGCTAGATTATAATGTTCCAACCTGGCTGCAGAAAGCTTTATGCCATGAGAAGAAAAGACAATGAATTGGTGACTTAACGAAGGTAATAGGCCCCATTCAATTGCATTTTTTTGACTCCCATTCAATTACATTTTTTTGACTTGTGGCCTAAATGTAGGTTGAGGGACATCTTGCATCTCCTGCAACAAAGTGTGGGAGTTCTATATGTGCGGAGATAGAAGTCTTGTTCTGTTTCCATTGACATTCCCCAAAGCCAGCATTCAGGTGAAACTGGGCTCATCTAGACAAGACACTAACAGCACAGTAACCTAATAATAGTGTGCAGTAATGTCACAGCACAAACAGTACTCATACGCTACTGTGTAGTTTTATTAGGCTACTGAACAGTAACATCACTTAAAAAGCATTCTCTGGTGCTACTGCACAGTAACTCCAGTTACTGCACATTTATTTAGTACTTGATTATACAAGCAGTGCCATGACAAGGAAGTTTGGTGCCCAAGGCAAAGCCCACAGTGTTAGTCCGCCCTCACCCTGCACACAGATCGCGGGGTACATGCCCCACATGCTTGCCCAGGAGCACACGCAGTGGTGAGAGTTGGCCTCCCCTTGTCCCCACACACCCACAAACAAGCCACTCGTGGCTCCATCCTGCACCCAACCTGGCTGGGCAGTGCCTGTTGGTGCCCTTTCACTTTGGCGCCCAGGGCAGTCACCCCACTTGCACCCCCCTTGCTATGATACTGTACGCAAGTACTAAATTTAATGCATGGTAGCCACAGCTCATTAATGAACATGTAGATGCACCTACTGCCTTCCAGTCTGTACTGCTTCTGGTAATGGGAACAAGTTTTTTGAGTTCATTATTAAGCAAGGAAATTGGTTGTAAACTTTACATGCTTCTGTGGTTCCCCATATTTTTAAAGCATAAGTTGTACTACTGCAGAACACTTCTTTCCTTCACATCTGTGAATATTTTTCCATGAGATGAGCACTTCTAATTCCTGTTAAACTTAGGAATGTACTATTGTCAGTTCATCCCCATTCAGAGACTTCACTATAGTTTTCTACAATATTTACATTAAGACATGAATCCTGCTTTGACTCTGCACAGTTGCTGAAATCTCTACTCATGAACCTTTGTGAGCCTGAGGCCTCGATAGCTTGCTCTAACAAATTACTTTGCTCATTAGAAACAGAGGAAATTGTACCCCTCCAAAAGGAGGACATAAATCTAAATTCCTTTCCAACTGTGTATATTCTTTTCATTAAACCTACCGGGTGCATCTACATGTGCTATTATGGTGCAGCAATAAACTCTGACTTCATTTGCAGCATCTACAGATGAACCTGAGACCACAGCAATTTGAGCTGGGGAGGAGCAGCCCTGGGCTGGCAGCAGGCTCAGGGGGTCAGCCCCGGGGTCCGGGTGGCAGCATCAGGTAGCGGAGGGGCTGGCTGGAGCATTAGTGTCGAAACTGTGAAGCTATGTGGCTGACCCCACAAGCCGGCTGCCAGCCTGGGCCTACTCTGCCCCAGCTCAAAGTGCTCAAAGCCCACCCACCCTGTGAGAGGAGATTTTCAGGGTTGGTGCAAAGCATCCTGGGATACTGGGAACTGTGAGTTAACTTGAATCTGGAGGGGATCTGCAACAGAAGTTCAATAAACCAGTTTAACCTAAATCAGTTAAGTCTGATACTGCAGCCATCCATGTTTATCTTAAATATGTTTTGGCCATTTTGAAAGTGGTTTATGTGAACTGAACTTGTGCTATGTTCATATTTGAACCGGTTTCTGATCACTTATACTGGTTTATGTGTAATTTCTGTCCCTAGCCCCAAAGATCAGGTCCTTAGTATCTTATTGATAGATGCTAGCATTCTCCTTTTAGTACAGCATTACCTAATAATAATAATAATAATGGTGATAGCACCCACCACCAACAAAGTAATGCAGTTCTGTTGAAGTAGAGCTACAAATTTCAAATCAATCGCACTTCTTCCTAACCAATTATAGAAAAGTGGATTGTGGATTTTTCTGTTCACTGAGAAGTGAGGCTCTCCCCAGACTTCTTAACTGATTTTGCCTTGTATCTCTCATAATTTTAGAGCAGGAATCTTCAAAAGCTTCTTTTTCTGGCTTCTGGAATCCTGTGCATATGAAATGACACCTTACATTCCCAATTTCAATAGGCCACTGGAATTGGGATATTTTCAGTTTTAATCCATTTGCAAAAATCCATAGGAGGGCAGGTAAGTTTGCTTTCCAGTTAGTGAAACATTCCCCCCTCCCATTTGTTTTAAACTGGAATTTAGTTTTTAAATTCATTAAATTGTTTAAACTGTTTTTGCTTTCACCTAATTAAATCTAAAAAGGGGGACCAAAAAGTATTTGCTCTGCTTGATGCAGCTGGGAAAGAAAATAATTTTGTTCCTGCCCAGTTTGAATCCCTGAGTGCCACTGATAATATAAGTCTCCAAACTATGAAAAAGAAATGGGGAATAAATCAATAAAAAGAGTGTGCATCACCAAACAGGACAATATTTATACGTTTTCAAAAAAAATTCAGAAATATCTCAAATATTTTCTTTTAATACATGACCAATTTTAGTGCAATTGTTTCATTTCACAGAACCCCCACTGCAGCACCCTTATAGTCATCAGTTTATAAGAGACATGTTTTTCTGACCAACCAAACCAGGGTAGTGCAGACTCTGGTGCATAGCTTTAAGATAGCTGATCATTAAACAAAAATGTTAAACACATTTTCCAAAAAGATAGGATTATTTCCTAGAATCATTAGAATTTTATACGCAAGACAATATCCCTGCCAAATGGATACACAAGCAAGTCAGACATCCTGTGTGTAGTACAATAGTTATCATAGATAACTGCTGAATGTTCCTTTAGTCCAGTCTCTTGATTGGGCAAACATTGTTAACCCTTTCACTCAATATCACTCTTAAAATATACCATTGCAACTTTACCAGCATTGTAACTACTAGCTTAAGCTTAGTTTTAGCACTGTCAACTATTTCTACAAGAACAGAAGGGTGGTATCTGGCTTTCCCAGTGTTTGCTTTCCCCAGCTAACTTCTTTGCAAATCCTTCCTTTATTTAAAAGCTTTAGTTTATTTTTCTGGCTAATACTCTTTTCTCTGACCCGACCTGATCTTTCACCCTATTCAGTAGCTCCCTTGGAATGGGGAGCGGGACTGGAAAAACTATTTTTTTTAAAAGGTTTAACAGTTAATTTGGTTTAACAATATTTTCCAAGAAGATACTTAGGAGAAAATATGGCTTTCAGGAAATAAATGTGTTGAAGGTCTGTTGATTAAATACTAATTAAACTATTTCAACTACTTTCTGACTGTATATAGCACTTACTGCATTTCTGAAATGGTCCACTCATACAGGTGTCTTTACTATATCAGAGCCACAGTGATGCATGTTCTATGATTGGTTATCTATGCTGTAAGTTTGTTTTGTTTTGAGCTGTTGGTTTGAACCTACCATCAATTTTTCTTCCATCATAATTCTACCTCACAAATAGACCAAGCCTCAATGTCTGCCAGCACACACGTGCATCATGCTGGCACACCAATGCATATCTCTTCTGGATATGTGTCCTCCAGTGCTCTAGGCACTTTGTATATCTACATTATAAGCACTAGGTTGAGATTCTTCTAGATTTCTGTGTAAAATACCAGATAATTCAATGACCAAATTCTCCTACTGCTGAAAAACCATAAAATAGATGCTAAAATGTGAGAAGAAATATTGTGTTTTAAACATGTTGTGCCAGAGAACAGGTTCCTCTAGTGATGAAAATCTGTGCGCTACCATTGGTAACACACAGATTGACATGAATTTATGTTAGCAGAGAATCTACCCCTAAGTCTACAGTTCTTGCCTCCCAAAAGAAGGCCTACTGAAATTTACAGAAAGATACCGATTGACATTGATGGGTTTTTGATAAAGTTCTTTGTCCTTGGACTTCCATGGGCCCACAGAAATTAAGGGCTGTGGGATTGGGTTCACTTATATGTATATCTACCATGAGAACATATTGTCATTTTTTTATTGAAGTAGTTTTCAAGATGACTTTTTCATTATTTAAAATGAAACGGTTCAACTTTAACAATTCTCAAAAGTTACTAGTATCTTTATTAAAAAACAAGTTTTTAAGCATGTTAAAAAAATATCTGTCATTGCTTCCACGAAAACAATTTCTTTTTTAATGATGTATAGAAATGAATCACTAAAACCACATTTCACAAACATTCAACTTTTTGCCATAAACCGGTTACTATTCTGTACAAAGTTTTTTGTTTTCATAAGGGATGCTTCTCTGCCTGTTACTCTCTCTCAATGTGAGCTAAGAACATATCAACCAAAAATCTCCCTTTCCTGAACTCTCAAATAGAAGTGCGCCTGTTTTATAAATTTGTCTTTATATAAAATGCTACTGTCATGTGCTTAGAAAAAAATGTACAAAAAAAGCTGCAAGTGACCAAAACTGAAATACTGCATCAAACAAAAATGAAACTGAAAGGTGAAATCCAAGAATAAACGCAAAGCTTCCACTTTCCAGTTACAATTCAATTATGCAGTATTACAATGCAGGGCTATTTTAATAAAATATTAATGAGGAACTGAGTTTTAAAATAGCATAATATTACTTTTGACTAATTACTACAAATATAAATTATGCTTGGGGAAGGGTGGTTTTATTTTTTCATTTAGACTTGTAGAATTGCCTTTTTCCTAGAGCTCTTGGAGAAAGGCCTGGAAGCATGAACCCAAACAATGACCTCAAACATCCATGATTTTTTATAATTTTTCAAACTTTGTAATATAAACTGTGCAGTTTACTCCTGTCTTTACTGTAGGCTGAAACAAACTTCTGGATCCAACTAGTTCAGAACTTAGAGGTATTTGCTATTTTCATGGTCATTTGGCAGTTTGAGATTTATTTATTGTTTTAACAACCACAGAAGCTGTTGATTAAGCAAGTGGCTTCTCTGTTTGATGTAGAGGTGAAGATCCAATCTTCAAATGCAGTTGCCAAAATAGGTGCTTAAATCCCCATTTGATTGTTTAAATCCATGCTTGGTCAGGAAAAACAGACAATTGATCAGCTAAACGGTAACCAATTTCCCAAATGAAAAACATGCCCAACCTATTTCATGTGTGCATTTGAAAAGAGGTCTCTCTATAATAGTGGCATAACTCTTTGTGGGAGAAATATGATCTAAATAAAGCTCATAATTGCACCAAACTAGACAAAGTTGATGCTTTTCACTACTGATATCTGTAAACAGTTATTCCTCCTGTTATCACTATGTTAAAATGTGCCCGGGGGGGGGGGAAGGGAGATCTTTATAATTTGGGGTAAATCACTACCTGCAATGGAAAAACTCATAGAAAGGAGGCAGAGGGAGGGTGAAAGGATCTGTTGACCAGTTTGTTCAATCAGAAGAGCAAAATATGCCTCTCCTGAGAAAAGGCAGTCACTTCTAGTACCCACAGACTTCAGAGGCTCTACTAGATGCCAAAGCTGACTGTCTACATCAGTTCTGGGATGCCCTGTTCCCACACCCTATTTAGAACAACATTGTTGAGATTTTAAACATCCAGCAAAAGGTACTAAAGATCAGGAAGTCTCCACTTGCAAATAAGAATTAACCTAGGAGATGATTGGGCTTTTTCACAGAAATCTGATCACCTATTCTAATCTTTGTTGCCTCTGCTGATCTTTCTGTTCACTTGCTTTACAATAAATAAAATGCATGCTTAAATTTCAGTATTTGCTGTGCAGTAAACCTTTGCTAGCTTACATTAAATATCTTGTATCTGATACTCGGAAACTGTAGCTGACAAGCCAGTGGTAGATAAGGGTTGTAAATGCATGCACAGCACTTTGGTCTATCATTTCATGAGCCTTGGTAATTAATCTTAGTATTGTTCACATACTTTGTCATGTTAAGTCTTCGGTTTTAAAATGATACTGGAATTTGCTTAAGTAGTCAAATGGCACAGTTTTCAGACTATATACACACGCACAAGTGCTGAGATACACACACATATACTCGCACATAATTCAGTTCTGTTTATAAAAAAAACCAATCCATCCTCATTTCTGACACACTGGTTGAAGCTCAGTGGCTTGATTTACCATTTTAATGAATTCTTGGGATGTTAATGGCAGGTGATACATAAAATACACTAGTCATACATTACCCACTTACCTATCTCTACCTCTGCTATGGCCATAGTGAAGCTTGCTCAAAACTTCAACAGAGAGTGAATGAAGCCTATAATAAGCTGCAGAGACTCCTGGTAAGAAGTCACCTATCCAGCTTCATAAGCAAGGAGTTATACAATTTAACATTGCAAATATTATCAAGTTAATTGAAAACATATCCTAGATTAAGCTTCATGCTACTAATGGTGGTATCGAGAAAACAGACTATTGATATCCAAAGTTTAAATATATACTGTATGCCAGTGTGCACAATCATTATCTTTTTAACAAGAAAAATCTGTATTTTATAAATGACTTTCCTGAATATAAAGGTGTATATTAAACTTCTAAAGCATTAAGCAAAAATACTTTCATGAATAACTTACCAGTTGCTGAATCTGGAATGATCCCTGCCCTATACTCCCTACCTGCTCTCTTGCTGGCAATCGCTCTCACTCTCTGTACTCTCTCTCTCTCCCCCGTGTGTGGAGATTGCAATAAACTTTGAAAACTAGTAGGGACAGTGTCTGAAACAACTTAAGAAAGAGAACAGGAACAATCATTTCGTTCTCTTTTTTCAGATGAGTACAGTACCTTCAGAAAGAAGGAAGGAAGGGAGGGGAGAGGAAGTCAACAACCCTTTGCTTTCCTGCAAAAAAATAAGGAAACAGTAGATAGCAATCTCGTTTTCTCTCAAACAAAATGTTTGGAAAAATAAATATAACCAAACCAAAAGGAATTCCTTAAATATTATAATTGCAGTATTGGCTTCATAAGAATTAATTTATCGCTCACTGTATGCAACGACATCAAAACGAATGAAGTTCCAAAAGAAGCGGCTACAACTTAGATGCCCATATCTCATGTGCAGAACTGTGTTAGCCAAAGAGCACAGATAACCTAATCCTTAGCTACAAACAAGGAGAACTCTTATATGACACAGTAAAAACAAAACAAATACACACATGGGCACAAAAAAGAAGAAACCTTCCATTGGTGTGAGGAAAAGAAGTGCAAATTTAAATTTACTGAATACTTGACAAAAATTACACATTGAGGGTAATTTGAAAGCTTTTGTGGTTACAACAAATCATTAGTTTGGTTTTATAAGGTAAGAAATGAAAGACAGATGAAAAGGCACCTTGGTTTGTCAAGGCAAAGACTATTTATCATGCTTTAGGTCTAGTTTGTTTTATTTTTTCCAGGTATATCAATATATTTTGGTCTCAGCCAGTGACCAATTTGTTAGAATTATACTTGTGATAATTTGGCCCCCTGTGCCCCATACTGAATTTTTAATGGCTGCTGACATTTACCAAACCAAAAGTCCCAAATCAACCAATGGAAAATCATCTTTCTTCCATAGATTTGTGAAGTTAAACTTTTTTTTTTAACACAAACATTAATGGCATTACAGTTTTCACATTTCTCTTTGGACTGCCTTCAGGAATCATTGAAATAAAGGAATTTCTGCACCCTGCTACTATAGCAGTGTAGTAGCCAATGGGAGGATGGCTTCTGATGAACAATTATATTTCATCATGCATAAAAACTGAAAAAAAAAGCCTGCATCAAAAATTCCCTCATAAGGCCAGTTACCAGGATATAACTCTGAATGAATGCTTTTGAAGTCAATGGACTTGTACTGGTATAAATCTATTTCTTATAACTGGAAATAAAACTTGGTTTGCATCCATTATTAAAAATGAATATTTCCCTTATTATACAATAACAAAAAGTGATAGGCTGGCAAGCCAATGTGGAAAATGAAGCCTTTTGACATGCAATGTCCTTTTATGCAACAAAAGAGTACCAATACTATCTCCAGAAGTGATAGAGGCGGCTTAGCAATGGCTTGATGGTAGAGATTTGCAATTTATACAATTCCATTATTATACAAATTTGTCCCCATGCTGCAAATTTGCAGTGCAGGGACAAATTTTGCTACTGGGAAATTCCGGTAACTAAAAAATAAATAAATAAATAAAAGCGAAAAAAGCAGCGTGGTGCACGTGTGCACCGGCAGACATGGAGGCTTGGTCCTCCCAGGAGATGCTCTGCAGCATTCCCTTTAAGCTGTGTGGTATGTGCGGCTGCGCAAGCGCACTCATGCCGCATTGCTAGGCATGCCTATGCGGCTGTGCACGCTGCACAGCTTAGAGGGAATGCTCATGCTCTGGCAGGCAGCCAGAGTGTCTCTGCTCCTTTAGTTGTCCCCCAGCTCCTCCAGCATACTGGGAGCTGAGAGGAGTGGGGAAAAGGCAGTTTCCCCGAAGAGGAGCAATTTGCCCCACACCAAAGTGCACATGCAGGGGCATGCACTGCAGCAAAATGTATCAGCACAAATTTGTGCTGTTACTATTTTTGCTGCTGCAAGCGCATGCCTCTGCATGTGGTGGCATGCCCAGTGGGTTCAAATGGATCTACCGTAACAAAAATACTTAGGCATTCCTAAGAGTAAAAGTGTTCAGTCAAATGCCTATACTGAACATAAGGAAAGTGAACGGGGTATGGGAAATGATCATGAAAACATACATGCTTTGAGTCAGTTTAATGGTTAGATCAGAAGTTTAGGAAGTGTTTTTAAAAAGAGATTTAATTGTCCTGTAAGTGAGATAGTAATTTCCAACATTTTGATCTTATCTGTGAGCTGTATCATGAAAATGCATCTTGTATGCTGGATTGAGAGTCAGTCCAGAGCTCTGAAAACAATGCTAACATTTTGGGTTGTCCTCCATCTGGAATGTGTCACAGAAGACTAGGCAAGACCTAAGCTTGGCCCAGACTGGACAAAATTCAACAGAGCTCCAAGCAGACCAATTTGGGTACAAGTTGCAGCTGCTGATGTATTTCTCAGCATTGGGATTGGAGTCTCTGGGCCCTTGTACACACCACAGAATTGGCCTTTAAAGTGGCTTAAATGCCCTTTTGCACTGATTTAATGGCATTGCTGCTTGCACACTCGGCATCATATTCCGCTTTAAATTACTTTGATACATACCAAGATAAAACACCACTGAGGTGTTTTAGTTTGCAAAGTGCAACAGTGCACAGGGCGCTAGAAGCCGATGTGCTTGGGGCTTGGTGGGCCCCATGCAGCTCAGGGGTTGTGGGACCCAGCGGCAGCCCATGCAGGCAGGCTCCACTGGAGAAAAAAAAGAGTGGTGAGCCTGATCTTTTTTTTTCCTTCTCCCCAGAGCTTACCTGCCCAAGCTGTGTGAGAGTCAAGTGCTTCCCTCCGCAGCTGTGGGGAAGCTAGTGCTTCCCTCCAGCACTGTGGCACCCCACGGGACCTCCTAGGCCCGGTGCCAGCAGGCAGGTGCTGCCTGGGACTGCTTGGCCTGCCAGCAGCTCAGAGCAGCCCACTGGCAGCTCACTCCCCACCCCCTCTGCTGAAGAGGCAGGTAAGGATTAGGCCCCTACCCTTGTGTACACGCCACAGGGGTTTAGGCTGGTTTAATTCTCCCTAAATTGAAATGGTGTTTTAAAAAACCCACCATTTCAATTTAGGGAGAACTAAACCAAATTAAACCCCCGTGGTGTGTACAAGCAATCTCTGACTTTTTTTTAAGAAATAATTCATTTTTTATCTTTTGAGGTGTTGCAAAAGCTAGAAAGTGCTGTGATATAACCCATGATAGTAAAAGATAATCTTATCCCTAATGATCAAGACTTTCCTTAGGGACAAGGATCACATTTGTGGCGGGTCAGCAAGTAATACAATGTTAAGGGGCAACCAGCATGGATTTATAGCAGGCAGATTCTGCCTGACTAACCTGGTCTCTTTTATGACCAGGTCACAAAGTGCTTAGATGCAGGAGTGGAGATAGATGTTATTTACTTAGATTTTAAAAAGGCTTTCGACACAGTGTTGCACCCAATTCTCACAAGCAAACTGAGTAGCTGTGATGTGGATTTTTTCACAGTAAGATGCGTGAAAAACTGGCTTATGGGATGCACCCAGAGAGTGGTGGTAGATGGGTCGGTTTCCTCCTGGAGAGATGTGGGCAGCGGTGTCTCCCAAGGCTCTGTCCTTGGACCAGTAGGGCACGTCCACACATACAAACACGTGCACTTGAAACAGCTCAAATAGAAGCGGTGCAAATTTGAGCCGGGGCTTTTTGCTTCAGTGCACATACTCGGACATGCACTTTGTTGTGGAGCAAATTGTGCCACTAGGGGCAAAATAACCCTGCCTGGCTCCTCCTGGATCTTCAGCCAGGGGGAGCTAGAGCCCAGGGCCAGCACCTGTGCTGTCCCCAGCAGTATAAAAAGCTTCCCCATCCTGGCCCCAGTAGTATAAAAAGCCGCCCTGGCAAGTAGCTCAGGGGTACTTGCTCTCAGGAGCTTGTGGAGCCCAGCCAATTGGTGCCTGGGGACATTACCCCTTGTGCTAGCTGGACTGCTGAAGCAGCCCTGAGAGTTCCCTGCACCCTCTACCCACTGCAGCAGTCTGGCAGTGGGGGTTGCTGCCTGGCTGTGACCTGCTGCGCACCTGCCAGACTCGGATAGGGACTGCACAGCCGGTAGAGGTATCTGCCCCCCCGGGCCAGCTGGCAGGGGAGCACAGCCGGTAGAGGTATCTGCCCCTCTGGGCCAGCTGCCAGTGGACTGTGGTTGCAGGGCTGGCCTTTGTGCAGCACTACTGCCATGTGTGCCCCCTGCCCGGCCATCTGGGCAGCTATCACCTGGAAGATGTTCTGGGTGTGGTGGCCTGCTTTGAACTGTCAAAGCATGTCCTCCTGGCCCCATATGTCCAAGAGGTCAGCCATGGCCAGCTGGGTCCACAATGCCAGCTCTGAGCAGGCAGGGTCCTGCCACTGGCCTCCCTAGCAGGAATTCTGGTGTTCCCTATTGGAAAACTGAAACATCCCTGATAAAAAAAAATCCCAAAGTAACTCTGTAAAATACCCCCAAATCCATTGTTCCTTCACAAGTAAAACAAAAGACCACTATAAAGACAGAGAGCAGGACAGAGGCAGCAATCAGTTGGACAATGTTTTATTGATACATCTACAGTATTAAAGTAAGTCTCTTATCATAATAATAAAGTGAACTCTAAATATATTTTTCATGAATTCATGAATACATGTTTTTCTGCACTCCCACAGGGTGCTGGCTCCCACACAAGGGGTTTGCCCCCCCCAACAGGCGTTCGGCCCCCCAACAGGGGGGTTCAGCCCTCTCACAAGGGGTATGGCCCCCCAACAGGTGGTTCAACCTGCACACAAGGGGTATGGGCCCCCAACAAAAGGTTCAGCCCCCCAACAGGGGGTTCAGCTCCCACACAAGGGATATGCCCCCCAAAAGGGGGTTCCCCCCAACAGGGGGTTCAACCCCCACACAAGGGGTATGGCCCCTTGCAAGACCTACATGCCCCACCCCACCCCCCCAATTGCTGCCCTACCTGGCCCCATCCCCCACCAGTTGCTGCAGCCAGAGCATCTCTATGGAGGTCCCAGCCTCCAGTTGCCTCAGGAGGCAGCTTTTTAAACGTTGATTTTTGTAGACCCCGGGGGTCTAATTTTCTCCCCACGCTGCAAGTTTGCAGCGTGGGGAACATTTTTTTGTTCCCGCATGTGCCTGTTGCCCTGCCTCAAAGGGGTTTGAGGCAGGGCAAGAGGCACGTGCACACTCGTGTAGACGCGCCCACACTGACTTAGGAGGGGAAGCAAGCTGCCCTGCTGGGGCTGCTTTTGTGAGTAAGGCCTGGCAGATTGAACCTGTTATGCTGGAGGATGCTAGTAATGCCAGTAAGCCTGCCTGTGGTCTCTGAGCAGTCACAGGCCTCATTTAAGCTGATGGGCTTATTAGCTACCCTTCATTCTGGCTAAATGAAAGAAAGCAATTAGACTTTTATCTCACATTTTTTTGTTCCCGCACGTCCCTGTTGCCCTGCCTCAAAGGGGTTTGAGGCGGGGTAAGAGGCATGTGCGCACTCATGTGGACGCACCCGTACTGTCCAATATCTTCATTAGAGCTGTGCGAAGTTTTGGGTGGTTATTCAGTTCGGAGGAGACTCAGCCCAATTCGGTGGCCAAATCTCTGAATCTGAATTGAATCAGGGGACCAATTTAAAAGTCCAAATCAATTCAAAGCTCTCCAAATCTCTGGAAAGATTCATAGAGCTTTCATGATTCGGGCAGTCCCTGGTGGCTGCAGCAGGGAGCTGCAGCTGGACTCCAAGCTGGTAAATACTAGGGGCGGAGGAGGGGACCATGGGGGGACCCCTCTGCTCCTCCAGCACCCCCCCAACCCCTGGCTGCTCCCACAGCCACCCTCATGGCTG
>NW_005842124.1:789339-806439 GCF_000455745.1 Alligator sinensis
CCACAGGGGGCTCCAGCCCTTTAAGAAAAAAAAACAACCAAGAAAAGCCCTGGGACTCATCGCTCCTGCAGTGGCCTTGGGGCTTTGGGGGCTCATGCAGAGGGGCATGGGGCTTTGCGGGCAGTGGGGCACAGCAGGAGCAGTGGGTCTGGGGGGTTTTCATTTTTTTTTCTTAAAAGGCCAGGGGTGGCCCTGGCGGGGCACCCATGGGGGCGCTGGGGGAGTGAGGGGGGGTCAGGGAGCTCATGGAAGAGCCCCCCACATAGTATGGGGCAGTGGGGGTCAGCAGGGATCACCCCCTGCCTGGCAGCACCAGGGCTTTTTTTTTCAAAGAGCTGGGGCCCCTCACCGCACCAGCACCCTGCTCCCCCACCCCAGCTGCCAGAGCTACGGGGCCAGGGACTCGGGTCCCTGCCCACTGCAGGAGACTGTTGCTGCTGCAGTGGAGCAGAGCACAGAGTCCGGCTCCCCGCCCCCGCTGCCCACTGCCTGCCTACTGTGGGCTCAGGCAGGGGGCAGCTCCCCACTCCTGCATGCACTCCCAGGGTGGGCAGGAGGGACCCATGCCCCCCCCCCCCTCTGTGTGTGAGGTGGGCCCACTGCCCTCTGCGGGCTTGGGTTCCCACTGTACTGCCCTCTCCCAGGGCCTCCACAGCCTGGTGGGCTTGACCCAGTGTTGCCCTGCAGTGTTGCTGGGCAGAGTGCAGCTGCGCAGGAAAGCTGTCACTACTGCAAGCTCTGCACTGCCCTGGTGATGCATCCTCTGCATGCAGGGCTGCAGTGAGTGGCATAACCTCACGCTGTTGCTCCTGTGCACAGAGGATGCATCACCAGGGCAGCACGGAGCTCGCAATGGCAAAGAGATCTCTGTGTGGCTCTGCTGTTCCCTGCAGCACTAGGTCATGTGCTGGGCTGTGAAGGCCCTGGGGAAAGGCAGCATGGCTGGAGCCTGAGCCCGCAGCAGGCAGCATACTCCACCCCCACCTTGTGCACAAATCTGGTGGGCGCAGGTTCCCCCTACCCCCAGAAGTGCATGTGGCAGCAAGGAACCGGCCCCATCCCTGCCCCACAAATAAGTTGCCCATGGCCCTGTCCCACTCTGTGCTGGAGCCCTGTGGCTGTGCATTGCAATCCTGGGCCCCAAGCCCCATGCAGCACCCAGCAGCATTCCCAGCCCTGCCCAACTCCTCCCAACTTCCTCCCTAGGCAGGCCTCAGTCCCCCCACCTACTCTCCTGTGGGAGCTGCTCTCCAGGCTGCCTGGGGCCACGTGCATGTGCACATGGCACCCCCTGCCAGCCCTCTCTAGGCTGGAACTCTGCCAGCCTGCAGGGAGCTCGTGCAAAATAGCAAAATCTATGGGTTTCTCTGCTAAAATGAGAAATCCGCATTTTATTCTGGTAAAGGAGGAAGTCCGTGTTTTACTCCATTTGTCCATGGGAAATGGAAAACCCGGATCTCTTATCTGGGGGACAGGGAAACTCCAAGTGGAGCATGCCTGGGGACAGGCACACAGGAAAGCTCCCATGTGGAGGACACAATGATAACTGTTTTTGAAAATGGTAACAGAATAGTTCTCCCACCGCATCCCAGGAAATTGAGGATGTCAGTTGGGGGCCTCAGCTGCCTGTACACCAATGCCAGGAGCATGGGAAACACAGGAGGAGCTAGCCCTCCTGCTCTCTAGTGGGCAATATGACCTGGTAGGGATCATGGAGACCTGGTGGGACTCCTCACATGACTGGAGCATAGCTGTAGATGGCTACACCCTGCACAGAAGGCACTGAGCAGGGAGAAAAGACGGAGGGTAGCTCTCTATATGAGGGAGCAGTACACCTCTCTGGAGGCTGACATTGGCTCCAAAGATAAGCAGCTTGAAACTCCCTGGGTCAAGCTTCAGGGGGATGAGGAGAGGGAGACCTAACTGTGGGAGTTTACTACAGGCCACTGAACCAAGTGGAGGAGCTTGATATGGAGTTCTCTCAAGAACTGACAGAGGCCGTGCATGCAAGGGACTTGGTTGTTATGGGCGACTTCAATTCCTCAGACAGATTGGGAAGAACACCTGGCTAGTTCGGATTGGTCATGTAGCGTCTTAACTGTAATCAAGGAGCTCTTTCTGACCCAGGGAGTGCCTCATCAGGTTCACTGTCCACCGCAAGGTTGACAAATCAACTAGCAGGATTGAAGTCCTGGACTTCAAAAATACTGACTTCAACGGGCTCAGAGCACTGGTAGGGGAGGCGATGCGGGACCAGAGACGGAAGGCAAATGGGGTGCATGAAGAGTGGTCTTTCCTCAAGGACACGATCCTTGAAGCACAAAAAGAGACCGTTCCCATGAAGAGGAAAGGTAGCAGAAGGGCTGGCAAGCCCTTCTGGCTCAATAGGGACATCACAGTCCTCTTGCAAAAGAAAAAAGAGGCATACATACAGTGGAAGCTAGGGACAGTCCTCAAGGAGGACTATACAACAGTGGTCCACACTTGCAGGGAAATGATTAGGAAAGCTAAGGCAGTGACTGAGTTTAAGTTAGCCAAGGAAGTCAAGGACAATAAAAAGTCCTTCTTTAGGTATGTAGGGAGCAAAAGGAAAACAAATGTAAGTGTGGGACCCCTGCTTAACACCTCGGGACAGCTGGTAACAGACACTTAGGAAAAAACTGAATTCCTGAGTGCCCACTTTGCTTCAGTATTTCACTGGACCAAGGGGAAAGATAAGCAAGATAAGGATCACAGGGGGCATGGTGGTCCTACTGTGTATGCTGAGCTGGTGCAAAACCATCTAGAAAAACCTGACATTTATAAGTCAGCAGGACCAGATGGACTTCACCCAAGAGTGCTGATGGAGCTGGCTGAGGTCATCGTAGAACCCGTGGCAAAACTCTTTCAGAAATCATGGCACACAGGGGAGATCCCTGAGGATTGGAAGAGGGCCAACATTGCGCCCATCTTCAAGAAGGGGAAGAGGGAGGACCTGGGCAACTATAGGCCAATCAACCTAACCTCCATCCCAGGGAAAATCCTGGAAAAGCTAATTAAAGAATCTGTGAGTGATACGCTCATTGAGGGTAAGATTCTGAATGACAGCCAGCATGGCTTCATCATGGGTAGGTCTTGTCTTACCAATCTCATCTCCTTCTACGAACAGGTCTCTCGCCACCTGGACATGGGAGAGAAGGTTGACATTATATACCTAGACTTCCAAAAGGCTTTTGATCTAGTATCCCACAATATCCTTGCGGAACAATTGGATGATTGTGGGCCTAACTGCTCAACAGTTCAGTGGTTGGAAAACTGGCTGTATTTTAGGACCCAGGGCATTCTCATGAGCGGATCTG
Organism: Alligator sinensis; assembly: GCF_000455745.1. NCBI lineage: Eukaryota > Metazoa > Chordata > Crocodylia > Alligatoridae > Alligator > Alligator sinensis. Next base: position 792,678 of record NW_005842124.1, read on the forward strand.
TGCCGTCCTGGTGAGAAGTGGCCAGTGGTGTCCTTCAGGGGTCTGTGCCTGGACTGGTGCTTTTCAACATCTTTATCAATGATTTGGATGTGGGGGTGAAAAGCTCGCTGGCCAAGTTTGCGGATGACACCAAGTTATGGGGGAGCATGATCATGCCAGAAGATAGGTTATAGATACAGGCAGATCTGGGCAGGCTGGAGAGTTGGGCGGACCAGAACCAGATGAAGTTCAACACTCATAAGTGTAATGTTCTCCATCTGGGGGCAAACAATTCCCAACATGCCTACTGGTTTGGTGGCGACAATTTGACTTGCATCACGGCTGAAAGGGACCTGGGGTAGTGATCAACCATCACATGAACATGAGCCGGCAGTGTGATGCTGTGGCCAGCAGGGCAAACAACAAAACTTGAGAGGATCCAGAGAAAAGCCACCCGTATGATCAGGGATTTGCAGGACAAGCCATATGAGGAGAGGCTGAGGGACTTGGGCCTCTTCAGCCTACAGGGGACTTGATAACGGCTTACCACTACATCAGGGGAGTACAGCAAAAACTCGGTGAACAGCTGTTCACTAGGGCACCCCTGGGGAAGACCAGGAGCAATGGATACAAACTCCTGGAAGGCCACTTCAGGCTCAATTCCAGGAAAAACTCCTTCACAGTCAGGGTGTCCAGACTGGAACAAATTCCCTCCAGTGGTGGTGCAGTCACCTACCCTGGAAATCTTCAAAAGGAGACTGGACAGTCACCTCACTGGGGTCACTGGGGCAGTTGTCCTCACTGGGGCAGTTGTCTTTTCCTGCCTAGTGCAGGGGGACTGGACCTGATGATCTACAAGGTCCCTTCCAGCCCCTAATAATCTATGAATCATGACAGTCTAATAGACTATTTTAAATGGGTTCTGAGTCAAAGGGGGAAATAATGCCCTTATCACTGGTTGTTTCTAAAATTATACTTTAATCTACAACAAACTGCAATGCCTATGCATATTAAAAAAAACCTTTTAGCTGACAAATGCAGTGGCTTCTTAAGATTCTTTGCTTTTGATAGAATTATTACCATTATCCTCTGTATCTACTCCAGTGGTAGAATATATGTTTTCCACAATTAACTTACCAAAACAAACCCATGTGTGTAGTCACAGCATGGTATACTCCAAGTCTTGATGCAAATAAAAATGAATGACCTAATCAGAAATGTTTAGGTATAGATACATAGAACTAGGCATAGATGCTTAGGTTTGCTATATTCACTATAAAGCTTGAATAAAGATCAGGAACCAAAGTACTGATAGATGTTTTCAGACAGAGCACACAGTACCAACAACAGGCAGTATTAATGGAGTATGTTTCCACTGGTGCTTTGTATGATCAGATTAGATTTTGAACCAGATGGACACTGTTCATTACATTTATTATGGTAGATAGTGGATTTTTATTTACGCTTGAATTTGAAATAAATTCGTATAGGGTCTCAATTCTGAATCACAGCCTAAGTCTGCTGAGGGCAGTGACATTTTCATTTACCATAATGAAAGGAAAATTTTTATCTTGTCAGAAATGCTAAAAACAAAAGAATGAACATATGAAACTGTGACACAACAGGTCCAAATGGAATGTTCAAAATACAGAGAAATACCTCTGGGTAATCACAGCAGTGACAGAATTTCTGTTTAATTTGTGAGAATGAGACCATAGGATGAAAATAAGGGGAATCACATTTTCTTATGGGATAACCATGTTTTGCTGCAGAAGAAGAAAGTTAGACATCTGAATTGTCTCTGGAAAAGAAAGCTGAACATTTTTCTCCCTGCCTAAGGTATGCCTATGGCACTATTTAAAAAATAAATAATAATAAACTCCTCACTTAGAGCCAGATTTAAAGAAAAACTATAAGAAAATCTAATTCTTCCCCTGAGTCTCAGATCTCTCTCTCTCTCTCTGATTTGTTTTCCCTTTCTGTTTTTAAATGTTTGCTTTAGGCTGTTCAGGAATGAACTGGCAGACTGTTAATGGGAACAGAAAGATACAGACTTGAATCCAAAGGATGTCCCTTCTAAAGAAGGTGCGTGAAGAATGTCACATTGCAGCTTGTGTTAATAATAAAATCAGGTCAGCTTACTACTTTCTGATGAAATAGCTTGAAGTAGGCCTGCATACCAAATCCATATGTTAATGCATTTCAGATAGCAATATTTTTCTAGTATCTGGATCATTTTGCAAGTATTTTAGTTAGCTTAGCTGAATATCCTGGTGAAAAAAATAATCAAAGGGCTTCATAATGCTTAAATAGATGTTGCCTGTCATAATCAGAATCATAAAATGATCCAAGTATTTTTGCTACTGCCTACTTGTATAGCCAGTTGTAATACCTTGGGATGTGAATCATTTTGATTTTGATTGAGAAAAGTCACATCTAATCAACTTCTAAGTAATTCAGGTTTACAAACTGAGTGCAGTTTAACCTTTGATGCACTCCTAGCTTGCTAATTGTTTGGGGAGAAGTAGAAATGTGCATTCAAAATATTTAAAGAGATGAACTTTCCTGGAAATATACACCTTGCTATAATCTAGGAGTGGCCTTCATATCACTTACTTCACCAGATTCATTTCTTGTAAATGACAATGAGTCTCTTAATTGAAAGGCAGGCTTCCTGTCCTGCCCCCCCCTCCCCCCATACAATCAGTATAGCTATCTTTATTATAAGAAGACCACCAAAGGATGACTTTAAATAGATGGCATGTTTTAAAGGATGCAGGTTTTCAAGTACACTATACATGAATTTCCCACAGGCTGCATTTGCAGATCTTTATAATAAGGAAATGTGCTGAACTATCAGAAAATGTTGTATTTTATAAAAGGACAAGAGTCAACAATAACAATATCTTGCATCAAAGGGCTCTAGAGTTAGAAAAAGAAATTAAAAATGGTATTTGGTTTGATTACTGTTGGTAAATACTGATATTTTAATAATAACATTTCTAGTTAATTATTTACTGAATTGTTCACAATATAGTGTAATACATGAAGCATTCACATGAATGTTGAATTAATAATATAATCTTATTTATAACTGATAAATTGTAGATCATGTTCTTCCCCTGGAAATCCAATTGTATTACTCCATAATCTGGTCCTTTGTCATTTCAATTTTTTTTCAAGAGCAGCTTTAGAAAATGAATTCCCTTCCTTTTCTTGTCTTTAACCACATGGAATGCTACCATTTCAGTGTCATCTAGTGATCACAATGCCATGAAGTCTTTCAAGAATAAATCCTATAGGATGTAGTTCATTTTTGTGATCAGTCAGAATATGTTGAACAAAATGGACACTGCAATCCCTGAAGTCCTTGCTGTGGCAGTAATACCATAATTGCCCCTTCTGAGTAGAGACGGCAGCATTAGGCCCTGCATATTTTGAAGATTAGAGACAGTAGTCAGACAATTTAAATTAGCCATGTGGATGTGACAGAGTGTGTGGTTTGGCATATGAACTCACAGGGGTTCAAAGCAGTTATCAGTAAATAAAGAGTGAGCATTAAGACAGCTAGCCAAAAATAATTAGGTGAAAAGAAAAGCAGAGCTCTTAGGTCTGTTAGATTTCCTCTGTTCGACAGAAAAGTTTAAAAGATGTTTGTTTTTTCTTTTTTAAAGAAAACACTTTTGCTTAGACTAGTATTGTTTAGTAGAAGTGCAACTGGTCACAACTTAAAGCACAGGAAAAACCCCATTTACAGGAAAAACCTCAGACTAGCCTAGAAGTCTTACCATTGGGATTTCTTCAGCTGTACATTTCCCTTTTACCGATCAGGACAAAGTGTATCCTAATAGCATGTGCTTAAGATTAGACAACTTTAAGATATGACTATCTGTTTATCCCTGCTGGGATATTAAGACTCAGTACAATGAATTCATGAATGTGGAACATAAAGTACCTGGACACTTCTGAAGAAATTGGGGGGGTGGAAGGGATGGGGGGGGGGGCACAATGTGGATTTTTGGTTAATTTTTGCAAAGCCTGTCTGCATTTAAAAGAAAAACTTACTAAACTTGGCACTAATCACAACTATTTGCTGGATAAGACCATCTCAACACTGCCCAGCAGTATTTACATAAGTTACCAATTCCTACCAAGCAAGGTATGATAGTGGTGGAAAAAAATTGAAAGTTACATTCATGAAATTAGTATTGTCTCTGGGTTCTGTATTTAATCTTCTGAAGTTTGTTTAATAAGAGCAATTATGTATGGTGGCCACTAAGTGTTTCTCTTGATTTATTGAGGTACAGCATTAGAAATGGGCCGTAGCAGACAGTTAAAATCTCTGTTCAGTGTTGCTATCCATTTAGGATCCATCTATCAGCAATTTGCTACTTCCTGACCAGAATGGATCCCTTTTTAAAATCTTCTTTTAGATCTTATTCGACTCTGACTTGTATCAATTTTATGTTGGCAGAAGTCCATTAACATTACTGGAGTTCCTTTGTCTATTATTGTAAGTCGGAGTAGAATCAAACCTTTTTATTTCAAGAGCAAATCTACCCCTGTTGAAACTTCATTGTTAATCATACAGTAAGATCATCTTCTCCATTGTTCCATCTCTTGAGCAGCTTATACACAGGGGCCAAATGCATGTAAAATACTACCAAGCTAAAAATATTTTACTCTCATTTTGAATTCCTTGGTATAAATGAATGGACAAGGTATAAGGAAACAGAAAACTAGTCCAGTCTTTGAAATGTTGCCACTTCCATAATGTACACAATTTCTACTAGCTTAACGAGAGGGAATCCAAAATGGGTTCCATTATCTCATCCATCCTTTACGCTAGCAAGTGACATCAGGCAAACGTGTTCAGTTTTCAGGAGTTGGCATTATTCTGTTCAGCTACAAACTACTTATCAGCAGTAATCATGTAATCATGAAAATATTAAAAGTATTTGCGTTCACTGCTTAACCACCTTCCCCTTAATAAGAATGAAACCTGCATACCACAATCAAATGGTTCTCAAATGGTTCTAAATCAAATAGGTAAAAATCAGCAATAGAATACTATCAGAAAAAGCTCTGCTTTTATGAACATTTGTAAAGTAACATTTTAGAGATCAGGAAGTGAAGCAGTTCTCTTAAGAAAATGCTGTAAATAACTATCAAGAGAGTGCAAGTGATAGAAAAATTATTTTTGCTCTGTATATTCAATGTGAAATCATGCCTGCTTCAACTTTTATATAACATTTGATAAGCATAATTCAAGAATACGCTCATTAACCAGCAACCAGTTACACTAGGATAAAGGTTTTAAAGTCTACTGAGTCATTCTGGATTTATATCAGAATATTTTAGATCAGAATTTGGTCAACCAACACAGTGATATGTGATATTTACAGTAACTACATATCACCTGCAAGATCTTAGAATCCATCAGCAGCATCAGCATCAATCAAGGAATGCTGTTGGACAGAAAGGCTTTTTACCTGTCTTTAATGTAATATTTTTGATTCCTAAATGCCAAAAGTCAGGGGGAAAAGTTCCCTCTGAAATGAATGAAAATGTCTTTATTTTGCTAATGACAGAAATATTAAAAAGGACATGTTTTGAGTCGGGCAGGGATAGTTAAAGAGGAACTTATGACTGTATCACCTGAGGATCAGCCTTTAAAAATTTAAATTATTCAATTTCTGCTGTATAGGAGCTCCAGAGTCTTTGGCACAGGTTTGAATGTGGGAGTTGTGAAACAAAATTCAGTTTCCATAATAATCTCAGAATACCCCTGGTGCCAAGCCAGTGTGACAGAGAAAAAGTATCAGTTTGATCTTTTGATCAAATGATAAAATACTGAGAAATTGTGCACTCAGGCATGAACAATTTAATCTCATGTAGCATTCCCAGGGTTCAGCACAAGGTAAGCAGAAAGTTGCTTATACTCCCACTGCAAGGGGGCCAACCAGTGCCCCAGTGAAGCTGAGGACTTCTCACCTCTTCTAGAAAGATATTTGAATATGCACTCTCAATTCAAATTACTTTAGCTGTTGTACTAATGAAACTTGAGATTTAAAACCTTGGAGGTTTTTCTTTTTTCAGATCAATATGCATGCCTTTATGTCCCTTGTTTATTTAATATTTACTTTTCCTTCAGTTTGGGCAATGGAAATTTAAACTAATCAGATTCACTCTGCTTTTTATGAATCCATTTTGCACCCTTTACTTGTTCTCATGTGCTAAGACAATGCTTGCTTTTTGGGATTTAAAATAAATATAGCCCCAAAATTGTTTTTCAGTGATGCTTTGCAATAAAAGAAGTTCTAGCCATATTAGGATTTGTAGACATTTTTTTTTCCTTTCCCAAAAGCTAATTCTGAGTGTGAGCTATTTGATAATTATGTTTCCATGTGAGTAGTACATACAAGTGCTCTTAAATTCTTTACTTCATGAAAAAATCAGCACGCTACATAGGAATATTCTTTTTTCCTTATAGCCTGTCTATAGTGTAGATTTACTTCTCACCCCCTCCATCAGCCAAAGACGCTAATCCAAATTCATGGCAAGATCAACAATGCAAAGATGCTCTAGAGTGTTAGCCTATGGTGATGTAGTGACACGCTACATCACCATACAGCATGCTACAGCAATGTGGCGATCTCGCAGATTTACACATGATCACTTTAGATTGCTTCAGGCTAGACATAAGGAAAAACTTCTTTACAAGTTTTTCCTGGGGGGGAACAGGCTCCCCCCAGAATTGGCACAGTCATCTACCCTGGCGATCTTGAAAAAATGTCTCGACATCCACCTTGCTGGGATCATTTGATCCCAGCAGTCTTTCCTGCCCATGTGTGCAGGGAGGCTGGACCCGATGATCTGTAAGGTCCCTTCCAGCCCCTTATAACTATGAAAGTATGAAACTAGCTATGTTGCCATAGCAGCATGCTCCCTGCTTATAGCGTACCACTATGGCAACGTAGTGGGGAAATTTAAGCGTGAACTGCTTGTACAGTGTGGTACAGGCAGTTACTTCGCCGTGTTTTAGTATTTCCAAAAGGTAGTACTAAAGCATTGCACAGTAACAGTGTCTTGTTACAATGACTTGTAGACAAGCCCAATAACTTGCTGCTATAATCCCCTAAACAAACAGTTGCCTTAGTCTCACTGTCTCTGGTGTGCCTTCTTACCTTCACAAGCTTAATACAGTGCTACTAAAGGATAAGACAAAGTATTTTGCAGATGCAAGAGTGACCATACCTGATTACAGCATATAGCAGAAGCTAAGTACTTCATAAAGACATCACACATTGCTGGCAGAAACAAAAAAAAATCTGGTGCTTTTTAATTTATTTCTGTAACTTCATTCCTAACTTCTCAGGTCCCTATCTTATTTCCTTTGAAGATAATGGAAGTTCAGGTTGTACTGTTTACTGCAGCACAAGCAAGCTGCCTATATGTTCAGGAAAGGGAATGTATTCACACACAAATTCTGCAGTTCTTGCTGATCTTGGGCTGCCCACTCAAACTCCCCAGCACCATGAGAGTGTAGAGAGGCAAGGGATAGGTCATTAAAAGACAGTGGGGAACCACAGATGCATGGGGATAGGCTTCAGGACTCAGTGATCCCAGCCAGCTATGCTGAGAGGGTTCTGCTCCAGCCTCTCCCCATCATAACAGTAGCTATACTGCCAGTGGAATCCAGTCCCAGAGTTTGCAGCCTTGAGGAGTCACTGGTTCTGCATAGGAATTGGGAATTAGTGCTTCCTTGGACTAATAGAATCATAGAATCTAGAACCTCAGGAGTCATCTAGTCCAACAACCCCTTGCTCAAAGCAGGACCATCCCCAACTATATCATCCCACTGAAGGCTTTGTTTAGCTGTGTCTTAAAAAAACCTCAAAGGATAAAAATTCTGCTTTAACACTCATTTTTACAGGCTCTTCTAAAAATCAGCTAGAGTTTGGAGGAGGAGCATACACCATTTAGTGCAGCTCCTTTCAGCCACGTCCCCTCCAATAATGACCCCAGCCTTTTCTTCCATAGAGTATGTCTTATAAACAGCAGGCACCACCTGATGTCATCACTTCCTTCTTTCAATAGCCTTACCATGGCTTCTTTAAGGACTTGTCCCTTTCTATAGCATGACAGAAACCACCATTTGATTTAACATTCATTTTCTTTCACTTTTTTATATTGATCAACACTCACTTGAGCAAATATTTGAGGCAGAACTGTGCTCTCCCTAATTACTGCAATTGCTTATTTACATGGATTGATTTTTTAAGGGGTTATAACAACTGGCTACTCAGACAAATACTGGATGGCATGAACAGCAAAGAGGGAATTGGATAGTCTAAAGCATTATTCAAGAGGTTAATCTAGGGCAGGTTAATCAAAAGGATACATTTCTGGAAAACCAGGAAAAGCGGCCCAACAGCACTGCCTACCAGATGGTAGAATCAGTGCTTGAAGTATGTGGTGGAAGCCTCATTGCTTGAGTTATTTGCACTGTAAAGCATATTCTGCTGAAGTGTTCATGCTATGGCAAAGGGTTGGTCCCAGCTTTGTAATTTCTATGAGGCTGTTCTGAATATATTGGCTTTTATGACAAATTAGGAAATACAGTGTTAATGAATATGTTGATCTCCCTCTTTGCAGATCTTAGTTAGGGGGCTATTAAATACAGAGCTCTAATGGATTATTTCCCTTTAGCAACTTTGCAAATGCAGTAAGTTGCACATAGGAAAAAAAAAAAGCTTCCTTTCATTAAAAGGCATAACTTCTACTACTGCCAACGGAAATGATGTTCATTTAATGAAGCACCACAGTTCCTGGTTTCAGAGAAAAGCTAATGATGAGGCACCACTGTTATAAAATGAGGTACAATGGGGAAAGCTTGGTATGAAGTACAGATCCCCAGCTGACATATACCAGCTTAGCTTCAATGAAATCCAAAGATAAACTGCTTTATATCTGGTTCCTCTTTCATCTCATTCATCCCCTAATTTAGGGGTTTTCAACCTTTTTTAAGTGTACCCCTGGCAGCTGGATGCTGAGCGAGGAGGGCGGGGGGTGGCCTGAGGCGCACACCTGGCCCAGGCTGGCCCCTCACTGCAGGCGCTTCCCCTGGACAGTGGCTTGGGCTCTTCCCCTCCCCTCCCCTGCCCTGCCAGGATCCTGAGCACTCACACATGGAAGGCAGGAGCCACCGGCTTCAACAGTGCAGGCGTCAGCCAGGGCCTCCTCCTGAGTGTGGCGCTTCCTTCCGCCTCTGCTCGCACCCAGCCAATTGTGCGCCACCTGTCAGCAACCTGTGGAGCCACATGTGCAACTGGCCATGGGAAAACAGTGGGCAGTGGCATGGGGTGGTGGATGGTGGTAGCAGCCACTGTGTGCGGGCTCCCCCACCGCATCCAGCTGGCCAGGTGGTGCCTGTGTGGCCCGCAGAGGGGTGCCTTGGCTCTTGCCCCCCCCAAGCCCTGGTCCTGGGAGGTTGTGGAGTGGAGTGGTGGGTGGCAGCACTCCATCCCCGCCCACCCACGTGTACCCCCTGGGATCTTTCCAAGTACCCCTAGGGGTACGCATACCCCCAGTTGACAATCCCTGCCCTAGCTGTTTAAGGCTGCCAGTAATCCCAGTCCTTCATGCCTTCTCTCTTTTCCTTGAGCACTGGAATACTGTATTTAATGAAGTAGAAGGCTGATTCAGTGGTTAAAGGTCACTTTACTTCTCTGCCACAGACTTCCTCTGTGACCTTGGACAAGTCATTTAATTGCTTTTGAAACATGTATTCCTTAATGACTCTGGGTGTTTAAAATGTAGTCAAAGGTGTGATTGCAGGGTAAACATACCCAGGCTAACTTGAAATCAGGTAACTCTGGAACCACTAGCAGTATAGCCATGGCAGGACAGGGCTCAGCATGGACTACAACACTCACCTGAGAAGTTGGTAAATGCTTTGGTGATTAATGAGCTCTTTGCTGCTACTAGCAGGACCCAAATTAGACATGCCTGAGTTAGCTCTAAGCTGAGCTGTAGTTATACCTTCAGCTGCAGTGTAGACCTGCATTTAGGCACTTACAATCCTAAACTTCAATGAAAATTAGTGTGAATCCAGCTCCTAATTCCCCATCTGTTAAAAAAAGGTAGAAGGGTCTGGGAGGGGTTTATAATGCTTCTTTGCCTTGCTTTGGAACATTCTTTTCTTTTGTAAATGTCCACAGAATGAGGATTCAGAATTTACTGAAAAGAAACTATATTTCTGGACAACTTTTCAAATGATTTCTCACAACAGAGTTAAATGTGCACTTTTCACCCTCTAAATATATGCCCTGGCTTGTTAGGTGCTGGCTAATTCTCACTGAAACTGAGAAGTGAGGTGTAACAGGGTGCATGGCCCAGGGGCTGGAGCCCAGCTGCAGGGGATTAAGGGTTATAGCCTGGCCACCTAGGGACATGGGTCCAGCTGACAAGGTTGATTGACTGACCCAGAGGAAGTTAAAAGCTCACAGAAAGGGGAGCTGAGAGGAGGCCAATATGCTGATGGAAAAAGCACAGAGCCTGGACTGTCTCTCTTTAGGTCTGAGAAAACACCAGAGGTTAGACTTTTGTTTGTTCTTGCATGCTTGCTTGTTTTGTTGCTTGCTTTGTTTGCTATGGTGACAGGTTTTCTGCATGTACAACAAGTAGACTGAAAATTGGAATTAAGAGCTGACTGGCCTTCATGAAGAATCTGGATCCTGGCTCTAGCTAAGGGAGTAGTAAACCACTATGCATGGTGGATAATTCAGGCACCTAAATCCAACTCCAACCATGAAGACAGGAGCTAAAGTGGCTGGATAGGCTGCACCAGCAACAGCAGCAGCTGTCAGCTGCTCCAACTCCAGCAATAGCATTTCCAGAAAGAGCAGGAGCACCATTTGGAGTCAAGATGGACCCCCATCCACACTGGTGAGTCACCTGGCCCCCTGAGGGTAGAAGGTGGGGTCCTCACTAAGTTTGGACCTGTAGATTACTCGAGGCCCAGGGAGCAGATGCAGCTCAGGATTACAATGCTGTCAAGGTGGCCATATCGGACCAGTTGTGCCTTACAGAAGAGGCCTATCACTGCAAGTTTTGGTTGGAAACTTGGGACCTGAATGCATGGTCCAGAAGCTAAAGGACTTGTGCACTTGCTGGCTACACCTGGACTCATTCAGTTGCAGAGATAGTGGAACTGGTGACTTAAGTTCTGTGCCATCTTCCCAGTCAAAGCCCAAAAGTGGGGGTATCACCACTGGGTGACTAGCTTGGAGGAAGCCACATGAAACATAGAGGATTTCATGGGGGTAGTGTTAGACTGTCAGGATTCCTGGAGAAGCCAGCAGCTTCCAGGCTTGAGGAAGCCAGGATTATGGGGAACACAGGCCAGGTCTCTAGGTGTCCAATAGGGGGATTACCTCTATCGCCTCTGAGTCCCCAGTCAAGAGGAAGCCCTTGAGTGGCCTCTCCAGAGAAGAAAGCCACCTGGGGCATTACCTCAGCCCAGGAAGAAGAAGGGAGGCTCAAAAGACTTGCTTCCAATGTCGGGAGAAGGGCCATCAGTATTGGGATTGCTCACAGATGGATTGTGGGTACACTCATGTCCATGTCTCAGCATACATTCAGCCAGGGGTTTAGCCTAGCAGCATGGAGACTAGTGTCCAGCCAGTAAGCCTGTTGTGGGGGGCAAGCAGCATGGGGGTGGGGGCAAACTGAGGCCCCACAGTGAGGGAAGGAGTGGGTCTGGGGCAGGTGCTGCCCAGCCAGGTTGGGGTGAGGCATGGGATGGAGCTGTGCCTCATCCAGGAGGTCCAGTGGGTAGCTTCTGTACACAGCCCTGGGGGAGGCATGGTACATGCCCCCCAGATCAATGTGCAGGGTATGGGGTGGGCTGGGGCTGGCGGTGGCACCAGGTTCTTTCCAGTGGGGGAGGGCTGAGCTGAAGCTGCATTCCTGTGAGGGGGGTGAGTGGCAGTGGTGCTGGGAGGGGGGCTATGGGGAGAGCTACAGCCACCCCAGTATTCATCGTAGCCATCCCATAATCCTTCTCCCAGTGCCGCTGCCACCCATCCTGCCCCTGCCCCAAGCGCAGCCCCAGCCCAGCCCCCGCTTCTGGGAAGAGCCCAACCCTAAGCATGCAGTAGGCAGTCCTGCCTTGTCCTGTGTACAGATCAGGGGGCACATGCCCTCCCCACCATGCTTTCCCTGGGGGTGTGCACAATGGCAGGAGCCACCCCATCCACACCCCCTGGACGAGCCATGGCTCCATCCTCTGCCCTGTCCCAGCTGTGCAGTGCCTGCCCCTGCCCCTGCCCCAGCCCCACTCCCTCCATCACCCGGGGAGCCTGAATCTGTCCCCCCATGCCCCTTCCCCCGCCTACCCCAGACTTACTGGCTGGATACTGCTCTCCAAGCTGCCAGGCTGCATATTGGCAATTGGATCAGTATTGGCCAGTATGGCTCATTAATAATCAGCCATCAGTATTGGCCCAAAAAATCTTTATTGGTGCACCCCTAGTGGCCAGCCATTTAGTGTTTCCCATGGTTATGGGGTGAGACTGGGGCCCAAAGAGTAGATAGAAACTAAGCTGACCCAATCCCATGGAACCAAAGCTGAGGGAGATATTTCCCTTTTTGGACCCTGAGCTCTTTGGACCTCAATCCAGATCTTGTTGAGAGCGGAGGTGGGTCAAGCAAGAGGCTCTTGCTAGCCAGAGGAAATGCTTAGGAGAGGGGGGTCAATGCAATCTGGACTCCCCTCCAAAGGATGCAGATCAGAGAACCTCAGGAGCTCCTCAGGAGAATGAACTTGAGGGAAAAGCCTAGATTTCATTCATTATCAAAGGGAGGAGCCAGTATATGCCCCTCTGCATGAACAACTGGGCCATAGTGGATGTACATTTAGAAGCCCAGGACCCCTGTAACAGGGGGCCTATTCGGGGCTGCTTTCCCTGCAGCCTGCCCACCTGTTTCTGGGTTAACCTCCTGCATTCTTGTCTGCCATGCCTTGTTGGAATTAATTGTTTAATTGATCTTAATAGAGCAGGAGGCTGCCCATTTCCTGCCCCAATGCCAGGGGGCACTATCTGCGCTCCATTCCTCCCCTACACCACAGCCCAAGCCTCGCAGATGGCATCACAATGTTCTCACTATCACCAGCCCCACTCTGGGCCCCAGAATCCCACTAATTGAACCCTGCTTGGATTCCTCTCCTCTGGCGGTCTTGTCCACCTTCATACTAAGCAGCGTAGCTCCCTGAACCGCTTCCCCTTTGGGTGTGGTCCCCCAGGACTTTTGGCTGCTAGCCCTGGCCCACCTCCAGGCCAGTTGGGACCCCAGGCACGCAGCTCTTGGGCATTCCTTGTGGTGGGCCCCCAGCCCTCTGACCCTTCCGGTCCTGGCCCCAGCATGGACCAGTCAGGGGAAGTTCAGACAGGCCTGAGTCTATGGCCTCTCTCTCTAGGGATCCACCCTCCAGGCCCTCCAAACAAGGGGTAACCCACCTGGCTGTGGGGACTAGGGGTTAAGGCACCCCAACCCACCTTTCCCCAGGGTGGTAACTGGCCTGGCATTCCCTGGGGGCTCCCACGCCACTGAGAGTCCCAGCAGGGTGCAATTTTAGGTCATGCCCAGGACCAGGAGCTTCCTTACCATCCCCTATAGCTCCTCCCTTATCTCCAGATGACACCAGCAGCCCTCCAGCCAGGCAATGTTGTTGCCTGGCCTTCAGCAGCAGAACTGCCCTGTTTATATGGGCAGCCCC
>NW_005842124.1:806471-820991 GCF_000455745.1 Alligator sinensis
CCAGGCCCTTAAAGTGGCAGGCACAAACAGTGCCCTGCCACAACCCCCTTTTTGAGTTGCAGGGGGACCTCTTGATGAGTGTGGCCAAAATCAAGGTCACAGCAACCTGGCAGTTCCAACTGTTAGTCCTGTACCAGTATTTAAGCCAGGCTTTGAATCTGGCCCATGATGTACAATGAAAGGGCCATTTGGGGGAGGAAAAGACTGAGGATGGAGGATTTTTGGCCTGGGATATATTGGGAAATCAAGGACTATAGTGCATCCTTCCCCAAGTACCAGCTGGTTGCCTGCTGGCTTGCTCCTAAGGCCCCCACTGGTACTTGTTCTTTTGAATGGCATACCCTTTATATGGATCAGAGTGGGCTTAGTAGGACCACTGGAGGCCAATTTGAGGATATCCAAGTTCATTCTGTTCCTGGTCAGCTATGCCACCCGCAACCTTGAGGCTGTGGTGATATACTCAGCTTCAGCACAAATGGTGGCCTCTGAGCTACTACAGATATTCTCCCAGATGGGTCTTCCTACAGAAGTTTTAACTGACCAGGGCATGGTCTTCATGTCCTAGTTACTCCAAGAAGTCTAAGGTAGTGCTTCCCAACATTTCCTCAGCATGACCCCATTTCCTCAGCATGGCTCCTCACTTTTGACCCACAACCCTCCACTTCCCCAGGTATTCCAGGACCAGGGCCTACAGCCTCCTTTCCCCCCAATAGTGCCTGAGCCCCAGCTGCCACCCATGGGAGGTGTCAGCTGCTGCAGTTGGAGCGGAGTGTGACTCCCCCCAGTCCACTCACATGCAGGCAGCATAGTCAGAGTGGAGCCCACAGGAGAGGTGGAGAGGATGCAGGTTGCCCACTATGGGCTTGGGGCTCCCTACCCTGCCCTCAGGGGTTCCACAGCCCAGTGGGCGGGACCTGGCATGGGAGGGAGTGCTATGCTGCTATGGCCTCCCAGCTGAAGCAGCAGTGGCATAACTGGCACTGCTGCTGTGCCTCACCTCACCAGGCAAGCTGGCATGATGCTCCCTCCTGCACTGGGTCCTGCCCACTGCACCACAGAGGCAGCTCCTGCCTGGAGCTGTTCCAGCCCGACTGCAGCACCATGCCCTGCACCCTGCTGTGGACACAGAAATCTCAGAGGGCACCTACCTCCCCCCCTGCATTGCCTGTGCCCCCTCCTGCCCCCCACCCACATTGCCATACCTCCAAGTTCATCCTGCAGGAAGATGTTCTTCCCCTGCTGACTGGTGATACATTGAGTATATACAGCTCTGAGAGTGGGTCATTAAATGGTTGTGAAACCAAACCAAATAAAAAAAGGAAATAGGTGCAGATGGAGTCTGGAGGGTGGCACTCACTCCATCTGCACATGGAGCTTAGGGAACCCCAGCAGCGGGAGGTTCATCTTCAGGAACACCAGCTGCTCCACCAAACCAGGATCCAAGGAGATGCAGTGGGGTGTCACACCATCACCAGCAATGCTGAACACCCTCTCGCTTGGAACACTGGCTGGTGGACAGGACAGGTGTTCCCAGGCAACTGTAGCCAGATCCTGCCAAATGTGGCTGTGGCTTGCCTGGTATGCCAAGGGGTTGCAGAGTACCAGCTCCACATCCTTGGTGAGATAGGTAGCCACCAAGGCCTTGGTGCTACCTGCCCAATGCTGGGACCCCAACATGGAAGCCATTCCTTTGGCCCACATTGACAGTGCCTGTGATGTAGGAGGAGACTGGCTGGTGAATGGAGTGCTGGCCCGGGAAAGTAGATCTCCCTCTTCCATATCCCCCCACCTCTGCCCTTCTGCATCCCTGACTCTGATCACCAGCACCTCTGTCCAGTGATCAAGGGTTTTACTGCCACAGACACTCCCCTTCACCCTTAGGTTGCACATGCTCACCAGCACGTGGACTGTACTGGACCGCAACAGATCCAGCTGTTTCTTGATACCCTTCCTTAGCCGCTTCACCGGTGCCTGCACCTCTGGTAACAGTGGCTTGCCCCAGCCAGGAACATCAATCCCCTGGAACTTCTCCATTTCATTCTAAAGCTTCCTTGCTATGGGGAGCACCTGGCTAAGGAGGGCATCACCAGGGCTGAAGCTCTATGGCCTCAAGGAATGGCTTGAGGACCACCAAGATCTGGGAGATGGTATCCCACTCAACTTTGTTAAGGGGTCGCTGATCCCAATCTCCCTGACTAAGGCCATCTCATGGATGGCCTTCTGTTGCTCGACCAGCCTTTTAAGCATCAAGTATGTGGAGTTCCACCGAGTCTCCACATCCTGCATGATTTTATGCTGGGATGCTCAACTCTGCCTGTTTGTCCCACAGCATCTTGCGCCTCTTGATGCTCTGGTAGAAGTAGTCTGCTACCTTCCTGCATTTTGAAATGAGCGTGCTGCTTGTGACAGCACTCTCACCAGCAGCCCTGTCCCCCTCCAAGGCATCCCTGATTATAAGGTGGAACTTGTGTGCCACACAGCAGATGCCAACAAAGTTGGCATCATGGACTGCCTTGACCATATTGGCCCCATTGTCAGTGACCATGAACCCACGGGTGAGCTCACCCTGCCCAATGAGCCACCCCAGCACCATGCAGTTCATGGCTCCCATGATCTCTGTTGCTGTGTGGGACTCATCCATCACCTGTGCTTGAAGGACAGCCCACCAACAGCCTGACTGATTGTACCAGTGCCCTGTGAGGGAGCGGTAGGCATGATCTCCACCCCAGCTTCTCTAGATGTCTGAGGTAAAGTTTAAGGCCACTTGTGGACCCGCCTTGTGCAGCTCCTCCCTCAATTACTCCCTGCATGCCTCATACAGGGAGGGCACCATTGCCCTGCTGAAGGTGGTGCATGCAGGTACTTGGTAGGATGAGGCCATGAGTGCCATGAGCTGTCTGAACCCTGACCGCTCAACTAAGGAGAAGGGCTGGCCATCCACAGCAGGTAAGGAAGCATCACTCCAATGCTCTGGGTGATCTTGCTCACCTTTGGAATGAGCTCCCCTTTGTGTCCACCTTTTATCTACTGATCCAGGGTGGCCTGCCTCCACTTCTGTGGGACAGAGGCTTTGGAGTGAGAGGGGGACTTCCCCCTTTGGGCATACTCCCCCTGGTGCCAGGCTGAGGAGGAGCAAGGGGAAGGGGGTGGTGCCTCTTGAGATGCATCAGCATCCCTGTGGTGCTGAAGTGTTTTGCCTCATAGCCCCAGCTGGTCTTGCTTCGGCAGTGCTGGCAGATAGCATATCTGGGATCAACTGCCACCTCAAAATGATCCCACAGTACACTACACCCTTGCTTCTGGGGTGCAGGTGGGGATTCTGCCTTATCCTTCTCCTCAGCAGGCAGAGGTACAACAACAGGAGGAGGTGACTCAGCTGAGCCAGTTGCCTCCACAACCTCAACCTCTTCCGAGGTGCCTTCTGGTACCTGGCTCTAGGGGGACTTTGAGGAGTGTGGAGCACAAACTCAGATTCCTCTTCCTTCCCCAGTGCTTCCCTGGCAATGGCACTCAACTCCTCTGGTTCCAGACCCAGCTCCTCCTCTGGCAGTGGAAAGCTTAGGCTGGGAACTGAAATTGGGGTGGAGGAGACTGTCATGCTGGAACTCATGGTCATTATAAGTGGTGTCAGTGGAGGTGGTACAGGTGGAGACACTGCTCCCTCCTCCTTGCTGCCACTAGCAGCAGAAGCCTCATGCCTGGTAGAAAAAAGGTTGCATCTAAATTTGCGGGGTGGGGGGGAACTTAGAGCTCCCCCTCTTGCTCCCTTTCCAGAAGACCTGGCGCCTGCCTTTCCAGCACGCTTCATGTTTGGTGTGCTGGAAAATGTGTCTGTGTGTGTATATATGTAGTGCTTTCCTGCACCGTGATGAGACACTGCCAGGGAAAGCACAGCTTTCTTTTTGTTTGGGGGGGATGGAAATAACAAGAATAAATAACAGGGTTTTTGGGGAAGGAAGAGTTGAAAGGGATAACAATAGGGAAGGTAGGCAAGGGTAAGTGGGAAAGGAATGGCTACAACTTGGTAGGAAGGGACTAGCAAACTGCAAGCTTCCAGATGCTGCTCTCTGCTGCTGCTGCTCATGCTGCAAACACGCAGACACAGCCGAGAAATGGCAGAGAGGAGTTTACATACAGAGCTTTATATGGTGTTTCTCCATCCCTCCCCCAGAGCACTGGGATTGGAAGGGACCTCAGGGACAGATCGCAGACACTGGCCAGCTACAGACGTCAATATCAGAGCAGTCCTTTCCCCACTTCTTCCCCCTCCCTCTTCTTAGTTTTTGTTTCCCTGAAAGCCCAGTTCTGAAACTTCAAAATTTTCCGAAATGTTTTAGATGCTTTCATTTAGTTTCAGAGCTTTTTCTCCGTCTCCCGTTCCCATTCGGATTCAGTATTTTGGGCACTGAAACAGGCCGAAACACCTCTGAAATGAAACAGCTGCTGAAGCTTCAGACAGCCCTAATGTTTTCCCATGTTCTTCTCTTTTAATATAGAAATCTGATTTTTCTCCTTTAAAGGAGAAAATTCAGTTTTTTCCATTGAAGGAGAAAATCTGAATTTTTCTATGTTTTCCTGCACAAATTGGAAAACCTAGATCTCTGTTTAATGTGACCCCATCTGCTGATGTCGCAACCCCATTTGGGGTTGCAACCCACAGTTTAGAAACTGCTAGTTTAGGGCTTATTGAAGGTCCATTTGGTAAAGACATCAGCGTACCATCCCTAAACAGATGGCTTAGTCAAAAGGCTTAACTGAACACTGAAGGGGATATTGAGGAAATTTGTCATGGAGGAGCCTTGGAATTTTTTGGGACCAATTATTACCATACCCGTTGTTCGCCATTCTAGAGGTTCCACAGTCCTCCATGGAGTAATCTTGAATTACTGAGTGGGAGGCAGCTCCAGGGCATGTTAGACCTGTTGCAAGAATTTTGACAGGCCCAGGGGCCCGCAACACAAAACATAGTCCAGTATTTTTGAAGTTATGGGAAGCATTAGACCTGGTGGGGGCTCTCACAGAGGAAAATCTTGAAGCTGCCCAACAGGTGAAGGACCAGTGTCAGTGATATGTATAGTAGGGTGTGGGTCCCTCATGGCTAATGCCCTACTCACTGGTGATGACAGGGTGGGTCCCAGTGTGTGTCACCCAAGTATTCTGGTAACTATTCCTTCTCAACTGCCACGACTTGATCGTATTTTATTGGGACACCCTGCAGGTGACTTCTTGGGTCCTATACCCTGGCTTCTTCATGAGGTTCCAACCTCCCTTATACCCCACCCTTACCACATCCAGGGCCTGAATTGACATCAGCAGCTTGAAGTCCAAATGCCAAACTATAATGGAAATATCAGCTGCCACTGTTGCATGCTCTGAGGTAATCCCTTGGGCCCAAATGCTCTTTTGTGGAGTCTCTTCTACTTTTGTCAGTCTCTTTCCTTTATCTTCAGTTATCTGGGGTCAACCAGCCCTCTGGCCCTTCACTGCTCCCCCCAACCTTATGAGGGACACTTCCAGGTGACCTGCCTGGCACCCTTTGCCATGGCACCATGCTCCCCAGCCTCATCTGACTTGGATCTGTTTTCTCTCCAGCTCCTCTCACTGGAACTCCAGCTGCTCATCCCTGCATCTTTCACAGGCTCCTCTTTGGGCATGACATTCCTCCAACAGCTGCTCTGCACTACTGTGTCAGCTGCCATATCCCCAACTACCTGCTGGTCTCTCCATGGCGTGTTTCTCTGGGAGGACTCCAACCCACTTCCGGGGCCTCTCCTTCGAGCCAGAAGCCTCATTGCCGCTTTGCCACATGCCAGTCCACAGGGCCACACTGCTCCAGAAGTGATGCATTGGAGCCCGACATGCCAGAGCTAGCTCGCTGCCCGTATTCACAGCCTGCACTAACGTAAGTGACAGGGGTGGATACCCCTTTAACGTGGCTTAATGCTATGTGGGAGGCCAACTTCTGGTTGACAAAGTGGTACCTGTCCCTGCAACCTTTCATTTTTTTTCAATACACCACCTCACTGAGTCTGCACATGCAAATGCAGACTTCTGTTGAGAAGGGCAGGGGACTAAAAAATTGGAAGGGTGTATCCCGGGCTCCACTCTTGGAAAGGGGGGGAAGTGTAATGGTGCATGGCTCAGGGGCTGGAGTCCAGCTGCAGGGGGTTAATGGGTAATAGTCTACCTGCCTAGGGGCATGGGACCAGCTAACAGGGATGATTGGCTGGCCCAGAGGAAGTTAAAAGCTCCCAGAGAGGGAAGCTTAGGGGGAGGAAGAGAAGAGGCTGATATATGGACAGCAAAGCACAGAGCCTAGGTTGCTTTTCTCTAGATCGGAGGAAAGATCAGAGGTCAGACTTTTGTTTGTTTTTGCACATTTGCTTGTTTTGTTGCTTGCTTGCTTTGCTGTGATGACAGGCTTCTTGCATGTACAATAAATGGACTGAAAGCTGGAACTAAATGCTGACTGGTCTTCATGAGGAAGCTGGCTCCTGGGTCTGGCAAAGGGAGTGGCAATGTGCATGATTAGAGGTCAAGAGAGCAGGCATTATGAGGAAAGGCTGAGAGACATGGGACTCTTCAGCCTGGAGAAGGCTCAGGGGGGACTTGGTGGCATCCTGTAAGTACATAAGGGGTGTGCATCAGGAACTAGGAGAACATCTGTTCACCAGGGCACCTCAAGGGAAGACCAAGTCTAACAGTCACAAACTGCTGGAAGACTGTTTTAGACTGGACATAAGGAAAAACTTCTTTATCGTCTGAGTCCCCAGAGTCTGGAATAGACTCCCCCCTCGAAGTGGTGCAAGCACCTAATCTGGGCAGTGGACACCTTTAAGAAATACCTGGATGCTTATCTTCCTGGGGTCATCTGACCCCAGCTGACTTCCTGCTGCTTGGGCAAGGGGCTGGACCCGATGATCTCGCAAGGTCCCTTTCAGCCCTAACATCTATGAAATCTATGAACCTGCTGCCTGAGGGTACTGTGCGATTCAATCTATATTATTGCCAATGGGGAGATTATGACCCTGAAGGATGAATTATCTTAAAATATTACCAAAAAACACCCGCACTCTTCTGCCTCTGCAGCAGTAAGAGTTTGAAGTGACCCCAAGTGCATATTTTTGTCTACCAAGATATTTTGGGCTCTTAAAACAAGAACCATGGCTATCTATCTTTCTCTGCCCCTCTTCTGGCATGACAAAACAAAAAAAATTGTTAAAGTTACTTATGTTTTTGTATGGGTATAATTCTGTAATCCTAAAGCCTAATGCCCATTGCTTTATTGGGTATTTTGCATGAATAATGGTTTCGGTATCAGCACCTTTGTCCATAGGAAGCCTCTTGCTGTAGCAAGAGGGCTTATCAATTTTATATAATTCTTTTTACATCCAATCTTCAAATGTGGTTTGGAAATATGTCCAAAACCTGGTCTTGGATGTTAAACTTAACCTAAATGCCAATCCAAGCATATTTATATAGAAATTGGATTACTTGTTAAGACCTTTGTATTAATTGTTCCAGGGTATCCATATGGTAAAATTGTCTGTTGCTAATGAGTCATCCCAATTGTCTGTGCATGTGGCCCTCTCTTTGCTTTCAATGCTATGTACCATATATTAACTATTTCTTTCTTGTTTTGAACAAGAATCTTATGTTACCACCTATCTACCTTTCACATGCCCCTCATGATAACAGACTGAAATAAGCATGAGTCCTAGTTCAAAATCATTGTCTATAATAAAGAATCAGAAAGACAGCCAGAAAATCCTTATCCTATTAAAATTTAGTCCTTTGGTTGGAGTCTCTACTGAACAGTTTTAAACATCTCCAATAGTTCTTACCACTAAATAAATACAAAACTGGCCTCTTTTTCAGCATTACAATTTATAGGGGGAAAAGGCATTCCTTATATTCATTTGAATGAGTCATATGGATATAATGCAATAAATTATTTTAATCCCTTTAGTATGAACATTCTAACAATAAGCTTTTGTGAACTGTGCCAACATGCACAAGGGTAAAGGATAAACTGACTCTGAACAAACCATATGCTATGCAAACAACTTGATATTCTATCAATCTTACACAAGTTCTCTCCATAGCCTCTGCTAAAGCAGAGCTGGCAAAGGAAACTGAAAAGATGGAGTGCTGGAGAATTTGCTGAGGTACCAAGAAAGGTGTAAAGGTGTGGGCATAATGTAACCTGAGAAGTGATAGACTAGTCTCTGTTAGGTCAGTCTGGCAACATTTGCTCTAAGTCAGCTTCACACTGGGAAGATGATGAGAGACAGCAAGAACGAGAAGCTACCCCAAAAAGTTTTCAGGCGTGACCAAAGCTAAGACAAAGGTCCCAGATCAATCATTTTCCCTTCACTAAGATGAATAGTGTACTGTTATTCAAAGCCTGACAAGTTTAGGATTAAGCTCCATGAACTGTTTGTCTTGAGCTACAGTAATACTCGAACTCAGCCCGGGCTTTGTTTTAACTTCTGTCTGCCAACTAACTGGTTTGCTGGCATTGTTTTCATTTCCATAAACTGTCCATGAGAATCTTTCCTGAGCTTCTCTGTACTAGGTGTACTCCTAGGCTCAATTCCTAGCTAGCCAAAGTAAGAGCCCCAAGGAGTGATAGGAGAGCAGCCAGCATTACTTTGCACTGTGATGCAGAGAGCAGCCAGTACTGACTACTCCACTCATGCAAGCAGAACTGGGGGGCAAACAATAGGTGACAGTTTGAGAGGCAGTATCTGCTAGCTTCACCCATACAGGAAAAAGTCTGAATTGAAATATTTAGACAGCCCAGAAAGTACATTTCCAAGTTGTAATCAAACCTCAATCTTCTCTATAAGAGCCACACATTGAACACCCCTGCACTATCCTAGTGTCTACAAAGTATACCAGGTTGCTATCCTGATGCACTCAAATTTAAGACAGATTTGGTGGAATGAGTCATGTGGAGCAAGTCATGTGGCTTTGTGTCTTGTGCCTGATAAGCCTGATAAGATGTTCATAGGTTGGAGGGAGTGTGGCCTGGCAGAAACCATTTTCTTCTGGATTTGCTGGTATTATGTGTGTCAAACCATTTAATATAACTGGTGTGTTCTAGTAGCACGTGGGGAAAGGTATAAGTTTCTATGGGCAAATTTTATGATAAAGTTGTGTATTTCAACATAAAGAGGTCACACAGCTACTCAAGTCTTACACTAACATTGCTTCTGCACGATAATTGGGCCCTAAGTACTTTATCACGAAAAAAGCAGTCACTTCACCCAATGTGAAGACATAGTAATCTGGGATCTGACCAGAGCAGCCATGTTTATTAATAATTCTGAACAGCACTTTGAGAAAGAAGTAAAGAATAACATATGTAGTTTGAAACTACTGGGGAAATGTAGGTCAGCCCAGCAAAGTTGTAAATTAGAATTTGACCACAGCAACAAATCTGATTCCCTCATTATTGCCAGAAATCTTTTACTACAAATAGCTTCATATCTCATTCAAAAGACATTCCCTCCAGAAACTCCTAGAACTGTTGCATATCATGACTTCCTTTCCTTTTTTGTGTCCTTGTGACAAAGTACTTATTGGAAACCTGACAGGGCCATGCTGTAAGCACTTCTGCTATGGTCTCAAACTTGGAACCTGTGGGCTGTTAACCACATACCTTTGCATCCATGCCACCCCACCTTCAGAGGAAGTACTGCTACCCACTACCCACTGAATTATCAACAATAAAGTACAGGTGCAGCTCAGTTTCTAGTTCAGAAAATGCAAATAAAAATAGTCAGAGACTTTTATAAGCAATTGTGTAAAACAGAGGGTTAAGAGCAAAGGAGCATTTTCAGAAAAGGATTAAAATAAAACGTGTGCAGGATGGTAGCACTGTATTTAATAGGCACGGACAGCTATTTCACATCACAACACCAGCAAGAGCAATGGTAGAAGATCCCAAAATAACCCTAGAATAAGGCAGTACCACAGTGCCTTTGACTATATCAAATGGGCATAAATTAGCCCTTCATTATTTTGGAGCTGGAATGCCCATCTGCTCTTCAGAAGTTAAGATCAAATGAAGATCAGAATGTATAGCCAAAATAAAAGAAGCTTCCTTAGACTATCGTATACATTACCTTTACATCTTTCAGGTAATAAGGTTCAAGCAGGACCAGTGTCCCAAATAAACTAAACCCAGGCACTGAGCGAGTCTATACAAGACACTTTGAGCGCAGTAGACTAATTCTATTGCACATTAGCACAGCGGGTAAAACCCATGCTAATGCAGTAAAGCACAGAAGAGTTAGTCTACTGTGCATTAGCATCACTAAAAAGTATAATTACAGGTACTAACTTAATGCCCCATAATTACAGCACATTAATGAACATGTAGATGCACCGACTGTGCAGAAATGCAAAAGCAGGAATAAAATGGAGAACTCTTGTCCCCTCCTCCTCCTTCATCTTGTACATTCAGAGCAGCCACAATCCTCAGGCCTCAACTTTGGGAAGGAATTATTTACACAAGCATATAATTAGGAGTAACAGAATTATATTAAGAGAAGGAAATTTTAGGATGAATGTCAGGAAAACCTTTCTGACAGTGAGAGACTTTAGATTGCAAAATAGTCTCCCGAAGGAAGTTGTGGAAACTCCAGTACTTAGAACATTTAAAGAAGACTGAACAAATCATTGGAAACTATATTGTAGGAAGCAACTGGGTACTACCAGGAAGAAAGGCATAGAAATAACCTAGTTGACACAATGGTTATTTTTTCTCTAACTTCTATTATATGCTACTTTAGCAATGCAGTACTGGAAATTAATATAAAACTGGAATTACGATATATTTAAACATACCAGACCTTGTTTTAGAATTAGTATCTCCCAAGGCTTTAGGGATAGTAGAAATACATTAAATTTAGTCAATTGAGATTCAGTGTGCTATGAACCATACTAATATTTGTCAATGAGTTCAGACACAGCTGTACACTCAGAAGTGGGTCTGATGATGTGGTT
Organism: Alligator sinensis; assembly: GCF_000455745.1. Taxonomy (NCBI): domain Eukaryota; kingdom Metazoa; phylum Chordata; order Crocodylia; family Alligatoridae; genus Alligator; species Alligator sinensis. The sequence goes on from NW_005842124.1 coordinate 817,488, forward strand.
GGAAAACAGTGATGAGAAAGTGCTTAATTTATCTTGTCATAGTCCATCCAAGTGTAAAAGAATACAACTCTGCAACATTACTGAAGTTAATACTTCCTTGTAGTAGGACTGAATTTGACCACCCAAGAGTAAACACACTTTAAAATCTCTTTGCAGTGATGCTGTCAGAGAATTATAAGAACCCATATATTGTAATGATAGCCCCCCAGTAGCATTATCTTGGGTCCACTGAAATTCTTGAACTTCTCTAACTTTGCTTTAAATAATTCATCATCTTTGCTGAGTGTTAATAAAAGATAATGGAAGACACAGAATGCTTCTCAAAGCTAAGAACTTCTGAAAGTTAAAAGATATATAGATTGCACAAGCTGAAAAATACCCAGTTCAAAAAAGTGTTGCTACTTCTGAATGTAGCTCCTAAAATAACTCTGCAGCTAACTCAAGACTAATGTAGATCAAGGACAGAAGGTGCTGTGCTCAGTCTTCCTGAGCTAGGAAGCACAAAAAATGATAGGGACAGGTCAAGCATTCTCATAACTCTGAGTGGCTGAGAAGGTTCCTCTTTAGGGGCAAAAGGTTAGTCTGGTCCCATGTCCAGTATGTTGCAGGCTTTAATTAATTTCTTTTGGTGTCCTATTGAAGTCAGAAAGAATGTACAATTCAATCTTGTATCTTTATTTGCTGAGCAATTTGGCATGCAGATACATGACAGCAGAATCCCTGATGTGCCTCAGTAATTGTTGAGGGAATGTTCAATTTTTCTGGTTATCTTTTTGAATGTGTCAGTGGTTATCTACATGTGACCCCTAGTGTTCAGTTAAGGTGAAAATAATTTGAGAAAATCTAAATGCCTCAGTAGACTTCCCTCTATTGATAGGGAAGTCCAACCTTCAGAGAGATAATTGGCTTCTGCGGACGCATTTAATATTGAATTGCACTTGCTTTTAGAGGGAAAACTATTGAAGGTATATATTATCAAGGGAACAGCATATCAAACAGTCTTCTGTATTTTAGACATGGTCATTCTTGTCAGCATACGTTCTACACTGTGAAATATTTACTTCAATAAGATCACTGCATTACACAGAAAACTAGTTAAATGGTTTAAGAAGTTGTTATCTTTAAAAGGAAAATATTAGTAAAAGGAATACCATTCCACAGTGCATTAGGGAGAAAGTTCATTGATGAAAGTGCTATTTTTCAGTGGTTAAAACAAGGATCTAGGAGTCAAGTCTCCTGTGTTTCATTTCTGATTCAGACACTAATGTTCTGTGTGCTTTTGAGTGCACCACTTAACCTCTCAGTTCTTCAGTTCCCCATTTGTAAAATGCAATTAATAATGTTTTCACATGAGGCTTAATGATGTTCATAAAGGTGTATGAAACCTTAAAAGTACTAGGATCTATATTATAATACTCTTAAACTACAGGAAAACATAGTGAGGAAATTTAAATAGGCCTGTGGGAAGGATGAGCATAATTAAACCAAGTAGAGTGGACTTCAGATTTACAACTGATGTGTTAGCTCTCCTTATTTTGATAACTATAATACTGTTATCATAAAATGATAAATCATACTGATAGTATACTATGCACTGAAATAGTCATCATTGCCATCCAGTAATATCTCCAGATTCAGTCTAATATCAGACTGGTTAACACATTGTTTTGAAATAACATCACTCTTCTGCTGTTTGTTTTAAAGTATGTCAGATGGTAGATACAAATGATTTGTTATAGTATCAAGTGACATGTACAACATGGATTATATAAACATATAATAGTGCCTCCTGGCTTCCTTGTTCGTATTTATGGGTTCTGCTTAAGCAAGTCTCTCACAGTCCAGGCTATTTTATGAATTACACTGACATGGACTAGTTCCAATGGAGTCATTGCTCTCCTGTCATTCAAATGCTTTAAGCATCGCACCATGCCCTTAAAATGTTTTTCAGTTCACTCATAGCTCCATGAAAAGGCTTGAAAAATACTATGAGTAAAGAAAAAAAACCCCACTGCTACTTCAGCTTGTTTCCAGTGGATTACATATGGTTTCTGTATGTAGCCCAGGTAACTCGGGTATATACTCCCCTTCTCCAGTTGAAGGGAATTGTTAGCTGGCAGGTGTGCTGTGGGGTGGGAACTGCAGACCGCTCCATTTCCTTCCGTCCCTATAGAACCAGGCCAGGACAGTCAGGGGACATAACTGTATACAAATGTATTTACATTAACTTATCACAAGGGAAAGGAACATGGATATAAACATATGTACAATATATATCTATATATAGATATATATCTAAACAAATAACATAAACACTACCCTCTGGATAAATGACATAAAACCTGACATACCAGTGCTCCAGATACAGGTAAGTCACAGGTAAGTATCTGATCTGAAACAGATGAACCCCAGAATAAACATAAATAGCCAATAGATAAACTGTAGATAAGTATGGGTGAACAATAAATAAGCCACAAATAAATACAAGTAAACAACAGGTGAAATAATAGCAACAGGGGGTCCCAGCAGAGCCCTCGGACTCTACTAATCTACTAATTTACAAACATGAGAGTTCACAAAATATGAGGCATGCCATCATACCACTTATGCTGCAAGAACCCCAAAGATAAACTTAATCCCAAGGGGAAACCCCAATGCCCTTGGGCTTTTCCCAAGCCCTGCAAGGTAGCTGGTAACTTTAGGGGGGCCCTCCCAGTGGGACCTCCACTTTCAGAAGCCCTTAACTAACCAGGGGAGACTCCCCCTCCCCTGTGGGAATCCTCTTTTCCCTGCAACTCATGGCTCCCAGGCCTGGAGGGTGGCCCTTGTCCTCTGCGCCAGGCTGCTCTCGCCTGCAGTGGGCTTCAGCAGGGTCGCTGTCCCCTGGAACAGGGCTCCTCTATACAGGGCTTCTGGGGCCTTGAGCTCAGCCCTGTCTGTTGGCTCAGTAGCCCGAGCACTGTCTGAGTCCCTGGACTCAACTTTTTGCTATGGGTCGAAGGCCTGGGCTGCCTCATGTAACACCAGGCTTGGTCTGCTCCTGGACCCTCCATGCAGCGCCTCCTGCACCGAGCTCTCTGCCTTGTTCCGGGGGTTGAGGACCTGAGCCGCCCAAGCGCTCCAAAGGTCCTACTCCGTGCCCCAGCCTGTGCACTGTGTCTCTGGCTGCATGCCAGAGGTTGCAGACCTGAGCCACCTCATGCAGCTCCCAGGGTCTGCACACCAAGAGCGTAGCTGCTGGAGCCATTTGCCGTTCCCCGTTAATGGAAGTCTTCAGGGGCACTCCTAGGCTACTGCTTCGCCCTGCTGAGCAGCTCTCCTCAGCTCTTCTAAGCCCCGCTCTTCTCTGTCCCAGACGTGCTCCCCTCATGCTGGGCACGCAGCTCCTTTTGTATGCTCCAGGGCTCCGCCCCTGAAGTCTTCCAGACCTGAGTGTTGCAGTCTTCAATCAGGTCCACGGCAGGGGGGGCGGGAGGGGGAGCTCCTCTCTCCCTACCCCCAGGA
>NW_005842124.1:821001-821551 GCF_000455745.1 Alligator sinensis
CCCTCCCCTCAGGAAAGGGGCATGACTTAACTCCTCTTGCTGCCTCCTGATTGGTGGATGGGCTCCACCAATCAAAACAGCAAGATTTCAAGCCTGGGACTCAACCTAAGCTCCATAAGGCAAGCCTGCTACATGTAAAATATATTTTAATTTTTGTAAAATTGTTTGTTCTCCTTTACATCTGGATCAGTTCTGATCCTTCTGTAGGTGTACATGTCCCCCATAGATGCAAAATGAAATGCCCATCAAGGCCAAACATGTGCATTCTGCCACCTCATGCTCCTGAGCAAAGACATGAAGGTGGGAACTGCCTTCATTTTCTTTCAGCTCCCACTTCTTTCTGTCCCTGAAAAATAGAGGACATAAAGGCATCTGGTTTCATATCAATAGAGGACAGAGGACAACCAGACTGTCCTCTATGATGGCCCCCCTACTCTTGACACAGATTTTTTTAGACTGCTTAGCTGCTGAGACGTGAAATGATTCAGTAAGCCCCAGATCTCCAACTTAGATATTCACGGGGAAATTCTATTGGCTTCAGTGGCAGCAG
>NW_005842124.1:821561-824683 GCF_000455745.1 Alligator sinensis
TGTCTTTATTATTTGCTTTGAATGGAGAGAATGGAAAAACATTAAAAGTAGCACAAAGTTCACACATATGGCAGAGTGCTGCAGAACAGCTCTGTGTACATACTTTCAGGCAGGCAGGCAGCCAGCCCACCAGCAGTTTTTTGCATACAGACTGTCTCCAAATGTAGTGGAAATCTTCCCAACTCTTTCATCCCTGATCCTCCTTGTTTTCAGACTCTGAATGCAGACCATGCAGTTCTCACTATGTGGAGTATAAGTTATCCCCACTTTCTCCAGTTGTTCTCCTGTGCAAAGGAAGGCTATTTTAAATTCAGAGGACATAGACAGGAAAAAGACTGGCTTTGACTCTCTCTGATTGTTTTCACTCAAATACTGAGCTGTTGTATTAACACATAGGTGACTGTCTGCAGAGGCTGTTATGCATCTTCTGTATTTCTGTGTCTTCCCCATCTCAAGAGTTTCCCCCACTGTTCTATAACATTTAGAGTTTTCAGGAAATTTTCAAACATAAAAATAACAGTTTATTACCCATTTGGTGCTTAGCTTTCATTTTCCTTGAAAATATCCTCCATTTTCCAATTGCTAGATTGCCTGAAGGTTTTTTTCATGATGCAGGTGATGGCAAATCAACAACTCCATTTTTTTTTCTTATGTTTTTCTCTGCTAATACCTGTTTTGCATTTTGGCTGTGTCTCAGCATGATACTAAAGGTATATTTACATGACACAATGTACTGTAGTAAGCTAGCTCTGAAGCAGTCTGGTTGCTTCTTAGGTTATATAATCCCTAGGCATTGTATTCTATATAGCTGTATAATTTAAACAGCAGAAATAGTGTTAGGAGCATGGACAAGGGCTCAGAGTTCCCCCATCCCATAGAAGCTTCCTCATCGCTCAGCTACAGAGTAATAATTCTCCTTCTTGCTTATTTCTCTTTACTCTGGCCCCGGGAAATTTTAAGCATATAGCCGCAACGATACATGCCCCTGGAGGCTGGGGGGACACGGCGACTGCCCACAGGTGGCGGGGGGGGGCAGGTCGGCGGCAAGCGGTGAGCTGCAGCAGTGTCGGTGGCGGGAGAGGGGGGATGGCAAGCGCTGACCAGTGGTTGGCTACCACCTGCAGATGCTGCTGGCTGCATCGGCAGTGGACAGCACCAATCAGCGACCACCTGCAGATGCCACTGGCAGTGTCAGCGGCAAGGTTGTGGGGGGTGGCAAGCGATGACTGTGCACAGGCTGAAAGGAATGCAAAATCAGCAGTCCCCATCTACACTATTTTGGAGGTGATGGTGAGTGACTCTTCTTGGAGGTGGGAGATGTGGCTTCAAGTCTCCTCAACCTGATCTCAGGTCATCCATTTCCTGGATGAGTGATCCATCTACCGAGTTATAGGTAAAAACTCGGCTGCAGCACCATCATTAGCCATCTCCCCAGATGGGAGCAGCTATAGCTGCTGTGGTCTGTGCTGAAATTAATGCTGTCTGTGTATGTTAAGCATGCTGGAAATGGTGCCTTAGAAGACTGAGGCTTATCAGGATGCTCAGCTTGAAAATCCCCAGTGGTCTTAAGTGGGAAATAGGGATTGAGTTGCTCAGAGCAGCAATGATAGCAGCAGTTCTGGGCATGTGTAGTAGCAAAACTTTAGACACCTAGGGTGCATACACACATGTTAAGTCCACTTAAATAAGATGATTTATCTAAGTCAACTTAAGCTATATTGGAGTATACACACAAACAGCTTTTTGACATGGTGGCAGCCATCTTGTGACACGTGGCAATATTAACTAATGCGACTCAAGATAACACAACTCAGAGGAGTATTATCCTGTGCTGCATTTAAATCAACGGTACTCCACATACATGTGTATGCTCTGAGAGTTAAGTCAACTTTAAAAAGTTAGGTTGACTTAACTGTCAGAAACTTAGTATGTATGTACACACCCCTACATACCATATTATCTGGCATACAGCCCAGGTTAGGATATGTGAAACGAGCCACCCGTATGATCAGAAACTTGCAAGGCAAGCCATATGAGGAAAGGTTGGCTGATCTCGTACAGCGGGCTTTAAACTAGCTTCGCCGGGGGGAAGGGGCTGCTTCGAGTGGAGAGGATGCTTCACCAGCATGCAGGGTGACAAGAGGAAGGGAAGCCCAGGTAAGCAACAATGTCCAGGGAGCAGGGGGGCCACAACTGTCCTGGGAGTGGGAGGGAGGTATATGCACCCTCAGGAGGCCTCAGGTGCCTCTACACTAATGCTCATAGTATGGAGAACAAGCAGGAGGAACTGTGCCTCCTGATTGCGAGTAAGAACCCAGACTTAGTAGGGCTCACAGAAACTTGGTGGGACCCCACCTATGACTAGGCGGTGGGCATTCGGGGATACACCCTATATAGAAGAGACAGAACAGAGAGGAAAGGTGGGGAGGTTGCACTCTATGTCAAAGAGCACCTCACATCATCAAGGATTAGCTTCAGATTAGAGGAGAGTTGGGCAGAGACGCTATGGGTCAAACTACAGGGGGGGCATGGCAAAAGGGACCTTACAGTGGGTGTCTACTACAGACCACCCAACCAGGGGGAAGAGCTGGATCAGGACTTATCTAGTCAGCTTATGGAGGCGGTTAGGTCAAGGGATGTTATTGTCATGGGTGACCTAAACTACTCAGATATTTGCTGGGAGGAGCAGACAGCTCGTGTAGGTTCCTGACTGTATTACAGGACCTTCACCTTATCCAGGAGGTGCACAGCCTCACTAGGGGTAACGCCTTGCTGGACCTGGTCCTGCCCATGGCGGATGACCTGGTAAGGGGACTGCAGGTCCTTGACCACCTGGGCAATAGCGATCATCACCTGCTGGATTTCATTATCCAACACAGGGCGTCACAGGCTCACACCAAGGCTAAAGCCCTTGACTTCAGAAAGGCCAACTTCAATGAGCTCAGGAGACTAGTCGGGGAGGCACTGAGGGCCCAGAAGGTAGAGGAGATGGGAGTCCATGAGGGATGGTTGTACCTTAAGGGGGCGATCCTCCAGGCCCAAAGAATAACAGTCCCTGAGAGAAGCAAGGGGAGGTAAGAGTGCTTAGAAACCCCCTTGGCTCAGCAAGGGCATTCAGGAAT
>NW_005842124.1:824924-825724 GCF_000455745.1 Alligator sinensis
GGTAATCTTGTGGCTAAGCCAGACAAGAAAGCTGATTTTTTTTAATAGTTTCTTTGCCTCTGTTTTCTTGAACAGGGACCGGGATATCCCACCTACCAGAGGTAGGGACAATCTTGGGGATAGCTCTGTCAGGCCTTCAGTCAGTGCAGATATAGTTAGGGATCTTCTGGAAGGGCTAGACATTTTTAAATCTGCAGGTCCAGATGCCCTCCACCCAAGGGTGTTGAGGGAGCTGGCAGGGGTCATCACGGAGCCCTTGGCCTGGCTGTATGAGCATTCGTGGTCATCTGGCCAGGTGCTGGGGGATTGGAAACTGGCTAATGTGGTCCCGATTTTCAAGAAAGGGAGGAAGGAGGACCCAAGTAACTATAGGCCTGTAAGCCTCACCTCGGTGCTTGGGAAGATCTTGGAGAGAATCATCAAGGAGCATATCTGTGGCGGGGCAGCAGGGGAGATCATGCTCAGGGGCAATCAGCATGGGTTCATCAAAGGCAGGTCCTGCCTGACCAACCTTTTATGACCAAGTAACTAAATCCTTGGATCACGGTGTCGCCGTGGACGTAGTCTTTCTGACCTTTAAGAAGGCCTTTGACACTGTTTCTCACCCCATCCTCATCAATAAATTAAGCGACTGTGGCATTGATGCCTACACAGTCGGATGGGTAAAAAATTGGCTGATGGGGTGCACCCAGAGAGTAGTGGTGGACGGGTTGTACTCAACCTGGCGAGATGTGAGCTGTGGGGTACCCCAGGACTCGGTCCTTGGGCCCGCACTGTTTAACATCTTCATCAGCGACTTG
>NW_005842124.1:825778-836641 GCF_000455745.1 Alligator sinensis
GCGTGGAGGTTCCCTTCTTGAAAGCAGGGAGGTGGAAAGGGATCTTGGAGTCATTATTGACTCCAAGATGACCATGAGCCGCCAATGCCAGACCGCAGCCAGCAAGGCTAGCCATACCTTGTCATGCATCCAAAGGTTCATCTCAAGCTGGTCCAGAGAGGTGATACTCCCCCTCTATGTGACTTTGGTCAGGCCGCAGCTGGAGTACTGCGTCCAGTACTGGGTGCTGCACTTCAAAAGGGATGTGGCCAGCCTGGAGAGGGTTCAGAGGAGGGCCACCCACTTGGTGAGAGGGCAGCAGGACAGGCCCTACGAGGAAAGACCAAAGGACCTGAACCTGTTCAGCCTCAGCAAGAGGAGGCTGAGGGCGGAGCTGGTGGCTGCCTACAAACTCATCAGGGGAGATCAACAGCAAATAGGCAGAGCCCTTTTCTCCCCAGCACCACCTGGGGTGACGAGGAACAATAGTAATAAGCTGATGGAGAATAGGTTTAGGTTAGAGATCAGAAGGCAATATTTTACAGTTAGGGTGGCCAAAATCTGGAACCAACTTCCCAGGGAAGTGGTCCTTATGCCTACCTTGGGAAAATTCAAGAGGAGGTTGGTTGATCACCTGTCTGGGGTCTTGTGAATGCAGCATTCATTCCTGCCTGTGGCAGGGGGTCAGGCTAGATGATCTGTTCAGGTCCCTTCTGAACCTAGCTACTATGAAACTATGAAAGGCTGAGGAACCTGGGCCTCTTTAGCTTAAAGAAGAGAAGGTTGAGAGGGGAATTGATAGTGGCTTACCACTATATCAGAGGAGTGCATCAGGAGCTTGGTGAACACTTGTTCACTAGGGCACCCCTGGGGAAGACCAGGACCAATGGATATAAATTTCTGGAAGGCCGCTTCAGGCTTAATACCAGGAATAACTCCTTCACAGTTAGGGTGTCCAGACTGTGGAATAAACTCCCTCCAGAGGTGGTGCAGTCACCTACCCTGGAGGTTTTTAAGGGGAGACTGGACAGTCACCTCACTGGGGTCACTTGACCCCTGTTGTCTTCCTGCCTACAGCGGAAGAGCTGGACCCAATGATCTGCGATGATCTTTCCAGCCCCTAACAATCCATGTTACACGCCTTGTTTTTGAAAGGCAGAATGAAGAAAAAAGATTTTTCCACAGTTATGACTGCACAGAGGAGAGACAAAACCTAATCTTCAGTTGACTCACCCTCTTTTTCCTATTTAGGCTAACAGGAGCAGCTAGCAGACACACAAGTATCCTAAGAAGGGTTAGCTGTATTATTGGAATATCAAAATAATTATAAAGGAGAGGCTATAGTTAACACCTGTGGAGTGAAGGACAGTAGGCTATTAAGTCAACCAACTCCTTCATCTGTCTGAATAGTAATGTTGCTGCACTGCGGAACAGAAATCATAGAATCATAGGAAGTTAGGGTTGGAAGGGACCTCGGGAGGTCATCTAGTCCAACCCCCTGCTCAAAGCAGGCCAATCCCCAACTAGATTATCCCAGCCAAGGCTTTGTCTAGCTGGGTCTTAAAAACCTCCAAGGATGAAGAGTCCACAACCTCTTTGGGTAACCTTCCTAATGTCTAACTTGAACTTCCCTTGCTGCAACTTGAGACCATTACTCCTTGTTCTGTCATCTGCCATCACTGAGAACAGTCCAGTTCCATCTTCTTTGGAACCCCCGTTCAGGTAGTTAAAGGCTACTATTAAATCCTCTCTCAGTCTCCTCTTCTCTAAATAAGCCCAGTTTCCTCAGTGTTTCCTCATAAGTCATGTTCCCCAGCTCCCTCACCATTTTTGTTGCCCTCTGCTTGACTCTCTCCAATATGTCCACATCCTTTCTGTAGTAGGGGGCCCAAAACTGAATGCAGCACTCCAGATGTTGCCTCACCAGGGCTGAAAACATTGGGGGTGTCCCTGTTCCCCCAAGCACTACCAGGAGTGACTAAAAATAACGGTCACAAGCTGGCAGGGGGTAGGTTCAGACTAGACATCAGGAGGTGCTACTTCACTGTCAGGGCAGCTAGGATCTGGAACCAACTTCCAAGAGAAGCGGTGGTGGCTCCTACCCTGGGAGCCTTTAAGAGGAGGCTAGATGAACACCTTGCCGGGGTTGTTTGACCCCAGTACTCTTCCCTGCCACGGCAGAGGGTCGGACTTGAAGATCTGCTCAAGTCCCTTCCGACCCTACCAACTATGAAACTATGAATAGAGGGGAATAATCACTTCCCTTGTCCTGGTAGCACTGTTACCAATGCAGCCCAGTATGCTGTTAGTCTTCTTAGCAACAAGGACATACTGTTGGCTTATATTCAGCTTATTTCCCACTGTAACTCCCAGATCCTTTTCTGCAGAGCTGCTGCCCAACCAGTTAGCCCCCAGCCCATACTGGTGCATGGGATTGTTCCATCCTAAGTGCAGGACTTTGCACTTGTCCTTGTTGAGCCTCGTGAGATTTCTTTTGGCCCAATCCTCCAATTTGCCTAGGTCACTCTGAATCCCAGACCTACCCTCCAGCGTATCTACTACTCCCCCCAGCTTGGTATCATCTGCAAACTTGCTGAGGGTGCACTCTATGCCATCTTCCAGGTTATTGATGAAGATAACGAACAAAACTGGCCCCAGGACCGACCCCTGAGGCACTTCACTTGATACCTGCTGCCAACTAGACATCAAGCCATTGATTACTACCCTCTGAATCCGAAGCTTCAGCCGGTTTACTATCCACCTTACATCCATTCATGGAGCCCGTACTTCCTTAGCTTGCCTGCGAGAATGTTGTGAGAGACCATATCAAAAGCCTTACTAAAATCAAGGTAAATCACATCCACTGGTCTCCCTGCATCCACAGAGGCAGTCATCTCATCATCGAAGGCAATGAGGTTGGTCAGGCACAACTTGCCCTTTGTGAATCTATTCTGACTTTTCCTAATCACCTTCCTTGATTCCTTGAGGATCTGCTCCATGATTTTTCCAGAGTGAGGTGAGGCTGACCAGTCTGTAGTTCCCTGGATCCTCCTTTTTCCCCTTTCTTAAATATGGGCACTATGTTTGCCCTTTTCCAAACATCCAGGACTTCTCCCAATCAGCATGGGTTTTCAAAGATGGTGCAATCACATCAGCCAACTCCCTCAGCACCCTCAGGTGCATCCCATCTGACCCCATGGACTTGCATATGTCCAGTTTTTCTAAATAGTCCCTAACCTGTTCTTTCACCACTGTTGGCTGCTCACCTCCTCCCCAAACTGTGCTGCCAGGTGCAGTAGTCTGGGAGATGACCTGGCTTGTGAAGACTGAGGTGAAAAAGCCATTGAGCACTTCAGCATTTTCTGCATCCTTTCACTAGGTTGCCTCCCCCATTCATAGTGTTCTGCATTTTCAGTTTTTACTGATTTTCACTGATAAATTCCCTGATTTTTTTATTGAAGTTATTCGTTTTTTTCAGATTTACACCTGTTTTTACTTATTTACACCCATTTTTCAGTTCACTCGGTTTTACCGGATACAGTAAAAATCCTTGTTAAACGGTACAAGTGGGGAATTGTTAGGGGTGCTGGTAAGCTAAAAGTGCCAGTTACCTGAGGCACAGGTTTCTGGCTGGACGTGGGGCAGGGGGTTGCAGTAGCCACACGGAGGTTGGGGGAGGGTGGCTGGAGCCGCTGCCTGGGGGTGGCCCACACCCACTGACAGTTCCCTCCACTTTGCTCCCTGCTGAAGCCCTGGGGGCGGCCAATGTGCTGTGTTGCACCCTTCCCCTTCCCCTTCCCTAGTCCCAGCCTTCCTCCCTTCCTCACCACCACGGGAATGTATTATTCTTTTTCCCAATTTAAACTGATTTTTTTCTTTTCTTCTTTTTATCCCGATTTCAACCCAGTTTTTATGTTTGGAAAATAAACCCTGAAAAATTCCCAGATTAAAAAAATAAATAAATAAAAACTCAAAGCATTGAACACTACCCGTTCAGTAAGGGACCCACACTTTCCCTGATCTTCCTCTTGTTACTGACATATTTGTAGAAATGCTTCTTGTTACCCATCACATCCCTTGCTAGCTGCAACTCCAATTCCATTTTGGCCTTCCTGACTTCATCCCTGCATGCCCAAGCAATACTCTTATACTCCTCCCTAGTTATTTCTGCAAGTTTGCACTTCTTATAAGCTTCCCTTTTGTGATTCAGTTTACTGAGAGTTCCCTACTGAACCAAGCTGATCTTCTGCCACACACAGTAGTCTTCCTGTCCATCGAAAGTTCCCTGAGTTCCCTGCACTCTCAGTAATACTTCTTCAAAAGAGCTGGCTGTACTTTAGACTCCTTTCCCTGTCAGACTGGCTTCCCAGGCGATCCTGCCCATGAGTTCCCTGAGCAAGTTGAAGTCTGCTTTTCTGAAGTCCTGGGTCCTTACTCTGCTGCTTTCCATCCCTTCTTTCCTCAGGACCCTGAATTCAATCATCTTGTGTCGCTGCTGCTGAAGTTGCTGTTGACTCGTACATTCCCCACCAATTCTTCCCTGTTTGTGAGTAGCAGGTCAAGAAAAGCATGGCCCCTAGTTGGCCACTAGCATTTGCACCAGGAAGTTGTCCCCAACACTCCCCAAAAACTTCCTGGATTGCCTTTGTACTGCTGCATTGCTCTCACAGCAGATGTCAGGGTGATTGAAGTCCCCCCATGAGAACCAGGGCCTGTGATTAGGAAACTTTTGCTAGTTTTTGAAGAAACCCTCATTCATCACTTCCTCTTGGTCTGGTGGCCTATAGCAGACCCCCACTATGACATCACCCTTGTTGCTCTCTCCTCTGACCCTAACCCAAATACATTTGACAGGCCAATCTCCAGTTTTGTACTGGAGCTCTGAGCAATCATATGGCTCTTTTACATAAAGTGCAACCCCTCCTCCTCTCCCCCCCGCCTGTCCTTCCTGAACAGTTTATACCCATCCATGACAGTGCTCCAGTCATGCGAGCTATCCCACCAAGTCTCTGTTATTCCAATCATGTTATACTTCTGTGATTGTGCAAGGACTTCCAATTGTTCCTGCTTGTTTCCCAGGCTCCATGCATTCATGTACAGGCACCTGAGTTTATTAATTGATTGCCCCAATTTCTCAGGAAGAATGAGAACACCTCTCCTGTTGCCCACTCCTGCTTGCTCTTTCTCCAGGTCACCCACTTCCCCACTTACCTCAGGGCTTTGGTCTCTGTCCCCCAGCAAACCTAGTTTAAAGCCCTCCTCACTAGGCTAATGAGCTTGCCTGCGAAGATCTTCCCTCTCTTCATCAGGTGGATCCCATCTCTTCCTAACAATCCTTCTTGGAACATCATCCCATGGTCAAAGAAGCCAAAGTCCAGGCTCATGACACTACCTACACAGCTAGGCATTGATCTGCAGGATGCACCCACTCCTGCCCAGCCCCTTTGCCTTCACTGAAAGGATGGAAGAGGATACCACCTGAGCCCCTGTCCCCTTCACCCTGCATGCAGAGCCCTGTAGCCACTTTTGATCTGCTCCAGGTCTCCCCTGGTAGTATCATTGGTGCCCACATGTGGTAGTAGTTATAGGGTCAGATGAGTCTTGATAATCCCTCTATGACATCTTGGATCTGGGCTCTGGGAAAGCAGCAGGCTTTGAGATAACAAGTCAAGTTGGCAAATGGATCCCTCCCTCTCCCACAAAATGGAGTCTCCAACTACCACCGCCCTTTTCTTCTTGGTGGCAGTTATCTTGATCCTTCCCACCTTGAGAGGCCTGTCCTGTCCTCCTCCATCAATGGAATGTGCTTCTCGCCCTCTGTTGCTAGCACTCCATACCTATTCTCCAGATGAACTGCTGCAGGTAGAAATGAAGATTTCTGCTTGCTGCCAGAGGTCACCAGCTTCCACCTTCCTGGGAGTCCACGTCCTCTCTCTTCTCTAGCATTGCCTTTGGCAGTTCTTCCTTTCCAGTCCCAGAGGTATCCTTCAGCATCAAAGCAATGAACTCCTCATGGCAGAGAATGCTTTGGAGTCTCCCTACCTCCTCCTGTAGCTCTCTTGCCTGTTGCTTGAGAGATACCACCAGGAGGAATCACTCACATCGCAGGCACTCCCCCATCTGACCATCATCAGAAGGAACCTGCAAGCCACAATCCCCACAACACCAAACCTGGACTTGGGTGAAAGCTTCGATAGGGAGCGGTCCTGTCTAGACAGAAACCTCACAGGTGCAAGCAGAGGCAGTGGCTCTGGCATTGTGACGTCCTCCAGCCATTTCCTTGGGTCTCATAATCTGCCTCTTCTCTTACTGCCCTTCTTCCATGAATGTCTCGTACCTTCCGAGGTTGGGGGGGCACGGCGACCACCCACAGGTGGCGGCGGCAGTGGCGGGGGCGTGGTGGCGGTGAGCTCCTGGAAGGCAGCTGCGGCGGTGTTGGCAGTGAAGGTGGAGGGTGGCAAGCACTGACTGACGATTAGTGACTGCCTGCAGGCACTGCCAGCAGCATCGGCAGCAGCTGCCAATCTCAGGGAGTCTACCACCAATCTCAGGGGGTGCATGTTCAGCTGTGTGCACCCCAACTACATGATACCATGCTTTCTTCCAAGCATACCTTCCCTAGTGAACTCGCCTGAAAGCTGCACTGTTTACTGTTCCTTGGCCCCTAAGGGTTCTTTTTTCTGTGATTCCTCACAACAAGCTGAAAGGCTCTCCCCTGAAAAGAGGGAGGGTGGGGGTAAATTGCCTGCAAATTGCTTGCCCTGTTTGCTGCCCCTGTTCACTAGATCTGGATGCTTCTATCCTGGGCAAACAATCATTTTTTCTGGGGAGTACACACCCCGGGGGGTTGCATGTTGTATGTGATAAAATACAGTAACTTTACAAGGGAAAAATGTAGGCACCTGCAGCCTCTTGGGCCTCTAAGGCCCCCTCTACAAGTGCAGGTAAAGGCACAATTGGACCTAATTCATGATCCACACAATCATACCTCCTGCTATGCCACACGTGCATGGCAGGAGGCACAATTGTGGGATCATGCATTAGATCCAACTGCACCTTTATTGCTGGTGTAGGGGTGGAACCTGATTCTGGGCTCCCCCTGCATCAGCAAAAAGGATGCAACCAAAGCTGGGAGCCCCCTTTGCTACGGGGGATCCCCGCTATGGGGGCCATATGCAGCCAGGACCAAGAGTCTCCACAGCTGACATGAGGTACAGCCAGGGCCCATAGCCTCATGTGGTCCCAGGGGTTTCACACCCCCACTGAGCCTTGTAGATCACAGCTGACAGGCTCTCAGCTGTAGGGGAGACCCTGTTACACATACAAATTAAAACTCAATAGCAATCAGCTATAAAGTTAGTACACATTTTTGAAGTCTAACTTTCTAGCTGTTGGAGCTTTTTATTGTGTGATAGCTACTTTGTAGGCGTGTGTGAAATGGGCCATATTCGATTCGGGTTCAGATTTGGCCAAAATCAGGGACAGTGATTCAATTCATTGATTCAGATCACTGTCCCCAACTCAATTTAGCTGAATCCAAATCTGAAGATTCAATGCTGATTTGGAGAATTAGTAATTCGGTCATAGACACAGCTTTAAATGTTTTTTCTACATACCTTGAGGTACCAGGCGTGACTTGTGAATGCTGAGATGGTGGGACAGATGGAGCATCCCACAGGAGCGCGGGGGAGAGGGACCACATGCTTGGTGGCAAACCCAGAAGTGGACCAGAAGTACTTCTGGCCCTCCCCATACCTCCCTGGTTCCATGATTAGGTGCCCTCCCAGACCCAGGAGTCACCAGTCACCAAACCAGGGTGGCAAAGTTGGGGGTGGGGGGGGGCTGTGTGGTCCCCAGTGGTCGCAAAAGTGGACTGTGGGACGCTCCATCCACCCCACCATCTCAGTGTTCATGAGCTACCTGGTACCTTGAGGTATGTAGAAAAAACATTTAAAGCTGTCTCTGCGTCCGAATTGTCGAATCTTTCCGAATCTCTCAGAATCGATTCGGAGGGTTCCAATTTGATTTGGAGAGATTAAAGGGTCTCCTGTTTTGATTCGGATTCAGAAATTTGGCCACTGAATTGGGCCAAATTTCCACCAAATCAAATCAGCAACTGAAACTTTGCACAGCCCTGCTGCTTTGCATGTATAGCTGGTTTCAAGGTAATTTTGCAATCGATCAGTTAATTGAGCGATATCTGTAATGTAGGGGGAGCTTCAAGAACCAGGCACATGTTTTGGATTGCTTACTTGGATTTAAACACCTAAATTTTGCCTAACTGCTACTATAAGTGCCCAAGTCCTTTTCTAGATCGGGTTCTTAAATACCACCATGTGTTTTATATGAATGTGAACTCCCACAAACATTATTTGTCTTAATTAAAAAGACCATGCTTTGTTTTTGTGATGCAAAAGATTCAGACTCTTCACTGTTTTAATTATTGTGTAACTTACAATATCTACAGTTCATAAGTTAGCAGAAGGAAGAAAGTCACTTGGGCAGATTGATTTGTAATTTCAATTTGAGTCAGCTCATCAGGTGATTTAAATGACATCAGGCTGATTTACACCAGCTAAGGATTTGGCCTTATTGCTATAACTTCACAGATGGCTTATTATCTCTGATTTGAAAGTAGCTTGCAGTTCCATAACAGTGTGAACCACAGTTTGTTAAAACTTACATTTTCTTATATTTCAGAAAAATGAACAGATTAATCTGGAAATTAATGTCTACAATGCAAAAACAGTTACAGTTAGTATTACAAAGACTAAGAAGACTTGTTCAGTTCTTTAAGCAGAGCTTCATGTTGCCTTCCTACTGAAGATTGATAGCACAGCTAAAACTTCATGGCATACACAGGCTTTCCTTGAGTGATGCAAATGAGAAAGGCATTTTATTATCACAACATTGCACTTGGTCAGAAGGTCATGTTCAGTGTAATGTTTTCTATATTAGGAAACTAGTAGTCAGATTGTTCTGTCTAATTCTAGTGGCATACATTGCAATGTGTTTTGTAACAAATACCTACTATGTGCAACCTAGCAAGAGATGACAGGGAAGTTTTGCAGGAGCCCCAATACCTATTCAGGCAATGGCAGATAAGGCGTAGTTCCCACTGAGACCCAGTAGACAGGAGGGTTGCAGTAGACCCTTAAAGAGTTCGCATTTAAAGAAAACTGAAGTTGGGTGATGGGGATTCAGGTGGAGAGTGGGGCTGGTTATCACAGCTTTCTCTATTACTTTTTGTGTTAACAATTCCCCCCATAACACACTGTATGGTAGCTTGTAGGGCTGTGTGAAACTTCGGTCCTTGATTCAGTCGAGATTCGTCCCGACTCGGTGGCCGAATCTCCGAGTCCAAATCAAATCAGGGGACCCTTTAATCCTTCTGAATCGAATCAGAACCCTCCGAATTGATTCATAGAGATTGGAAAGATTCAGTGATTCAGACACAAACACAGCTCTAAATGTTTTTTCTACATACCTCTAGGTAGTAGGCTGCTTGTGAATGCTGCAATGGGGGGGCTCATGGAGTGGCCCACAGAAGCGCAGGGGACTCCCCAGTGTGCTCGGCAGCAGACCCAGAAGTGGACCAGTAGGACTTCCAGTCCAATTCTGGGTCCATTGGGGAGCATGCTGGGGGGGCCCCCTGCGCCCCCCTGGCTTGGTGACTGGTGCCTCCTGGGTCTGGGGTGGGGTACCCGGGGTCCCCCCAAGGCCAATCACTGAGCTGGGGGAGCACAGGAAGCCCCCCTGTGTGCTCCCCAGTGGACCAGGAGTACTTCCGGTCCACTTCTGGGTTCACGGCCAAGCACATGGAGGGTCCCCCTGCACTCCATGTGCCCCAGCATCTCAGCGTTCACAAGCCGTGCTGGTACCTCAAAGTATGTAGAAAAATATTTAAAGCTGTGTCCGAATCAGCATCACATTTCAGATTTGGATTCCAAATACCCCTAGTACAGGCTTGTCCAACATATGGCCCGTGGGCCACCATGCAGCCCGCCAAGTCGTTTTCTGTGGCCCGTGGTGCTGCGAAGGGAAATGAAGGTAAACACTGTTTACTTTCGTTCCCACCCCTTGTCCCTCCCCCAGTCCCTCAGCAGCTTCCTAATGGCTGCTGAAGGACTGGGGAAGGAACAAGGTTCCCACACGCAACGCATCAGCTTGACATTGCCGACGCAGTGCATGTGGGAAAAGGAGTAGCCATATGCCGCTTGGGACAGGATGAGCCTGGCCGGAGCAGCAGGGGCTCAGCTGCATTTTTCCCCTACCTGCGCTGGTCAGTCCTGAACGGCACACAGCTCCACCACCGCTTCTGCTGGCCAGTGCAGACCTGGCTGGGCTCCTCCCGTCCCCAGTAGTTCATGGGAAGCTGGCTTCAGCTGCATGCTGCTCCAGATGGGACGGACCCAGCTGGGTCAACACCAGCCAGGAAAAGTGGCATGCAGCTGAAGCTGGCTTCCCATGTGCTGCTGGGGACGGGAGGAGCCCAGCCGGGTCTGCACCGGCCAGCAGATCGGTATAACATGACAAACCTATGGCTGGGGAGGGGTCAGGCTCCCTAGATCTGAGACCTGATGTAGGCTATGGCACAGAGACTCACTCTGGAACAACATGCTAATAAACTTGTGTCTGTACCTGCCAGGAACCCAAGAAGTGTCAGCACTGGCCAGGAAAAGCTACATGCAGCTGAAGCTGGCTTCTCACGTGCTGCTGGGGACAGGAGGAGCCTGGCTGGGTCTGCACCGGCCAGCAGAAGCAGCAGCGGAGCTGTATGATGCTCGGGACTCACCGGTGCAGGCAGGGGGAAAATGCAGCTCAGCCCCTGCTGCTCCAGCTGGGCTCGTCCTGTCCTGAGCGGCACATGGCTCTGCCGCCCCT
>NW_005842124.1:837750-850027 GCF_000455745.1 Alligator sinensis
CCACTCAAACCTGCTGCCAAAAAATAAGCCCTTCCTACCCACTTACACTTTTACCTGCTTTGTACTGGAAATGAAGCAGTGAGGGCCCTTCTAGGGTGGTCCAAGGACAGTAGAAGCAGATCACACACAGAGAGTGAGAGATGTTCCCAGAATGTCCTCACCACCACATTCCTTCTGAAAAGCAGGGATGTCCTGAGGTTCATTTCATGTTTGTAAAATGCTTGGAGAGCCCCACATAGATGCACTGCATAGAAATGCAAAATATATTTTTACTTATTTGGTTGGCACCTTGGGCTGAGATTTTCAAAGCTGAGTCAAAAGGCCAACTTCCATTAAAATGAATGGGATTTAGAGGGCTCCAAATCTTTTATGACAACTTCGTAACATGCCTATTTACCCCTTTTTGCAAATCTCAGCCATAGTTTGGAAGCTCAGCCAAAGAACATAAGAGCATAAAAAGTGCCATGCTTGGTCAGCCAAATGGTCCATCTAGCTCAGTATCCTGTCCCGAACAGTGGCAGAGGTGGATGCTATAGAGGGAGAGTTTTGAACTGGTTAGACCCATTTCATTGTCACTTCCTGCAACTTCATTGGTGTCAAAGGTCACATGACATCACTTCCTGATGTGATACCCTTCCTGTGAGGTCTTTGAATGTAGCTTGCCGGCCCACTGGGTGATAAAAAGTTCATGATCTGGCCCCACATTCAAAAAGGTTGGACACCCCTGCCCTAGTAGCATGTTAAATTCAAAAAGAAGAATCAGCAATAGCAGAAAGCCAACATGTGTCACAAGCCAGCAAAGTTCACCAAAAGGTCACAATATGAAGCAGTTGTAGCAGAAATTTCAACAGACTCTCTCTGTGCTCTGAGACTTGGTGGTAATGGCAGGTAGGTACAATGTGCACCACCAAAAGACCAATCTCAGAAGCTCCTCTCCCATCTCTGGAGAACTTTTCTTTCTGTAGTCCAATACTACCTATGTATATAAATACAAGTATAAAAGACACATAGGGAAGGAAGCCTTCAGTCCTAGATTAGAGTGAGGCTTGTTGTAGTTCATCAGAATATCAGTCATGGATAATTTTAAATATTATCTTTTATCAAAGAAATATTGTCAGCAATTGGAAATAGTTACCTTCCTGAAAATGCATTAGGTCAAACCTTCTTCTCTCTCAGGGTGAGGTTACACATTTGGGTAGCCGCGTTGCTTTTCCTAACTGGAAGTGTTGGGAACATTCGTATTGAAGCCCAGAAGGTTTTTTGGAAGACATATGCAGTAGTAGATGAGAAAGAATAACTTAAGGGGATACATTTTATTACAGGAGAAAAGACAAAAGAAAGGACAATAATTATTCGAATGTGCATGGACATGCTTGAGATGGGGAAGATAGAAAAATGGTTGGAGAATAATGTACAAAAAGTTATGTATGTTGAGAAGATACACAATAAATACAGTATATGGATGGGATCATGGAGAGCTCAAGTGGTAACAAGGGTGGATGAGAGGAGTCCTGGCAGGATAATGCACTTACCGCCAGTAATCCAGGTAGGGCCACACCAAGGGTTTACAATGTATTTTGGACAGTCTAAACTCTATAGCAAGTGTGGGCAGGAAAGATACCTGGCTGCATATTGCTGGCACACAATATGCTACGGGTATGAAGAGAAGGGTATGGGGCAGCAGAATGCCAAGAAATATTGAAGTATGTTATTTGTGGGGAAGTGGAACACTTACAGCAGTGATGCCCAAGGTCCTTCTCAAATAAAGCTTGATCTACAGATGAGTAGCAGAGACAGAAAAGGGAAAGTGGGGAAGAAGATGATGTTGAGTCAGAATGCATGACAGTGGAGGAGGCACTACAAGAAGGAAGAGCCAGGGAGGAAGAGAATGAAATTTCAGTAGTCAAAATGACACAGCTGGCAACAGAGGAGGGAAAGGAAGGAAAGGTGAGTGGAACAAATGACTTTGAGACAGAGGAAATAGAAGGGAAAGTGGAGACTACGATACAGGAAGAAGGGGGAGGGGAACCTTTTATAAATGTTAAAGCAATAAAACTAGAGGGATACAAAGAAGAGGAGGATTAGAACCAGTGGCATCAAGCAGCAGCGTAGAAGACTCATAAAGTGGTAGAGATGTGAAATGTAAATGGGCAAGCATGACTTTGCATATTGCATCTATAAAATTTAGAAGTGTATTATTGAGGAAGAGGTGGAATACGATTATGCCAATATTGAATGGGCTCAGAGGACATAATTTGTTTACCGGAGTGTGGAATCCCAAGAGAGAGGGAGTACAAATGTTTTGTAAAGAGATGGGGATGTGGACCATCATGGTGGGCAGAGTAAGACATAAACAAAGTTGTAGTCATGATTTTGCACAAGAGTGAGGAAGTGGAAGTGAAGCAAGAGCAAGTGATTGTGGAAGGGAGACTGTGATAGATGGTGGTAGAGTTTGATAATAAAATGTTTTTTAAAAGATTTTTAATATATCCACACCAGCTGAAAGAGAAGGATCACCCTGTTTAAGAAATTAGAGGTGTATGTAGGTGGAGGTAGGCAGCAAATTCTGGTTGGAGATTTCAACTGTATTATTAAGGAGGAGGATAGGAGAAGGGATGGAAGGGAGGGAGAGCTAGACAGCTGGCCAAAAGTACTGATTAATATAATAACAGGAAGAGGCTTAAAAGATGCTTAGGCTAGTGAGAAGGTGATTATGAGGTTGGAACTGAGTAGGAGACAGGTGTCAAGAATTGATTTTGTATTAATGTCAAATGGACTAGGGATTGGAAAGAAGAAGATCTTAGATATGACCTTCAGCGACCACTGGATGCTAAGAACGTAAGTGAATTTAGAAAAAAGTAATGGTAAGGGGAAAGGGATGTGGAACTTAAATGTTCAATTATTACAAGAAGAGAAGATCTGTCAAGAATATGTGGAAGCGTATAAAGGATGGAGGACTCTGAAGAGATGCTACAAAAGTATCTGGGAGTGCTAAAGAGAAGAACAAGTGAATTTTTTCAGAAATATTGGTTGAAGAGAGGCAAAGAATAGAGTGAAAGAGTTAGAAGAACTGCAGGCAAGGATGCAGGAATTATTAAAGGAGGTGTTAAGAGGAGTATGAGTGAAAGATATGGAAGACATAAAGCAATGGACTGAAGAATGGTTCAAAAGGAAAATGGATGAGAATAATCTTTCTGACCAGAGCACCTTAGGTGGAGAAAGGGGGAAATATGGTGTCTTTCTTTAGTGAAATTGAGGAAAAGAAGGAAGGAACTGAAAGAAGTGTGAACTGAAGAAGGAATACAAGTAGAAGAAAGGTTAAAGGTGTTGGACATGGTAGCAGTTTTATAAAGAGCTGTATAAAAGAAGAGATGTGGATGAAAGAAAAATGAAGGTGTTTCTTGAGAGGATAAAGGAAGGAATAAAGGATGGAAAAAACTAAAATTGGAAGAGAAGTTAAGTATAGGGGAGGTGGAGAACCACCTCAAATCTTGCAAGAGAAGGAAGGCACCAGGAAGAGATGGTCTTCCAGTGGAATTCTGTGAAACATTTGTCAATGGCTGGGGACAGATATGATACAGGGATACTGGGAAATAATGAATGGTGGGGAGATGGAGCAGGATTTTGCAGGTGTGGTAATTTTGATATTCAGGAAGGGAAAGAAAGACATGTTAGGGAACTGGAGGCCAATAACCCTGTTAAACACAGGCTATAACTTGAAGGCAAAAGTATTGGCCAAAAGAGTGTGTCTCTTTAGCAGATGTGATACAATGTGTCATTCTTGAGAGACCATATCCCATACCCTGTGGTTAATGAGAGATGTGCGAGAGAGGAAAAGAAATACAATAATAATTAATCTAGACCTTGAGAAAGCTTATGATGGGGTTGAACATGATTTCATGTTTGAAGTATTGCAAAGGATGGGGTTTCCATCCCAAACCCCAGGGAATTAGAAGACTGGGGAATATTAGATTTGGAAAGCTTTGTGTATACTTATTTTCTAAGTTTGTTGTGTAAAGAGACAATGGAGGGGGTGGGGAAGACTGTATGTTTCTGCCATTACCTTTCAGTAAGGAGATTAGGCACATACAGGAGATGGGACATGTATGGGGGAGACTGGAAAAAACTGTGGATGTGGCAGTCACTGTCACCAGCCCAAAGATGGAGAGCTTCATAAGAGTAAATAAACTTGAGGGAGTGGGATTAGAGTGCTTTAAGGACAGTAAGAAGGTGATTAATATGATAAGAAAAAAAGATAATATTTGGGGATCTGACAGAAAGACAAATGGCAAATGTGTGGAAAGAAGTGACAGATAACAGACTGAAAGGAGAACATACAAATATCATATGGATGATGATACAGAATATTCTTCCTGTGAGGGGTATTCAGCATAAATGGGATTTGGTAAGATTGGGGGTATGGGTTCCCTGCCATCCTACTGGTTCTTACTATTCCCCAGGCCCCTCACTGGGCCTCGCTCTATAACCATGCCACTGCAGAGCACCTCAGGCCTTAGGGGCTAATTGCATGGCTCCACACCCCAAGCCTCAAAGCTGTTACTGTCATCACTCTGTTGGGGCTTTGGCCTCCTCAGTCTCCACCCCCGTTCCCTAGGTAGGCCTTCTAGCCTGGGACCACTGTATTGGACCTGGCTTTGAGGCACTAGCTCTGGTTTGGCCCTTTCAGGCACTAGGCCCCTGTCTGCCAGGCCCTTGGTTCCTGCCTGGTTGTGTGGCCTTGCACTCTCTGCCCCTCTCTGGGCTCAACAGTTGCTTGAGCCTTGAGCCCGCCCCTTGGCAGGACTCAAAGCAGTGGCGATGCGTAGGGGATGCACAGGACTGCATGTGCACCGCCTGACAGCGCTGGTGCACCGCCTGACAGGCAGCGCTCCCCACTTGGGCAATGGATAGAGGTGGCAGGTGGGAATGCTGGTGGCCCCTCACGAGGGCAGGCCAGGGAGTGGGGGCACTAGGTGAAGTGCCACTGGCACTTTCGGGAGCGCTTCCTGGTCAGCATGATTGGCTGTGGGGGGACCCGTGCCCCAGTTGGTGAAATTGGCCGCAGGGGGGGACCCCCCCTCGCTGACAGGCTGCTGGGGGAGCAGCAGTTGCCCATGGCTCAAAGTGATCACATACCTGACAGACTCCAGTGGGACCTCCATGTACTGCCCCTACAGTCCAAACCCAAACTGTAACATAAACCATAAGCCCCCAGGCTATAACATAATATAAAGGGGAAGCAGCCTTCTGCCCCTTTCAGAGGGAAAACCTCACCTTCTCTCACCCATTAGCTAGGTATACTGTCCAGCCCTGGGCTCCTTGTGAGCTCCTCAAGCCTTGCTGCTCTCACAGGCAGCATAAAAGTCAGCCTAGCATCCCCAGGTAGTTCTCCTAGATAGGCACACACTCCCCTGCAGCTGCCAGCCCAAGCTCCAGGCTTATATCCTCCCAGAGCCCTGCCCCCTTCCAGTCAGCAGACTGCCTGGGCTGCCAGCAAGTGCCTGCTAATTGGCTGAATTGCCCTGTAGCCATGGGACCCTGCAGCTGCTACACCCTGCCTGGCCTGCAGTGCCCCTTCACTGAGCTGCTTCTTCCTTAAAGGAACAGAGAGCCCCAGGCCCCCTGTTACAGTATTGTTGTAGGGGAGGTTGTCAAGTTTTGTGTTAACGTACTTTCTTCAAATTTTTTTATAATAATAATAAAAAAGGTTCCTATCAGCATCTTGGCCTTTTCAGCTAAGAACAAAGGTAGCATTTTTGGCACTGAAGGGAAGGTGTCAAGGCTGGCTCTGGCTCTCCTGGTGCCAGTCTGGTATTGCAGTACTCCCAGGCCTGGTGCCGGTACACTGTGGGGGTAAAACCTACCCATTTTTTTCTAAGGGCCAAAAAAAGAAAAAGGTTCCCATCAACATGTTTGCCTAATATTGGCTACGTGTTTTATAGTCATGCTGAGTGTGGGCTACATTTAATTAACTTCATAGTTGGTTTCCATTGCTGAGCGCATACTGCTTTTGGCAGTAGTTTTTAATGGCAGACAATGTATTTAATGAGACTTCGTTGTATATGATTGTAAGACAAGGGGCTTTTTTCCCCATGCCAGTGTGGAGGGAGACCTCATCTCGCATTTGAGTAAATACAGTATCCTGCACTTTTTTTTTCTTTTCTTTTTTTGCCAATAGTTTTATCATTTCCCTGGCAGAATCCGAACATTTTGTTCAGTTCTATCTGCCCTTACTTTAATCTTCTGAACCATTTAAGATCCTTGTCAAAGACAGTCCTCCAAGCAATGAGAAATATATAAATATCCTTTGAAGTCTTTAAGCATAGTCTATTTGACAGAAGGGTGACTGCTGAATGAAGTAGATCCCCACTGTGTAGCTCAGTATACAGCCATAGACCTCTAATCACAAATTTCGGTCACCCTGAAACTATGCATTGCATGTTAACCACTAGCATTATAAAAATATATGAGGAACCCTGCATCTCTGTTTGAAATATATATTTAATATATTTCAGTATTTAATACCAATGGTGACTTATTAGATGGAACCTAATAATTTTGCTGTTGATTGTTGAACTGTTTTCATTATTGACTAACACCTTGAGTAAAGCTCTGTACTACAAGCTAGTGTCACAGAGGATGTTAATACAATATCTTCCTTTCAAAACTATTCCTATATTCTGGAACAAGATTTTCTTTATGTTGTTCCATTTCCCCATTAACCCTTTTGTTCTGCATCATAGTTTCTTTTAAAGATTTTAGGAAATATCTAGCAGGAAATCACTGTTTGATTGTTGATCTCCAGTCCTGATCCAGTTTCTACTGTAGGCAACAGAAGACCCTCCACTGACTTCAGTAGGCACCAGATCAAGTCAATGAACTGCTAAGTCCTGAAGTACTTGTTCTGATTAAATTCTCATTAAAGTCAATGACGTTTTCCCTTAGCAAAAACTGAGTAAAAAGAAAAAAAAAAGAGTAAGAAGGGAAGCTGGGGGGCAGTTGGCATGTGTGGAGAGATGAGTCAGTATTATGTGAACAGCTTTCCTCAGTCCCCTGTGCCAACATATTTGACACTAGTAAGAAAATTATAAAAATCCTTGTGAATGGCCAGGAGGCAGAAAAACTCTGAGGTTCTCCTCACAGAGTATTTCCCATAACACTCCCTGCCTCTCTTTAGGAACAATCTGGGGAAAGATTTCCAAGGGATTCTCATCACAGCTTTCCTTCTTTTGGACTCTGAGAGCACCTATACATGTGCCAGATGTCTGCTCCAACATGTGCTAATGAGCATGCATTGAAGCAGACTAGATTAATCAAGTCTGCTGGAGTATGCTAACTAGCATGCTTCTGCAGCCTCCACATCATGTGTATTCTGAGTCCCCAAGCTTCAAATAGCAGCAGGAGCATTTTATCCGAGTTTTAGTTAAAGTGCCTCCAGTGCCCTTTTGAAGCATAGGATGCTAAATGCAAGTGATGCTCTGGGTGCTTTAAATAGAGCAGCTTTGAGAGTCCCACGGCCCCCCCTTCACCCCAGAGCATGTGTATAGATGCCCTATAGGGCTGTGTGAAGCTTCAGTTGCTAATTCAATTCAGCCCAATTCAGTGGCTGAATCTTCAAATCTGAATCGAATCAGAGGACCCTTTAATCTCTCTGAATCGAATCAGACCCCTCCAAATTGATTTGGAGAGAGTTGGAAAGATTTGGTGATTTGGACATAGACACAGCTTTAAATGTTTTTCTACATACCTCAAGGTAGCAGGCAGCTCGTGAATGCTGCAATGCTGGGGCAGATAAAGTGTCCCCAGGAGCATGGGGGGGGGGGCTCCTGAACATGCTCAGCAGCAGACCTGGAAGTGGACCAGAAGCACTTCTAGATCTGCTGGGGAGCGCATGAGGGGGCCACCCTGCTCTCCTCCATCCCAGTGACTGGTGCCTCCTAGATCTGGGGGGGGCACCCGAGGTCCCCTTGTGGTGGATCGCTGAGCTGGAGGGGTGCAGGGGAGCCCCCCTGCATGCTCTCCAGCAGACCATAAAGGGGACCAGAAGTACTTCCAGTCCGTTTCTGGGTTTGCCACCAAGCGCATGGGGTGCCCCCCGCCCCCATGCTCCTGTGGGACACTCCATCTGCCCCACCATCGCAGCATTCATGAACCACACCTGATACCTCGAGGTATGTAGAAAAAACATTTAAAGCTGTGTCTGTGGCTGAATTGTTGATTCTCTGAATCGGCATTGAATCTTCAGATGGCTGAATTGAATCAGGGACAGTGATCTGAATCAATTAATCGAATCACTGTCCCCAATTCAGGCTGAATCCAAATCTGAATCAAATAGGGCCTACTTCTCACACCCCTAATGCCCTATGTGGGCTTTCCTAGAGGAAAGGTGGCCTTCTCCCCAAGACTAAGGATTTTAGAATTTGGCTCTCATATTTCTCTGATTTTCTTACTGTTGTATTTGTTTTTATTCTTCAAATTATCAGAAATGTTCAGTAATTATAGGTAGAAAACAAGATATGTATTAGTTAAAACAGATCCCAGAAGTTCCAGCTTTTTCTTCCTTCTTTCATAATCTGCTAGGGTACTGTGACATCCTCTGTTGGTGTTGTGAGCATTCCCCCACTCCTTGGACCAGCCTCCAACTCGTCTGCCTTGTCTTGATGGATCTGACACTGAAAGGAGGGGTTCAGTGATGTTCCTACCCTGGCCTGGGGGACGGTAATACTCGTGGGGTTGATGGGTGGGTGGTCCTGGGGCTGGGTGGTAATACTCGTGGGTGGTCCTGGGGCTCTGCCTCCCCTACACCCCAGTCCACTCACCAACCATGAGGCCTATCTCGTCACTGCTCCAACTTTTGGCTCTGTGCTCTTATGGCCTCTCGGTGGGCCACTGCTCCACCGATCCCCGAGTGTGCTGCAGACTTACAGGGGCCACCTGCCACTCATCCCTAATCCTTGGCTCGGCTTTGACCCTGTGCTGGACCTGGACCTGCTGGGCCCTCCGCAGGCTCCAAGATGGCCGTGCCCTTCCAGGGCCACCAGGCAGTTCCCAACCCCCACACCCCTTACTGGGAAGCTCTGCATTGGGGAGTCATAGTTTCATAATTTCATAGTTGGTGGGTCGGAAGGGACCCGAGGAGATCACCTAGTCCGACCCCCTGCCATGGCGGGAAAGCGTACTGGGGTCAAGTGGCCCCGGCCAGGCCCTGACAGTGAAATAGCGCTTCCTAATGTCTAGCCTGAAACTACCCTCTGCTAGCTTGTGTCCGTTGTTTCTTGTAACTCCTGGGATTGCTCAGGGGAACAGGGACTCTCCTAATGCCTGCTGGTCCCCCTTGACTAGTTTGTAGACTGCCACTAGATCCCCTCTCAGCCTTCTCTTTTGGAGGCTGAACAGGTTCAGGTCCCTCAGCCTCTCCTCGTATGGCCTGCTCTGCTGACCCCTGATCATGCGGGTGGCCCTCCTTTGGACCCTCTCCATATTGGCCACATCCCTCCTGAAGTGTGGTGCCCAGAACTGGATGCAGTACTCCAGCAGTGGCCTGACCAGTGTTGCGTAGAGGGGGAGGATCACCTCCTTGGACCTGCTTGAGATGCATCTGTGGATGCACGACAAGGTATGGTTGGCCTTCCTGACCGCGTCCCCACACTGTCAGCCCATGTTCATTGTGGCATCAACGATGACTCCAAGATCCTTTTCTGTCTCAACACTGGCGAGAAGGGAGTTCCCCAGCCTGTAGGTGTGCCACTGGTTCTTCCTCCCCAGGTGCATTACCCTGTACTTGTCAGTGTTGAACCCCATCCTGTTCTCTTCAGCCCACCCCTGTAACCTGTTTAGATCTTCTTGCAGCCTGTTACTTCCTACTAGCGTACCCACTTCACCCCACTTCTTAGTGTCATCTGCAAACTTGAACAGGGTGCTTTCTACCCCCTTGCCCAAGTCACTGATGAAGATTTTGAATAGTGCAGGCCCGAGGACCGAACCCTGGGGAACCCCACTACCCACATCCCTCCAGGTCGAATAAGACTTGGTCTATTACTCCCTCCCAATCAAATCTGTTCACTGGGAGCCACTTGTTCATGGCATCCTTCAGATACTGCAGGAGGCTAGGGAGCCTCTTAACCTCCTTCACCTTCCATGCCCAGAAGGCTTGTCTATAGCTCTCTGGTGAGATTTCGAGCCAGTAAAGGATGGCAGCTTTTACCATATCCTAGTTACGAGTCTCCTCTCTTGACAGTGCTCAGTATGCTGCTTGTGCATTATCAACTACTAGGGCCCCTACTTGATGGGCCCTGAGCAGCCAAGCCCAGTTTGCATGCCTGTCCACTCAAACACCTCTATATAGGCCTCCAGGTCATCATCCTGCATCGTCTAGGGCATCTTAAGCAGAGACCTATTCCTTTGCACCCACTCTTGCTGGTGTGCCCTTTGCTTTGTTGCATCTGAAGTACTTGCGCTATTGCTTGAATGGCCTGGGTTAAGAGCTGTGTGGGCCATAGTTGCTGGCTGCATGGCAGCCTCTGCCAGATCAGGATCACTGATCCTCTATTGATGTTCCTGTCCAATGCACCACTGTGACGCCTTTTGTTGGTGCTGTGAGTATTCCCCTGCTCCTCAGGCCAGGCTTCTAACTTTCCTGCCATGTTTTTATGGATCCCATACTGAAAGGAGAGGTTCAGTGGTGTTCCTACTCTGGCCCAGGGATGGTCATACTCATGGGGTTGATGTGGGTGGTCCTGGGGGTCCACCTCCCCTACATCCCAGTTCACTGCCAACCATGAGGGCCATCTCATTGCTGCTCCAACTCCTGGCTCCGTGCTCTTATAGCCTCTCAGTGGGCCACCGATCGTTGAGTGTGCTGCAGGCTGATAGGGGCCACCTGCCACTCGCCCCTAATCCTCGGCTCCACTTTGGCCCTGTGCTGAACCTGGGCCTGCTGGGCTCTCCGCAGGCTCCAAGATGGCCATGCCCTTCCAGGGCCAGTGGGCAGTGCCCAAACCCCACCCCTTACTGGGGACCTCTGCATCAGGGAGTCCTACCCTGTTCTCTCACAACGTCTCCATTCACTCCAGGTGGGACTGCATTGCAGGGGAGGGGAGAAACCTGCACTGCTAGGTTGCAGCCCGGTGAGCTTGGTGTCCTGCCTCCTAGCTTCCCCCCTGCATCCAGCTTCTGTTGTGGTTTTTAAACCTCCCACAGCAGCAGTTGTGGCTGACGTTATCAGCCAGCCGCCGCCCAGTTTGATTGACAGCCACCTGAAAAGCTGGCACAACACTGGCTCGTGCGGCTTCAGTCCTGTCTCTGCCTCCCTCCCAGGTAAGCTCCCTACAGTGCTGGGGTCCCGCTTTGGGAGTACCAGGGCCAGACCCCGGTGCTCCCAGTCCCGGAGAGGGACCCCAGCCGCCACAGGTACCTATACATTAACATGGAGGCTGCTCCAATGCACTGTAATCAGAGGTAGTTTGAGACTTTTTGGGGCCCTGAGCAACGAGGGAATTGGGCCCCCAGCCCTCCAACTATTTTTTTTTTTTTTGTGCAAAAATATTTATTTTTATAGATATACACATAACTCCACCTCCACCACTCCGCCAAGTGAGCCTTGTGGTTCACTTGGCAGCTCAAAGCACACCAAAAACCCATTACCACGTGCCCACGCACCTATCTCTATACCCATACCCCTACCCTCCTCAGAGGATCTACTCCTGCAAAAGTCTATGCCAGACCCCTCTCCACCAGATGAGGTCTGCCATTTCTTTCCTGTCATCCTCTTCTGTCTACCTGTAGTACCAATACATTTCACTTAGCCCCATTTTAATACAGTCCTCAACTGTGGTGTCTGAGTGTCTGTTTATGAGCAGGTTCCTGGCTTTCCACAGTGCATATCTGAAGCAGAACATGAACTAGTCGAAGCAAGCTGTCAGGGCCCCTTGCTGTCTGGTCAGGTGCCCGTAGAGAGCCACTTCCCTGATCAGGTTTCTGAAACCTGTCACCACCAGGAGAAGCACACAGACTCTCTTTCACACCTCCCTGGCATACGGGCAGTCCCAGAAGAGGTGATCGATCATTTTTGCCTGCCAGCAGCAGGTCAGTCTTAGGCAGTTCGGTGGACCTATTTGCCCTGAGCTGTTCCTCCATGCCTGCACAGGGAGTGCCTAGTGGGTTGCCTGCCAGTTTAGGTCTCTGCTTCTTCTGCAGGTCCTTGTGGAAGATTCACTCCCACACAGCCTGGCAGCTGTCACCAGGTAGTAAGTCTACCGGTGATGTGGTGTCTCTTTCC
>NW_005842124.1:850058-853274 GCF_000455745.1 Alligator sinensis
TTCCCTTACCACCTCCCATACCTTGTGGTGGCTTACCAGGGTCACTAGAGTAGTGTTGTGCAGCTTGTATTTCTCTTGAAAGCGCTTCAGGATCTCATAAAACCATGGGGAAAATGTGGTCCACAGACTCCTGTTAGTCATTGTGTGCACTTGCCACTGTCATAGCAACTGCCCTGCAAAATACTTAAAGCTGGCTGTTTTAGATTCCACCCCTGTTGCCAGTTTGCAAACCTGGCTCATGTGTTTGGCCCAAAGGAAGAAGAGGACATCTGGCATCCCTCTGCCTCTGAACCATTTTGCTTTGTACAGCTTGGCCCTCACCACTTTCTCCCATGTGGATTCCAAAAGAAACCACACATGGCTCTCCAGATTCTGTGAATGATTTGTTCTGAGGGGGGCAAAACTAGAGTGGCATGTAGCAGCATTGGCAGGAGCACCACCTTTATCAGCACCACCCCATAATCCAACAATGTTGGGGCCCCAGCACTCCAACAGGAAGAAAGACTTCCTTCCTTCCTGATGGTGATGTTGGTGCAGAAGTATGTGACCCAGTCCTCACTCACTCACTGCAAGTTATAGTGAGCAATGTAAAGTAAATAAGAGGAGGACTTTTTTGCATAATTGTTTGCATGTTTTCCGATATAGAAATAAATAAGCAAATAAGTCCTCTTCTTATTTGCTTTATTTTACTCACCCAACCTGGGCAGTGAGTGAATGAGAATGGGACCAAAACTTAAGAATAATTATTGTATGTCTAGCCACACAGAACCCAAGCATGGGCTGGGAGGGCTTCCAGGCATTTGGGGGAAAATGTAGGATTTGAAGGCCCCTAACTGCCAGAGGTTCCTGGGCCCAGGCTTTGCTGGCCTGTGCATTAATCTGCCTATGGCTGTAATTACAGTGCATTGGAGCAGATGTGTTTAATCAAGTCTACTGGAGCATGGCAATTACTGCACTCCAGCCAGACTCTGCGTTTTGTGTACCAGCATCCCCACACTTCAAAAAGGTACTGGGGTGCTTTATCTAAAACCCATCAAATAAGCTTTAGTTCAAGCACCCCCCATTTGTGCTCTTGAAGCCACTCTAATTGAAGTGTCACCCCCCCCCCCAACCCCAGGGGGGCGTGTATAGATGCCCCTAACCAACTCATCTTGGACAATTCACGTTATCTCTTTGCATTCAGTTTACTCATCTTTAGAATAATATTGCCTTCCCCAGAGTAGTCACAAAACTTAATTTATTCGTGTTTGTAAAGCCCTCTGAGGTCCTAAACAAAAGGAATGATGTAAGCAACAGTGTTGGTGAAATTCTACTTATTCATAGATGCCAGGATCAGAAGGGACTTCAACAGATCATCAAGTCCAACCCCCTGCCTAGGCAGGAAAGTGTGCTGGGGTCAGATGACCCCAACCCCCAGCCAGATGCCTATCCAGCCTTCTCTTGAAGACCCCCAAGGTAGGGGAGAGCACCACCTCCTTTGGAAGCACATTCCAAACTTTGGCCACCCTTACCATGAAGAATTTTTTCCTGATATCTAGCCTAAATCTGCTCTGTCAGTTTGTGACCATTGTTCCTTGTTACCCCAAGAGGTGTTCTGGTGAACAGAGCATCTCCGATCCCTTGCTGCGTTCCCCTAATGAATTTGTAGGCGGCCACAAGATCACCTCTTAGCCTTCTCTTGCAGAGGCTGAAGAGGTCCAGGTCCCTCAGTCTCTCTTCATAGGGCTTGTCCTGTAAGCCCCTAACCATAAAGTGGCTCTCCTCTGGATCCTCTCAAGTCTATCAACACTCTTCTTGAAGTACAGCAGCCAAAACTGGACACAGTACTCCAATTGCAGTCTGACCAATGCCGCACAGAGGAGAAGTATCACCTCCTTGGTTCTATTTGTCATGCATCTGCTGATGCATGATAAAGTGCACTTAGCTTTGCTGATGATTTCGTCACACTGACGACTCATGTTGATCTTGGAGTCCACTATGACTCTGAGATCGCTTTCCGCTTCTGTGCTGCTGAGAGGGTCAGTTCCCAGCCAGTAGATGTGCTGGATATTTTTGTGCCCTAGGTGCAGCACTCTGCACTTGTCCTTGTCATTATTAATCATTGTAACTGTAAATGTAGAGAAAGCCAGATAGGATTACAAAGCAAAGTTCAGGTTTAAGTTGCACTTGTGTTAATAATCAAAAGAAGACAAATAGTTATTTTTAATATTATTTCAAGGCATGCTGTCTCCCTAGGATATGAAGGAAAAGGTTAAATTTAGAAAAATTAGGGACTATTCCTACAAAACCCTTACGTATATAAGCAATTGTAGTGCAGTAGTTAAATCTAAGTAGTCTGTGGGGCTATTTGCATGAGTAACAAATTGCAAGATCAGGTCCCTAAACTTATTCTAATAGTAGCCCCTAGTGGCTTGTATTTCAACCAGGTACATGCACTTGAATTCCTTGAGGGGGTTAATCTATTTCTGAAGCATGCATGCAATTAATGTTAATGAGACTTCTGAGCTCACACCAGAGAGAAACTAGAAACTCTTGGCTTTACTTTTGATGTTTTACTTCAGCATGATTTACATATGCGAAGTCATGCGTAATACATTTAGTCTAAATTTAGCTGTTGTTTTAGACTGACATTTTATCATTTTTCAGATAGGCTTTGCATTGATTCCTGGTAACTCCTTTCTCTGGGACTTGAGAAGGATATGCTGTTTATAGATATATCACCTTGACGCTTTTAAATGAGCTAGATGTCGTATAATGAAATTGCCATATTTGTATTAAAATTGAAGCTTTGGTAGCCATTGGCTATATACTTTGAACAGGTTTTCTTCAGAAAGAAGAAAAATAAGCTGTCTTAAGTTATTTTATAAAAAAAGTTAATGAATGGATTGTTTCGTACCCAGTCTGAGACACATAATATTGACTCAGCCTAAACTGTAACACAAAGACCAGATAGAACTAATTATTTTTAGAAAAAAAAAATATTCAATTAGATTATGGGATCACACCCTGTACTTGGAATGGACAAATAGACCAAATCCAAAAGTGGCTCTGTATACTTGGAATCATACTAAGAATATTATTCTAATATTTAAGCCCCTTTGCTTCTAAGAAAAATTGGGGCTAGGCTTGTCCTTACCTCTAGATTCATAGATGCTAGGGTCGGAAGGGACCTCAATAGATCATCGAGTCCGACCCCCTGCATAGGCAGGAAAGAGT
>NW_005842124.1:855305-858176 GCF_000455745.1 Alligator sinensis
TCAGGTGGAGGTCCTGTACACAGGATAGGAACCTGCGTGAACAGTGGGACTTTGCTGTCTGCGTCTCCCAGCAGATGTCTGGGTAGTTTAGGTCCCCCATGACTACCGCCTCCTTAGTTTTTATGGTCTCCAAGAGCTGCCTCAGGAGCCCCAAATCTAGCTCTTCCCCTTCGTGTGGGGGTCTGTAGCAGACCCCACCACCAAATCCCTTTCTCCTTGACCCCCATGTAACCTAACCCACAATCCTTCTACTTTCGCCTCCTTCGATTCTGTCTTGATAAGGGTCGATGTATATTGCTCATTGACATAGAGCGCAACCCCTCCCCCTTTCTTCCCCACCCTGTCCTTTCTGTACAGCTTATAATCCTCAATATGTACCGCCCAGTCTAGAGGAAGCTTTTGTTCTCAACAGGCCCCAAATGTAACTACAGGTTACTTTTTACCCTCAGAGGTCCAGGCTTAGATATTCATTTACTGGGAGGTATTTTCTGAAGTGATGGCCTAGTGGTTTCTCCCACCCCACCCCCCACCACACACACAGCTTTCTGATGAAGGTGTAACTTGTTGGATGTATAGGGCCAGCAAAAAACTTTTGGATGTATACTATTGGATGTAGAGAGCCAACAAAACAACTTGTTTCTTCTCTAACAAATTTAGGTATGGTCACTTAGCCAACCCATGCTCTTCTGTATAATGAAGAAACATCTCTTCCATACCTTCTTCACCCTGAGGATGCTGATAGATATGCAGCTCCCTGCTGTAACTCATGGTGCTATGCAGGAAGTGCCATGAGTTACAGCATTCCCCCACCCCCAATCCAACAGATGTTGGCTGTTGGGTCCAGGGAGGTTGGGGGATCAAGCTCCAGTTTGGAGTGGCTAAATGTCTGCAACCACTCTCTCTTAGCCCTGCTCCTCCCCCTTCCCAGCTCCACTGCTGTCTTCAGAATGGGAGGGGGAGATGGAAGCAGAGGGTGCTCAGTCTGGGGTGTGTCCAACCTGTACTGGGGGGTGGGGTGGATTGGAGCCCCCACCACCACCTTGGAGCTCCAGTCCACCCACCCCACCCTCCCGGGCAGGCTGGGTAATCCCAGACAGAACTCTCCCCCTTCCCATTCTGAAGACAGCAACAGGGGCAGGGTTGGATTTCTTCAGCCCAGCCCTGCTCCCAGCGCATGGTGGTAGACAAAAAATTAAGGTGTTCTGCTTTGGAGCACATTCATCTGAACCCCCAGGCATTTTTAAAGTGCTCTGCAGCTATGCATTTCTGCCAGTGCATGGCTGTAGAGAGCTTCAGGGGCCCAATCACATGACAAACATCATTTCTGTCAGCACCCTAAGTTGCCAACTTCTGCTATCCTTTGGTAAGTCTCACAACATTTAATGGTTTGCTTTAAAGCCCCATCTCTTGAACTCATGTTATAATAGGAGTCTCCATGCTTAGTTAAATAAGTTTCTAACCCTAATAGTTGCAGAGGAACACTTGAAAATATATGCAGACAGAAGTTCAGCTCCCAGCTGTAACTCAGAATAATTTTTTCAAAGCATTCTGAGTTACAATGTTACCCCAGACCAAACAGAAGTTCACTGTTGGTTCCAGGGGGGAGGGGAACCTAGCTGATGGCTGGGAGCCTGCAGCCAGGTTCCCACAGCAATGGCCAGGGCTCTCTGCCAGTGCTTGCTGTTTTCAGAATGGGACTGGTGAAAGGCAGTGGAGGGAGCTCATTCTTGGGGCTCCCCAGCTAGTGCTGAAGGATGGGGTGGGTGAATAGGGGGGGGGTGGGGAAATGGGGCCCCCCCCCCCCTGGGGGGGGGGGGGGGCTCCAATACTCCCACACCACCTCCAGGGGGGCTGAAAACTCCTTACTCTCCCTTCGTATCTTCCATTCTGAAAACAGTAACAGGCTGGCAGCTTCACAGACACAAGTGGACAAAAGAAGCTACAATTTGAAATGTCTTTACCTGATACCTCATGCCTAGACAACAGAAAGCAGGAGTAAACTTACCTTATTGGCATTCCTACAGAATGCTGCTACAACATCATTTCCCTAGCTCATTGCTTTGTCCTTTGTACACAGGCTTGATATGATAAAGAAGGGGGAGGCATTGGAGAGCTAAGCTACTTTTCTTTACTTCCAAAGTCCTTTACAGCCTTATAATTTCTCATATAGGATTAAAAGGTAGACTATTGTATCCAGTCATCCCATGATCCTATCTTCTATGGCTCACTTGCTCTCTTTCATGTTGTCTTCATGCTTGGGAGCATCTCTCTGTAAATATCCTCCAAACTACCTCACTATTCTCCTTTACATCCCTTTTTAAAACTCATTTGCCATGATGCCTACAAAAACTTGACAGCATTTAGGCTGTTGATATGCTGTTACTACTGCCTGTCATGCTGATTCATACTGGGCTCATATACATGTGCAATTAATTCAAAGTAATAAGCTCTGGTGTTTATTGTGCTGGAGTTTATTGCTCCTGGGCACACTGTTTGAATGTGCACCCAGGACTGCACCATATTTGAGCCGGGTTAAAGCAGCCCTGGCTGGCAGGGAAACAGCAGGATCAGCCTGCCAGCCCAGGGCTGCTCTGACCCGGCTCAACATGCTGCAAAGGGGCTGACTGGGGCACAAGGCTGCTCCAGTGCAGTGCTAACCAGCAAGTAGTCCCCGCTCTGAAGCTCCCTCATACCCCAGCTGTGTCAGTGTCTATATGTGCACTACTGTGGAGTAAAAAACTCCATAGCAGAATAGTACTCAACAGCAGAATACTACTACTCTGCTACAAATTTAATTCGTTTCTTGCGACCTAGTAGGGCCACAAGTGTAGACATGAGATGGTTACTGAAGAGCTAATTAGTCTACTCAGC
>NW_005842124.1:858186-873065 GCF_000455745.1 Alligator sinensis
TCATGTAGATGCACCCACTGTCTCATTGTTGCTTTTTGTTCTCCTGACTGTCTATATCCATGCCTTTCTGGTCTTGTATTTAGATTGTCAGCTCTCTCTGGAAAGGATTGTATTTTTGTTCTGCCCTTGACCATGCCTGGTACTCAATGAAGCTCCTGAATTGCAAATTAATAATAAGACGACGACAACATTATTTTTTGCTTTAAAAATCATGCCTTTCAAGTCAGTCTCACGATTTTGGAGGGCTAGACTCATGCATTTTGAATGTTTGCACTGGCAAAGGCTATTGTACAAGGATTCTTAGGCCTCTCACCTTTGAGGATCCATAAAATCCACTCCCTCCCTAACCTTTAATCATTAGATCTCACATGCACAAAAAAACCCTAAATAAGTTTTAAAAAATGAAGGATAAGTAGCATGGCAACATCCCTAACACCAAAGTGTTGTGAACAGGTAAAAGACCACTGTGCAGTCCCTTTCAGAAGACAATTAAAGAGAAGCAGCAATGACATAATAAAGAAAGGATAGTTTCTAGCAAAAGAAGCGTGTCAAGGGGAGCCTCTTTCTATTTTACCCTTGAAGCAAAGTGTCTATCTGGGTAGATATAAGAACTTTGCCTGATGCCGTCTGTAGTTTTGTTGATTCATTTATCTAGATCCTTTTTGCATTTCAGTAACAAGTAGTCATCCCAGAGGCACTGCATAGGGCATTTGAACATCTTTTTCTTTGTTTTAGTGATACCTGAAGATCACTGTAACAGGAGGGACGGCAGGGTCGCCGTGCTAGCCCTTGCCGCCTCCTCTACTGTGCCAAGCTTTGGACTTGCACCCTCCAATTCTCGCCCACCACGACTTTGATGATATGTGTTTTTATAGGGAGGCTACCTCTCCTCCACTTAGCCACAGTTCTCCTGCTCCGGGTGTCCTGCGTATCTAGGCCTTGCAGGCCTTCTCTGTACGCCACCCTTCTCACTAGGGCCTTCTCTGTACTGCTGCCCTTCTCACTGGGGTTCTCCGCACCCTCACTGGGGCTTCTCCATAATGCTGCCCCTCTCATCAGGCTCTTCCCTCTGCAAGGTTCTCTCACCAGGCTCTGCTTTGGAACTGGGGTCTGTACCCCCAAACTCCGTGCCCTCACTGGGGCTGGGGTCCTCACTCTACCGTGAGTCCCACATGAGGCCTCCTTCATCCCCTTATAGCCTCACCCAAACCACTGGTGTTAAACAACAAAGCAATACAGAAACTCGAGCCTCCTGGCTACAACTTAAACATAAGCCACCTGGCTATAACGACATTGCTCGGACATCTGGGAGCTGCTACCCTTTACTCTGCTAGCGGTACCTGCAGTCAGGCATCTCCTCCCATCATTGCTCCAGGAGCTTCTCTCTCTGGCTGCTGGCAGGAAGCTCCTTCTGCCTTAGATGCCAGTAAAAAACTGCCTCAGCTCCCTCCTCATAAGAGCCAGGCCTTGCCCCTTATAGCCAGCTGACCGCTGGCAGGTGTGGGTCATTTGCTGCCTCCCATTGCCCTGGCAACCAGCACCTGAGGAGTCTTCTGGGCTCTCTCAGTAGCAGGCACCTTAGTGTCCTGCTACAATCACAAAAGAGAAGAAGGTTTATTTTACTGATGTAGAGCAGCAGGGGTCAACCTCTTTGGTAGGCATGCCACAAATTAGCCCCACATTCACTCTGATCCCTTTTCTTTACCCAGTCTGCTGCTCAGCTTTCTGCTCCATGACCTATGCTCCCATACCAAACTGTTGCTCTGCTTTATGCTTTATCTGCTACTGTGCTTCCTGTCCCTTCTGCAATCTACTGCATGCATGCACAGAAGCTGTCCATGCCACTTGTGGCACCTTTGCCACAGGTTGGCCACATCTGCTGTAAAGGATCCTTCCTAGATTGTAGTGGAAATTTATAACTGGTAGGGTGGCCTTATTGGGCTTCATAACTATGATTGGAATCACATACCTTTGGCTAAGGGAATCTTCCAGGTAAACTATCTAGTAAGACTTGAATCCATAGATTTCAAAATTTGCAAAATGTGTGTGTGTGTGTGTGTGTGTGTGTGCACGCACACGTCCATGTGCGTGCAAAATTTTGCACATAAATGTAGCACTAGTGCCTAGAAGTATCCATGTGGATGTAAACAATGTTTGACTGCCCACAATGTTATGTGTTTGCATGTAAACTTGTGCATTTAGCAGGTGCAAATTAAATGCTATTTTTGGAAAATGTAGTCCCAGTTTTTATCCTAATTGCAATGGGCTGAATGCCACAAACAGGAAACCAGATACAAGACTGTTAATTATATGCAGAGCCATAACCAGGCATTTTGGCACCCAGTATAGTTTATGTACAGAGCGCCCCCCTCCCCTGCTTCCCTGTGCACAGTAGCATTACTGTGTAATTACTTCCATTTGATTTGACAACCCCACCATGTAAGGATACCCAGTGCCAGTGCACTGTTGGTACTGACCTAACTATGGTACTGATTATACACATTTAGGATATAGGCCATCAGCCTACAAGCGCAATTTTATATTAAAATATAATACATTTAGAGGCAGAAGGTGAATTAAGTGCATTCCCTGTGCAGTTGACCAAGTTTGGGAATAGTTATGCTAGATATCTAGCAGTTTGAACCTTACTGACAATACATACCACTTGATGTTTCATTGAGAAATCTAGTCCAGTCAGTTTGCAATAATGTGCTCCTAATTATCAACATACCTTTTGAAACTATTTCTTTATTTTTAAAGCAGACCAATCAAATTTGTACATCGTTCAAAGATGTATTCTTTCAAATACTTGTTGTTTTAAATAAGGCAAAACACACTGTGCCCATGTTAATGCTCCTCTAGAAATAATTCCAAACATTACCGCCAAACAGATAAAGAACCTGGTCTTCAGATTGGGTGTCCTTTTTACAGCTGGCACGTGGTATCTAGCTTGGATATGGAGATGCCTACATCCTAATTTGGGTTTTTAATTGAGGCACTCACATTTGAAAATCATCTGTTGTCAACTGTCAGTATTTTAAGAAAGGGGCAGTAGCAGTAGCCACTTCTTATACTGAGAGGTGATGTGGGAACAAATTAAGAAAGGAGCAATAGGGCTAGTGATCTGGAAAGGGAATGTTCTGTAGTGACATAAGTAACTTGTGTGCTTTCTTTTTCCCAGTGGGTGGAAAACGTTTTTTCTACTCCTTACTGCCATCCAAATCCTCTGTGGCAGAATATTTTGGCAATATTCTAGATTGTCTTCACTCTGCAATAAAAAAATTGCATCTTTTGAATCAAGAATCTAACCACATAGAAAGGATGCATCAGGACCCCTTTATAATGATTGTTAATATGCACTGTCTCAAATGTATGGCAACAACATCAACAATCATTTCAAAGTGCTCCTGCACTTGTTTTTCCAACATACACAAAAACCAAGGAGGATATGCTTGCAAAACCAGAGTTGTTGTGATTTAATACCTTATATTGACTTTTTCTGAAGGATGGGAAAACTAATACTCGGGCTTTCCATAAGGTATTACTTCCAGGGATCAGAGAGAGGTACTAACCATTCACCCTTCCACATCCTGCAGTCTATTTATCCTTGTGAGTATTCAGTAATATTATCTAAATATCAGTGCCCTTCTTACAGTGTCATTTGCACTTCCTCTCTGAGGTTCTGGAGGTTGGTGACTATGGCAGGACCAGTAGTTAGAGACGTGTCCTTAGCAAGTGGAGGGGGTGCCCAAAGGCCTGATAATTCCTGCAGTTGCCAGTTGATGAGCGAGGTGCAAGGGAAGTACGTGAAGAAAGAATTTGGGAAATGGGGAGAGGATAAGGAGATGTGAATGGAACAGAGAGGGAGTTTGAGACAAGGGAGAAGACAGACTGATGAGGGAAAAAAGGGGTGAGGAGGAAGTGGAATGGAGACAAAAAGAAAAGAGGGAAGTTAAAAATTGAAACACAGGTAGGTAGAAAAGGAAGGAAAAACCAGAACTGTAAGATCACAGAGCACTAGTGAATTAATCTCTCCGTGCTGCCTGTGTACTTTAGTGGCAGGTCTCAAAGATGGACATTCAAACTTACAAAACAAATCTGCTGTTGATGTTACTGACCTTCTTTTCCTCTTCCTGAGCTCTGTGTCAGGGTCACAGCCTAGAGCACAGGCACTACTGCGATCAGCCCAGCTTGGAGGTCAGAATTAATGGTGCGTCTGGCCTGGAATGCTGAGAGGGCCAAGTATGTCACACTATTTCTCCCTTTACTTCTCCTCTCCTGCTCCTTTACTTCTCCCCAGTACTCTCCATATGCTTCCTCTATGGTATTTCACAGTTATTTTTTAAGGGACTTCTTAGAGCAGATGTTCCCATTCCATCTTCCCCTTTACTTTTTCTGTACAAACAATGGATTATATTGCATCTGACGTGTTGGTTTGATCTACAAAGGCAAAAACAAACTAATAATGGTATTTTTCTGTTCCTTCTGCTGCCCTCATCCCTAGCACTTCAGCCAGATGTTTATTCTTGGACTTCCTCCTAAAGTCCCCGTTTCCTTTTTAGTGCAGTTATTTAACTTGGCTGTCTTCTCAGTGTCTGCCTCTTACAACATTTAACACATTTTTAAGCACTTATTTCTTAAATACTCCTTTGACGCAGATAGTCATTATCTCCATTATTCATCTGGGGAAACTGAGGAAGGGAAGTTACATGATTGTCAAGGTTCCCAGAGAGTCATTGTCATAGCCAGAATTAAGATATGTAAGTTCCCAACCTTCAGGTTTGCCTGCCCTCAAACCACAGGACTGTTTCTTACTATTGCTATACCTGGTACTACTTGTGTGTCAGCCACCTATTTGAGGAGAGTACACAAGAAAAAAAAACAGGTTCCTATGTACCATTGCTATGCATGGATGAGAAGATCCTGCAGCCCTGAATACAGTGACCTTTCTTGGTCAGGGAAGATTGGATTTGTTTCCTTTCAGAGTAGACCCTTGAAAAGTGACACTGACACTGAGTGAACTGCCATGCAGTCACATCCATTCCATTCAAACTTTAATTTCTAATAAAAAAATTAAATTTCCCCAAACTTTAAGTTTTCAATTTTTTTTCTTTGACCAAAGAGAAGGAAATAGAACCTCAAATAAATAACATAACAAAGGCTAGAGCAGTTGCAGTTGCATCAGCTGAAATACTACCACCCATCTCACGTTAGAAAAAACAAACCACTTCCAACCTCCCCACACCCAAAAAAACCAACAAACCACAAACAACCCACCTTCACCATGTTCCTCCTTCAATGGAAAGATGACCCAAGGCTAAGGTACTACCAACAATTATGTTTGTGAGTAGTTCTCTCTAATGCTGTGTGACTATTCATGTGTAAATGCAGGAAATGGGGCCTCAGGTCCCATTTCTACATGTTTAAGCAGAAAGTAAATTTCATAATTGATGTCAGAAGTGCTTTTGACATAAATATAATTTGGGAACAGAAATGCTATCATTATGACTAATCAGACCCATAGCAACTATGTACAGTGTCTCTAATCAGAATACTTATCAGTTTCTAAAGCACAGGAACAGAAGTTGGGCAAATCCATTTTAGAAAATCACACTCTGTTCCTAAATGCTTCATCAAAAGAAAAAAACCCCTGAATTCATTAACTGAATTGTTTGCTGCTAACTCTGGTTGATACACTCTTATAAAGTGTTCTGAACAAAATTCCTATTTGTGAAGAATTATGTTATTCTTATTCCACTCACAATTACATATATTCTCTCCCTCTCTCTAATGTATGTATAACAGAATATACTTGCTTTACTAATGTGCCATTTTTAAATGGAATATTTTTTTAATTACATCAATACTTTAGGATGATAGGGAAACCTTGCATTTTCAAAATGTCACAAAAATTCTGAGCAGAAAATTATTCAATTTAATGTTAAACAATGAAGTGATAACTATTGTTGTTGCATTAAAGCTTTTTTATATGCAAATGGTTGCCCATCTTGCCTATATCCACAACTTGTATTTTTGCATTAGTAGAAGAGAAAACAAATCATAATCATGATGATGTGCCTAATATAATATATGGTGGAATCAATCAACCCTGTAATAAATTAATAAATGCTGTAGATAGTCACTCAGATGGCCTACTGAATAATAATGAATAGTGCATTTCACTTATCATTGTGCATCTAGGTTGCAGACTACTCATTACTGTTAAAATGACTCATCTAATCTTAGAGAACATTCTGTTCCCTTAGACACGGCGTTTCTCTCCCAATATTTTTAAGATAGAACCTATAGCATAAAATTAGTGTCAAAGTAGACAAGATAAAATGAGGCCCATATCTCTCTAATCACATCTCCACAATGGATCAATGC
Organism: Alligator sinensis; assembly: GCF_000455745.1. Lineage (NCBI taxonomy): Eukaryota > Metazoa > Chordata > Crocodylia > Alligatoridae > Alligator > Alligator sinensis. The sequence continues at coordinate 864,574 of NW_005842124.1, forward strand.
ACAGAGGAACTCTGCATGAGCTCTCAACTTATTGTTTTTTGGTGGTGGAAGAGGCTTGACATGAAGTCCCAATGGCCTTCAAAGATTTCTAGAGATTAGATGAGTTGAAGTAAGGACTGAATAAATTTTCTAAACATACCTGTCATTTCAAAGACCCATGTTTGCCCTTTATCTGCTCTTCACCTGCAAATTAATCCAGTTTTTGCCCTATCCTAAAGTTATTAATATATTCATTGTCTCAATGGCCCTTTTAGGTAATAAGTTTCAAATGTTTCAAATGTTAATATTTTCTAAGGGAATGATTTGCAGTTACATTTGTTACTGAGGGGTTTTCACTTTAATATCTAATTTTTAAAACCTCAGATGGGTCTTCTTTGAAAAATGGCATCATAACTGTTGTAGTCTTACAATTATTTCCATAGCACAATTGCTCCTGAACATGACTAAGAACTAGACTGTTACAACATCTAAATTTTACCCAACTGAACAATAGTTTAAAGCAGGGGTGGGCAAAATACAGCCTGCAGGCCAGATTTGGCCCACCAGGCCTGCAGGGCCCCTAAAAAATGTAGAAAATTAATATTTATCTGCCCCTGGCTGCCTGTCATGCAGCCCTCAATGGCTTGCCAAAACTCAGTAAGCGGCCCTTCGTCCGATATAACTGCCCATTCCTGGTTTAAAGTATAGGCAATGAATGGTGGGGGAGGGCAGCAGAGGGGGGTACGCCCCCCACCCAAGATTGGCTGCCGCTGAAGCCACCGCTGGCTTTTGCAGGTGGTCATCACCCCCCCGCACTGACATGGCCACTGGTGGCTGCGGGCAGTCCCCACTTGCTGCTCGCTGACGACAACAGTGCGGACAGTAGCTGCAGGCAGTCCCCACTTGCTGCCCGCCACATGCCATGCCCTTCCCTCACCACTGACACCGCCACGGTCGCCTGCAGGCAGTCCCTACTCACCACCACTGTGTCCTGGCTGACAATGCCAGCACCCCCTGCAGGTGGTTGCCATGCTCCCCCAGCCTCTGGGGGTACACGTCATTCATGGTTTAAAGTTGTTATCCTGAGATCTGTTTCTTCTTGGCACATTATTGCCATCCCATTTGAGCACCTTTGTGGTAGGTGCAAGGATGCAAGAAACACTGCTTCCATTGAGCACCAACTTTTAAGAAACAGGGTTACAGCTAAGGCAGGCAAGGACTACTAGTAGATTATTAATAGATGTTCATATAATGGGCCAATGAACCTTCATTTCTGATATACGATTATAGCCCTGGACAACTTTTGAAATTGTTGAGAATTTCATCAGGAAAAGAGAAGACTCAGGGGGAACTTAGTGGCAGCCTATAAGTATATAAGGGGGGTGCACCAGGATCTGAGAGAACAGTTGTTTACCAGGGCTCCCCAAGGGATAACAAGGTCTAATGGCCACAAACTTCTGGAAGGCCGATTTAGACTAGACATAAGGAAGAACTTCCTTATAGTCCGAGTGTCCAGGGTCTGAAACAGACTCCCCCGAGAGGTAGTGCAAGCACCTACTCTGGACTGTTTTAAAAAGTGCTTGGATGATTATCTTGCTGGGATCATTTGACCCTGGCAGACTTCTTGCCTAAGGTAAGGGGGTTGGACTCTATGATCTCATAAGCTTCTTTCCAGCCCCTAATGTCTATGAATCTTTGAAGTACAGACCCCTTAAAAATATTCCCAATTATCTGAAAACTTGACTGTTCATATTTATTTAAATTGAACAGTCATCCGGATAACTATGGTTATACTATTTTGCTCTTCTAATTGATGAATCAAAGAGAGGTGTTGGCTGTTACATTTAATTGCGTAGGTGCAAATTTTGAAGAGAGCAAAAAGCTATTTAGTAGGCCTGTGCGAGTCGGCAGCGATCCAATCTGGCTTCAGATCCGGCCGCTTTCGGATGGCAGTGATCCAATCCAGAGCTCTGGACCGGGTTTCCGCCTCGATCCGGCTGAAGCGACTCCGAAGCTTCAGAGCCGCCTCAGAGATCCAGCCATAGGGTATAACGGGGAAATCAATGAAATATCTATAACTTAGTTGTTTTTTGTTGTTTTATTTGGATGAAACTTTCAGAGAGGGTAGCCTCTGCTGAGAGGATGAAACCTGCCAAGTTTCAAGAATATCAGTGAAGGGGTTTGAGGGAAACTTTACCTCAAATTCTTGAAAGCCAAACTCATGTCACGGCTGTTTGTTACACCACAGGCGGGTGAAAACTACATGGGTGGTGGCGCCTGGTGAGGCCACAAAGCCTGCCAAGTTTCAAGAAGATCAGTGCAGAGGTTTGGGGGGAACTGCCCCTCAAGCTGTGGACAAGAAAAACTCGTGACATGGGTGACTGCATATGTTAAGGCGCAGCGGGGTGTCAGCTGCAGGGATGGTGGCCATGAAGCCTGCCAGCTGTCAAGGTTCTGAGACCCTGCGCCGCTAGCTGCTGACAGACAAAACTTGTGCCATGGGTGCTTGTGGGACTGATTGTCTCTGTCTTGGGGCAGTCTGTATTGATTCTTTCCTGTCCTTAGGCTGGTTTCATAGGTGCTAATTGATGGCAATTAACTGGCTACATTAGCTAGGTCCTGTGTACTGAGCTGGTCCCCGAGTGAATCATGATTGATTGGTAACTAGTAACACAGTAGCTTAGCAGCCAGGCCTGCAGCAGCGTCTCCCAGGCCCCAAGACAGAGATAGTCAGTCCCACCAGCACCCATGGGTTCTTCAGCAGCTAGGGGTGCAGGGCCCCAGAACCTCCCTGCACTGATCTCCTCAACAGCTGGCAGGTGTCATGGCCACAGCAGGGGCCACCCTCCTTGCAGCTGTCACCCTGCTGCACCTTAACACATGCAGTGTCACCCATGTCACGAGTTTTGCTTGTCCACAGCTTGAGGCACAGTTTTCCCCAAACCCCTGCACCTATCTCCTTGAAACTTGGCAGACTTTGTGGCCTCAGCAGAGGCCACTACCCCTGCAGTTTTCACCCTGCTGTTGCATAACACATACACATGACATGAGTTTTGCTTTCAAGAATTTGGGTGCAGTTTCCTCCAAATCCCTGCACCTATCTCCTTGAAACTCGTTAGGCTTCATGCTCTCAGCAGAGGCTACCACCCCAAATTTCATCCAAATCAGACAAAAAAAGCAAAGTTACAGATATTTTATTGTTTCCCCATTATACTCTATGGCGGGATCTCTGAGGCAGCTCCGAACCGCTTTGGGAAGCCTAATGAGGCCAGTGCTTTGACCCAGACATGCTGCTTCAGACCCCAAAGTGTCTGAAGAGTCTCCGGATCCAAAGCTCTGTCCAAAGCGTCACACAGCCCTACTATTTAGGTTTCTTGTTACTGTCTTGCATGTTCCCAGCAACTGTAATGAAAACACTAGAATCTGCACCAAGACTGGCTTCTGATAAGCATCTCATGCTGTCTGGCAGTCACTTTCCCCATCAGGCAAAATGCAGCTCTGTTTGACCTTTTAGTTAAAGACCAACATCTTTTAAGCCACTGATTTTTATTGATTCCTAAGGTAGTCACTTGGACAAATTTCTCTGTATTTGCACAAACATCTCTCTCCAAATCAGTTTTCCCCCCTTCTCAAAATGTTCCAATTGTTATTATATTTATTATTTATAGGCTGGCCATTATCCTCTAGGCATTTCACAGACAAAGAGAACAAGGCTTTTCACATCAGAAGTTCACAATCTAAATAATGAAGCTTTAGTGCAAAATTCACTGCTAACATAAGAAGACAGAACTCCACTGAGTCCAACTGAGCTATACATGCATATTCTAGCAGTGAATATCTAGTTTTGTCTTTGTAACATAAGATGTAACTATAGAAATCATTTTACTATAGTAAATTCAATACAATGATTTTAGTTTAGGAGAAAGGAGGAGGAAAAGATGGGTCTGTCTGATGAGTATTTTTTTCTATTTGTATAAAATTGGGTAATTAATAAAGGAAGCAAACTGTGAATGAATGACTAAATCTGAGGGGGGAAAGATGCAACTTTAGAGATACTATTTTGCCTATTGCAGAAGCAAATTGACAGTATACTTTTTCTGTCTATGTAAGAAAAGGAAGGCCCAAGACTTCACAGCTGAGGCCATATTGGTTATAGACTCAAGTGAATATATACTGAAATGTATTGTGTCAAAATTAGCTAACAGTGCAGCTTTCATCATAGCTTTCTGTTTTTAAGGTGGTATAGATGCAAAGCCTTTTGGTTACTCTTAATCCTTTTATTTTTGTTGTACTCATGCATAGGAAGTATTGTGGACCATACGCATTTAGGCTACAAAAGGCCCTGTATAAACCTATGATGCTACCTTCAGGCCTGGACCCCTTTGCAGAATGCTGACCAGCATGACAAATATGTTTTACATATTTTTTTGCTTGCTGTTGTACATATAAATATAACTCATCACAGTTGTTCCAGTGTGTTTTCTTTATGAAGCAGACACTGTACGAGTTTTCTGATTTAACAGTTTTCCAGTTAAAAAGCCCCATTAAATGTTTCATTTAATGTGTGTGTCACAGATTATAAATTTGGGTGACAAAATTTCCAGCTTTGCACAGTTATGCTGGCTTCCATGAATACTAGGACCTACACAGGTCCTCAGGAGGCAAGTGTGATTGAGCCATCTGCTGGTAAAGGAGTCATGTGATAGTCCAAGGCAATGTGAAGGATGTATCCAAATCAGATAGGTCTGGCCTGAAGAAGGAAAGATGCAGGGAGTAGCAGACCGCATTTGCTGGTCTTCCAGAAGTTCTCCAGGATGTACTGCAGAGATGAGAATGCAAGGTGACTGGAGAGGCAGAAGTCATAAGCATCATTAGATAACTCTCTCCCTGGAAGCCCAAGGAAAATGATAACAGTATGAATGATAAGCAGTAGCACAGAATTCCAGCCTTTGATGGGTATCCCACCTCCAAGTGGTTTAGGTCCTTCTGGAGGGACAATGCTGAGGTAATATCAGAGGGGATACACCTTTTCCTATTCCACCCTGTGTTTTCTCTCTTGTCAGGGATAATATGGTCCTACTTCTGATTTCACTCTCCAAAATGTTCCTGAAGAATATAACACTGTTGTTGTAAAAGCTAACTGCCTTCCAGTAGGGAGTAACTACCTGCTGTTGTGACCAAAGAAAGAGGGCACACATCTGAAGTTCCATTTTCTGTATTTAAGGTGCTTAAATCTCTCTTGACACACTGAGATACTTGTTGGTTTACAATTTATATGGAAGAATAATTGCCGGATTAAAATTGTTTGGATGTTGCCCCAGTAATTAGTATGCAAATTGCTGTTGTATTACCTCTGAGTCATAAACTACAATGACAAATGTAATAGTTGCATATGCCAAATACCATTCTTAATAATTTTACTATTTATCAAGTCACAGCATATGGATATTAATTTTCATATTGAGCAGTTATACATTAAATCAAGAGTGACAAATATCCTGTCCAGTACATTTCAGGTTCTTATTATCACATCCTGCACCATGTTATGCATTCATTCCTTTTATGAGTATTAAAGTAGGACATTAATTATGTAATACTCCTAAATGTGCTTAAACAAATTAAAAATAAAGTTAATGCAATCTGTTCTTTTTGTAATTAAGAAATGTTCACACAAGGCAAACCTACTGCTTGGATACAATAGCCATACACATTTCAAATTCTTTTAGCTGTTTTTGTTGAGGGCCTGAAATGACTGCATAATGTCTATGTTTGCAGGCCCTGGGCTGATGGAGTTACACTGTAATGTCTTGGTGAGACGCACTGAGCGCTTCTTGCCAGGTATGTCAACTCACTGAATTCTGAATGCGAGTAGTTAGAAAGCAAAATGTTAATATAGGGCCAGATACTGCTGCTCAATGAGAAGAGAATGCTACAATGTGTTTTAAGAGCCCCAAAATCTGGCTTTGTTAACCTTGGCACATTTACAAATATCTTTCCATCTTCCTTTCTTGGAAGACAAAGAAAAACTTGGTGCAGGGAGTGCAATTCCTTTCATTGTCTTGGAATTGCAGCCACTTACAACATGCCTGAACTTGGATAATGGTCTGTCCCATGTTTTGTAATAGAACTCTGCACAGATTTCTACATCTGCAACTGTGTACTGACTCTGTCCCAGGGGCTGGTGAAATCATCACATTCCAGACAAGCTTTTAGAACATTCCTTTCAGGGGTTATATTTACTTCGTATCTCAATTGTGTGCTTTTCTGAATATTGAATTTAGAGATTAATCATCGCAGACATTAACAAAACAAGAAGTCATTTAGACCAGATTCTGATCTATTGCATCATTATAGATCCAAAGCAATTTCAATGAAGTCAGAGCAGCTTGAAATCAGGCAAAAAAATATATATCCCCTACTCAACAAGTATTTAAAGTATATTCAAGTGTACTTCTTTGGTATGCTGCTGGTAGATACATTATTTTATTAGAATCACATTTAAGTTTTTGTTTGATCTATACACTCACTTTCCTGTGAATTAGATCAAAGCCTACTGGATCAGATGCAAGTCTAAAAATATGGGGAATAAGAGAAGAATATTTTTGTTAGATGTTTATGTCCCCAGAATTGATTTACTATGAGGCAAGGAAATATGTGCTTCACATGCACAGAAGAAGTTAATTTGGTGTAAATGAGACCAAGTATGACTCCTATTGCTCAGGAAAACAGCAGTGTGTAAGCGTTTTCTCTTATTTTATGGGCAACATTCTATTTTCTGTTAACTTCCAAGTGAAAACAAAGACAGCTTTTCCTGTAGAATTCTAGATAGATTGGGAAAACAATAGATGGATGAACAGAAAGGCAAACAAATTCCACCAAGTGGATGTTGATTTTATCTTTCTCTGAACTACAACCAGAAATTAAATAACTGAACCATGATGTGATGATGGAACAGATAGTTTAGACCTAAAAATGATCATCTTGATTTCTATATAATTTTTACCAGGCCAACACAAATCAAAGAAGGGATAAGATAAACTTGATCCATTGTAGAAACAGGGATAACCATTTCTTCTGAACAAATGAGCATCACTTATAAGAGCTATCAGAGATGAAATGTGCAATTATCTCAGGCACATTTTTGTTGTGTTATAAACACAAAGATCAGCACAGTGTAGCCCCCAGGGGCTATACTGCAGGGGTATATAAAAAAAAAAAAAAAAAAAAAAAAGAGAGTCCTGGCATAACCTCTACACGCTGTGCTCTGCTTTTAAACGGCAGCCTTGTGTATTCCCGCTACACACATCACTGGGCCCCTGCCAACATCTGGGTGTAGCTCTGGCCATTTCTCAGGGACTTCAGCTCCAGCTTTCAAGATTCTGCTCTCCTCCTACAGCCTCCTTTCTCCAACCAACTCCCAGGCTGCTGCCTCTGACCTACTGCTCTTGCTCTCACATACAGCCTCTGGCTCCCTCCCGAGCCTGGTTGCCTCTGGTTTAGCAACCCTTCTCTACATTTGGAAGATCAGGAATCTTTTGCTGGCTGCCTGTTAAACTGGGACTTAACAAGCACGCAATAATAAATAAGCAGGTTCATTGCAATACAGTTATTATTTTACTTACTGTATTTATATTACAGTAATGCCTAGGGAAGTGATTCTCAATCAGGGAATGACAAGGTGTCACAGGGTGTCATGCAATGTTAACAGTGTTTAGGTGGGCAAACATAATTCATGAGAAAAACAGAGATTTCAAATAGGAATTTATAGTTTTAAAAGCACTCTGACCTGGTCTGGTCTTTGAGTTCTTTGCAACAGAAGAATTGCACTATTATTTTTCTGTAGTCAAAAGCAAGTGAAAATTAAGAGCTGGCATTTTCGAGGGGTGCCTCAAATCTAAAAAGGTTGAGAACTACTGTCCTAGGGACGTTAGTTGTGGATCGGAACCCCCACTCTGCTGAACAGACTTGCAGTACATAAGACATGTTATATTTTCCACTTAATTTTTCAATGAAGTTGAATGTCTGCATTGAAGCTGTGTGGCCCAGTGCATCTGTAGGGCTGAGTGTGTGGAAAGAAGTGTGCTGATAAGGTTTTAATACAATCTAGACAAACATCAATCAAGCCCTTATTTGTTCAGATGGACATGATGGAGATCCAGCCCAGGGGATCCATGCAACTAAAGAAAAATATTTTTTAAAGAAATAGTCTTCCCTGCATCTTTGAATAGAAGGGCTGTGCCTACTCTCTTATTGACAATGCATTCCAGGGCCATTTATGCAATGATGCTAATTTTTTTTTTAATCTACTACAGGTACAAGTGGTTTGTTGTACATTCCTGAGTGGGCTCAGTATGCATTTGGACACCAAAAGGGTTTTTTTAATATAGCATTGTGACAGGGGGCCTCCTGGGGCTGACTTGTGGCCCGCCCACCTATCAGCATGACAGGAGGCCTACTCAGGGCCGAGCTCTTCGTGGCCCGCCCACCTGTCTCTGGGCAACCGCCCGCTTATC
>NW_005842124.1:873202-893820 GCF_000455745.1 Alligator sinensis
GCCCCCCCAAAGCCTTGTCCCCCTCTCGGGTGTGGTTCCCCCGGACCCTTCGGCTACCTGGCCCTGGCCCACCTCAAGGCCAGTCAGGACCCCAGGCCCCCGGCTCTTGGGCGTCCCTCACGGTGGGCCCCCAGCCCTTTTGACCCTCTCTGGTCCTGGCCCCAGCATGGGCCAGCCGAGGGTACTCTCCCCTTCAGGGTGGGTCTCTAGCCCCTCTCTCATCCTCAGGCCTCACCGTGCCACTACTCCCTTTCTCCTAGGGGCAACCGCAGCACCACACCCTGTACTCCATACACTCTCTCAGGGTCTGCCCTCTGGGCCCCTCCAACATAGGGTCACCCACCCAGTGGTGCGAGCTAGGGGTTAAGGAGCCCCAACCCACCTTTCACCAGGGTGATCACTGGCCTGGCATTTCCTGGGGGCTCCCGCACCACTGAGAGCCCCACCAGGCCACCCACTCCCAGCAGGGTGCAGTTTCAGATCATGCCCAGGAGCCAACCCCTTGCAACTCCTTGCCAACCCCTTGCAGCTCCCCCTTACCTCCAGGTCATTCACAGCATCCCTACAGCCAAGCAATGTTTCTACCTGGCTGCCAGCAGCCAAACTGCCTTGTTTATATAGGCAGCCTAGGCCTCAAAATGGCTGCCCTAATCAGGCACCTGGAGGCTGCCAGCTCCAGCCCCTTAAAGTGGCAGAGACACCCTGTGCTCTGCCACAAGTATGTTAGTCATGAATGGATTTCCTGGTTGCTTGAGCCAATTAGTGCTATGAGAGAAATGACCTGGAGTCAAGCCCCTGCATACTAGTCAGGATTTTTCAAAAACTCTTGAAAGCTATGCCATGTAAGTGTTTCGTAGTGAATGTCATATCCAGATTCACAGGGGTTCTGTCCTAAATCTATGCTTCTTCTGAGTGGGGAGAATTCAGAGGCATAAACACAAGTCTACTCCCTGTCGCTTGGTGGAGACGTGAGATGAGTGTGCTGGCACGTAATATGAATGGTCCATGCTCTTTAGGGCTAAGGGTGAGACCACAGGTATGGAGCAGCTGTATAGGTGTTGGGGAGGTTGTAGTGCACCCTTAGAAAGAGGGACAACTCTGCAGCATTTTCTAGAAGATCCCCCGAAGCCAGGATCTACAGGTGGGCTATGGCAAGGCCCAGACAGATTGTAGAGAGGACACAAGAGCTCAGAGAGACTGCTAGGAGAGCCTGAGAGCCCAACAATAGAGAAACAGAGATCTCCTCACTGGGAAAGGGGGTTTCTGGACTGGCAGCCTAGCTGGTTGAAGGCAGTCTCCCAAACATACAATCGGTAGCATGAAAGCACATCAGGTGAGTTAGGAGAGAGTGCCATGTGCCAGAGAGAGGAAAGCAGCCAAGGGGCAAGACACCAAGGGGTGAAAGACACCCCACCCCTTACAGAGGGGAAGATCTGTAGCTCATGAGCCAGACCTGAAATATGCTGTCTGGCTCCACCTTCTGAAACAAGAAGAGCTGTGCTTCCTACCTGCTTGCAGGGAAGAATCTGGCATGGGGAATGAGCCCATGGAACTTTTGCCTGCCAACAAGTCCCAGGTGTCCTCCAAGTCACAGAAAACTGAACCAGGACAAAACCAGGATAACCTGCATATAGATTCTAGGTCTCGGGGGCCCAGGGCTTGTGACACTCAGGGTCCCAGAGATACAGCAGAAGGAGGGAAATTCTGCTGTGAACCAGGAGTTTACATCCCTCAGAGCATGACAGTTTGTGAATCCCACAGTCTCCTGGGAGCCATGTAACACTGTCTGAGATACCAATTAAATGATGCTGTTATTCCTCTCTTGGTTATGGAGTGGAGTTCCAGCTCAAACTAAGCAGGAGGAATAAGCAGCGGTGGATAGAAAAGCCCCAGTGTCTCTCTATAGCCTGATCCTGAACGGCTCCCAGAGCTCTTGTCTACCATGACAACTGCTAAGTGACAATACAGTTCCCAACATGCCCTGCTGAGGGCATTATAGAGGTATGCCCATCTTAGGTAGGGGTATCAACTATTACGCTGCTGCGTACAGGTAAAAATTCCAGCCTATGGTTCTGTAGGGATAACAGATTTGTTCCAAATACAGACACACCAGGAGGGCCTTTGGTAAAATCACTACACAACTTCCCCGTGGGCAGGTCTGGCCCCTAATGACAGACCCCCTGCCAAGGTACCTGATCCTCAAATCTCCAGAGAGGAGGGTGAGGGGAGACATTGTGGAAAGGAAGAAAGGTGATTTCATGGCTCAACAGCCCTAATTAAAGAGAAAGGAAGGGAACAGTTCCCTGTGCCCTCTTAATTACAGTACAGGAAGTGTGAACACATGCCTACCTGGACGACACAAATCAAGGCAAACCATTAGAGGTCAGAGCCTTGGAACAGGTCCTCAGGGCAGGCTTATAGGGTCCCGGCTCCCCCAAGCACACTAATAATGAGTAGCTTGTAGTGAGGGGTGGACAGAGGCCATGGCAGGAGGCAGCAAAAACCTGCTGGGACCAGCTGGGGACAAGCCCTCAGACCATGCACTTTCTCCAGGGTTCTCGTCATCACAGACCCAGAGTGTCACCTCCCCTCACAGGATGTGGCAGATAAAGTCTGGCATGGGACTTTGAGAGCCATTTTGCACAAGGGGTGGTTCTCTTTGATCACTCTCCACCCAGCACAAAGGGTGGTTCTCTTTGATCACTCTCCACCCAGTCCCCCAATAGGATTTGGGGAATAGATCCAATGGCTGCAAACATTCTAATTTCTCAGTGGTGGCAGATAGCAGGACAAGGAGCAATGGTCTCAAGTTGCAGCAAGGGAAGTTTAGGTTATATATTAGAAAGAACTTTCTTACTAGTAAAGCACTGGAACAGGTTACCCAGAGAGTACCCCAAAATCCTTGAAGGTTTTTAAGACCCAGCTAGACAAAACCTTGGCTGTGATGATAAAGTTGAGGATGGTCCTGAGGTCCCTTCCAGCCTGATTTTCTATGATGTTACCATTTTCTCATCAAAATGAGGACTACAGAACTGCTATCTCTCCCTGTCATTATTGCACTTCACTGTTATTATTGAACTGTAGTCCCTTTATTTATACAAGATGCTGAACACAGAATGGCAACATTCTGGAGATGAATTCCATTTCTATGGGCTGGGATTTGCTGCACTGAAATGAATGACCAGCTACTTGTCTCAAGAAACCAGGCCAATATATTCTTGATACAACCCAGAGAGCCCTTGTCTTGAAAATGTGGTGTGTCTGTGGATTCATTAATATTAATCATTTCCTATATGGCATGAGAACTTAAGCACAGGCTTGTACAGAATCTTATGAGCGAAGCTTATGAGCACAGCTTCAGGTAGGCTACCTTCTGAATACTTGTTTGTGATATCATATTGTCTTTTCTTAACAGTGAAAGAGTAAAGCTAGCCAATGTTGTTTGTATTCTAGTCATAGTTCAATGTTAAGCTGCTTTCTCTTTGTAAGTGCTTTTTGTTTTCACAGTTGTTCATTATTACTGGATTGGGGAAACCCAAGTGCCAACTGCAGTACTGACTTCATGAAAAAACAGCAGCCCTAGTCGTATGTATCTAATGCCGGGAAACTATTTCTAGTTTTAGACAACCCTCCCTCACAGGAATGTTGTTGTTGCTTATACAGCTCTTGAAGCATGATTGATACTCTAAAGAATATAGAAAAGAAACAGATGTTTTTTTGAAGAGTCTTAAATCTAAGTAGCAACATGTCACAAGTAGTAAAGGATATATGTAGTTGCCCATGGGCAGATTATAAATAAAGTTTCAAAAACACAACAAATGAGGCAAAATAGTTAAAATGACTTGTTTTATTAGTCCTGTAGTCATTATTATTAAAGGTACATCTCTTATTCAGATTTATCAAATAGAATCTAGCCTTGAGCATCTTGACAGTGTAGCTGACACTTCACTGTCAGTCATTTCCACACCTGAGGTAATGTTCACCTGAGTTAATATTACCACACTTGAGTTAAGGTTTATAGGTAGAGCTAAAAACAGCCTGCAGAGCAGTGAAATAAAAGAGAGATATTACCAGGAATAGCTAGCAGACAACAACATTACATAAGAAATGATATCTTGGTTAATGTAACTTCCGGACAATAAAAAGGAGAGAGGGAATTAACACCTGTGGAAAAAAAGAGAGTATTAGGAATCAAGTAGATTATGATGCACCATGAATTCAATTGATGTCCTCCCTGCTGCCTGAATAGCAATGCTGCTCTCCCCTCTGCACAGTTGGTTTTCAAGTTTGAGTGGAGCAGAAATCAAAATGGAGGTCCAGATGCACCACAGCACCCCCCTGGATCTGCCCCTGTGGTTGCCTCAAGTAGCAATTATTTGTGCAAAAACTATGCTGAGATTAATGGACCGGGTGGCTCCACCGTCTGAGAAAACCCAAGGAATATGGCAAGGAGAGAAAAAAGCCCACAGACTTCTTACAGAACTGATCTCCCTGATGGGAAGATACAGAGCCACCACAAGCTTTGGATGACACACCCCTCCCAACTTTGTCACCCTAAACGCTAATGAAGAGAGGAATTGTTTTAAAGAGATAACTCTCATCCTGCTGATCCATCTTTTCCTCTGCAGCATGGTTTCTAAAGGTCCCCATAGTCGCTGTGGAGGAGACCAGGATAAGATACAAATGGATACAAAAATTAGAAATTATAAAACAATATTTTAGAAATAAACTTCAACATCACTTAATCATATTACATATGTCAGAATCAATGAATCTTATAGATACAGCAAGAGGAGTGACTTAACTTAGTTCCTATGCCAGGACCTAAGTGAATGCTAATGAATCTGCATCAGATTTCAAAGTTACATTTAGCTTTCATGGACTGGGAATCTCATTTCAGTTAGCAACACAGAGTTTCCAAAGCCCTCTGCAAGCTTGTTTCAGCTCTTTCATGCTGCTGTACATGCTGTCCAACACAGGTGCACCTGTCAAAAAATGTTCAAATTCAAATCAACTTTAATGTTAGAGAAATCCAGAACATAGATCCTTTCAGAAATATTGAATATATTGAATGTACTAGTAGATAATATAACTGTATACTATAAGCACTAGCATAGGAGATGAAGGTATATCCCAAAAAACAGAAGCATGGCCAGAACTTTGTGGTCTGCCAAAAGTCTTTTGTTCCAGAGTGCTCTCTGCAGGACTAGTGTATAGCATGGTTTGGAAAAGCCTTGGGTTTTTGTATCTTCTTTTGCAAAAGGACATAGTGTGGGCAATTTTAAGATGGAGTAATAATGAGAGATGAAGGATTATATGGCAGCATGGTGCTGTCTATCATTTCTCTAAAACAAATATACAATGCTGATTGTGAGTACTGGAGTGTCTATACGAGATGCTGAGTGCTCAATACAGCTGTACGGTAGTGTTGCATGGCAAAAATTGTGATGTGACACTAATGCACAGTAGTATTAGGCTACTGCCCAGTAGCGTCACAGATAAGACATTTGCTGACGCTACTGCGCAGTTACTTAGGTTACTGTGCATTTATTTAGTGCTTGGTTATACAAGTACTAAATAAATGATCAGTAATCACTGCGCAGTAGCATCTCATGTAGATGTGGCCAGTGTTAACCAAATTCCATGGAAACAACCTTTTACCTAAACTTTTTAAAACAAACTATTAGAATTTTGAATTTGCTTTTAGTTAATTAAATTTTACCATATACTAAAACTTAAGAACCTGATCCTATAAATGCTAATTCCCAATGTAGTTGTTCCTACCATGAAGAAATCAATGTAATTTATCTGTATTGCCTCTTTATCCATGGAAGTCAGTGGAATTCCACACTATGCAGAGCACTACGAGGCTGACTATGTAGAACAAGACCCTGGAATAGCTCCTGCAGGCCATTTACCAGTACCTGTTGCCTTTTTAGTCCATGTTGGAATTGGATTAGACTATACCACAGCAGGGACTTTTCATATGGAATAAGAGTATCCATATAAGCAGATTGAATTTTATTAGTAGATGTTTAGGATTGTGAATCCAAAAAGATGACAAAGCCATTAGGGAAATACAAATTGCCTGAGCGAGGGACTAACATTAGAGTGATGGGGGTGAGGAGGGGAATGCAACTAGATTACAGAAAATACAATGTTAGCCAACTAAGCTTGGGGGTGGGAGGAGGGGTGGGAGGAGGTTCGCGACACTGAGAGAGAAAGAAGATAGATACACACAAACTTGTACAATGGTCCACAATGGTGGAGGAAGTAGGTCGAAGAAAGTGTCTGAGTCAATATAGACTCTCATCGTGGGGGTCCTCTTCGAGTGGAGCAGGGTTGTCCATTGCTGAAGAATCCCTTCGAAGTGAAGTCCATCTGGTGCAGAGGGGGGTTCAGGTGGTCCCCTCTGGGTCCAGACCAGCTGCAATTCATCTGGTGGGGTCAGAGTACTGGCAGTGGCCCGTGACGTGTTCCACGTAGATGTCGCGGGACCGGCGGATGGTGTCGGACATCATGAGGCAGCGCATCAGCTTGGCGTAGTGGTGGGAGACATGGCAGGCACACAGGATGCTGTCATTGCTGGGGTCCCAGGGTCTGAGCGTTCCCACAATGAGTGCATCGACTGTCACATCATAGCCATGGCCCCTCAGGATGTCAGCCAATGGGGAGTACTTCTCCTGCTTGCAAGCCTGGGTGTCAGTGAAGGTGGGCGCTGGTTTTCGAAGGGGATGGTTATGTCCATGATCACAACCTTCTTGACCTCTTCATTTGTGATTATGATGTCAGGTCGCATCTGGCTCTCGCTGCCTGGGATGGTGCGGTTCATGGAGATCTCCCCCGCTGCAGCCGGGATGGCCCTCACCAGGCAGTCCTGGACAGTGTTGTGGTGGAGCTGCTGGGCTATGGCATGCAACCTTCAGCTGCACAGCACATTGGGCGGGGGGGGAGTGTGCAATGCATCCAATGCATCAATAAGGCAATAAGGGCAGTCTTGGGCTTATAGAGATGTGCTTTTTCAGATGAGATGTAAGACTTAATCCTGGTTAGTTGTGGGCATTGAACATTCAATGATTTTCTTAGTAAGAGTTATGTGAGAATTAATTGTACTGGCCTGCCTAAAGTCCACTTTGAGTGGTTTTGACTCTTGAAATCCCATTAAATCTTAAATAGATATGACATTCAGTACTTCCTACAGGAACTGTTGTTTGCTGCTTCACAATGTTAAAGTTCCACGTTATATATGCATTTTGGTTGTGGACAACCTATTTCCTCTACTATACAGTTTCTGAAATCACAGTGTGATCTAAATGTAAGATCAGTATCATTATACTAACATGGTTGAAGTCAGTGGCAAAACTGACATCAACTTACTGGAGCTGGAATTGTCTTAGTATAGGAAACACATGAGCATTCTTCAGGAAAGTTAAAAAAGGACAGATTGGAAAAGAATTGTTGGAGATTTTTAGGTTAACAGGAGAATGAAGTTGATATCATGCTAAATTATGGAGGCTTGCTGAAGCAACTCATATCGCTATTCCTGCTCTTCAGCTGAGAGAGGTTTCACTGATTAAAATGTTTAATTTTGTCTTGCTAGTGCAGTCAGCCTAGTAGAAATTCTTTCATAACACACAAGTGATTTACAGCAACAGCAGTACTGACTATAACTGGACTAAGTCCAGAAAACATTCTTAAACCACTCTGTGTAGCAGCAGCCAAATTCCACAGACCAGTTACAAAATTCACACAACATAGTGCTCATCCAAGTGCTTAATGGGAGTGTTCCGATACTGAAAAATACATTCCGTTATTCGATTTTAATTTGCCGCAAAGCCTTGGCAGAGCTTAGAATGTATTTGCTTCACAGCCCAGAATCACTACAGCCTGGAGGTGGGTGGTAGACAAGGCTTTATATACAAGATATCTTTCAACGCCATCTATATTTTTTCCGTGAGATGTTTAGGTCTAATATGACTATCATCTGGAGGTAGCCTGTTGATCTGAATTTGTACAGAGCTGTTTATTGTGTTTAGAGTAAGACATAATCTCAGATGGTATTTCATTATTTTCATAGTAAAAAAATTCCATATTATGCACTTGTTCCTGATACAGAAATACCCTAGGGTTAATTTTATTTTAACAGATAGTGTGAGTTTTTAATCCAATAATTTCGATGGGATTTTTTTCCTGAGGAAAGACTGAGTACAAACAGGATTGGTCCTTACGAAATTGCAAAGTCTTGTAATTACAATGAATCTGAGGCTATCGTGTACACTGATTGATCTAACCAAAAACAAGCCAATGTATTCAATATAATGATGTTGACCTCAATTTACCAAAGGGCTTAATGGACCTCACTATAATCTGAACCTGAAACATACAAGATAAATAAGTGTTTATCTTGGGCGGGGGTTTAACATTACACCAGTCTTTTCACTGTAGTAGCAGAGACTTATGTTGTAGAATTCTGCAATGACTGTAAAGAATACCTGTTTGTCATGTGTCAAACAACGAAGCAGTCTTCCAGTCTTCTTGACTAGAGCCATAGAAGAGTTGAATTTGAGTCTCCTCATAGTGAATAAGAAATCTTGGGACAGATTCTTGAAAGTGCTGAATCTCTATTATTTTAGAGTACTTAAGTGGCCAGATTTTTTTTAAAATGCCCAGTATCTTTCTTATTTATTAAGATCTTAAGTTACTATTAAACTGGTTGAAGAGCGCCACTCAGATGCAGAGCTCTGAGAAATCTAGCCCTTTTACAAAAGGCCTAACACACATAGAGATCTTTGCAGTTTTAGTTTGTTTCATGTGTGACATAAAAAATATTGATAAGACACTGAATCTTATAGCCCAATTCAAGGTTGCAAAAGCTAATGCCCCTCAGGTGTCAAGACTTCGGGGCAGTTAGGTCCTCTGATATCTGAAACACAATGTAGAAATCTGTTCACAGTGGAGTTGTTTGCAAAAGTTGTTAGTATGTATGTTTCAATTTGACAGTGATCTGGGATGGATTAATGTACTGACAGAAAGTTGTTTGATAAACTGACCTGCCAGTTAAAATAGAGGAATATTCCCTATGGACATACATTAATAACAATTGAAGAAAAAATCAGCAGTATTAAGTAGTTAAACACATAATGGGCTTATCTACACATTAATTAATGCACTTTAGGTAATGCACATTAATCTAGTGTGTCCATTGTGAGGTACTAAAAAAAGGTTCATTAGCCTATATTAATGCGCATTAGCTAAAGACTACTTTTTGTGATGCTTTAATGCGCATTAAAATAGGCTAATGTGCATTAAAGCATACGTGTAGATGCACCCAATGTTTGTATAGTCCTTTCTGAGCCAGGGAGGGAAAAAATTATAGTACTGAAATCCTAAGTATTTAATTACATTCTGCTGCCAGTCTGATTTACTGTCATACTTCAGCTTCCCTCTCTTTCCACCATTCTATACCCTCTCAGTGCTGCTTCAGGAAGCATTCTCAAGCTATACTTGATCAAAAATTAGACAAAGAGAAATTGCAAATCATTTTTCTTCTTGGAAATATACAGTAAGCTATCCATATATTTTGTCTATTGTTACATTTTCAAGTGCCTTAGCTTTCAAGGGTACAAAAGGAGTTTACTAGGCCTTCCAAAGCCTTCCAAAACAAGAATGGTCTTAGAAGCCGATAACATTATACAACAGCAACAGCAAGCTC
This sequence comes from Alligator sinensis, assembly GCF_000455745.1. Taxonomy (NCBI): domain Eukaryota; kingdom Metazoa; phylum Chordata; order Crocodylia; family Alligatoridae; genus Alligator; species Alligator sinensis. The sequence continues at coordinate 882,915 of NW_005842124.1, forward strand.
TACTCAGTCCGCATATTTCTCAGCTGTATGGAGAAAAGCTTCAAAGCCCATTAGTAGAACCCTTGATAACTGTTAATAGAAAACTTCTGTACTGTAGCCGACTGTGTAACAGCTATTGATTTAAAATGTAACACCATGAAAATACATTTTTCAGGCCAACATTCTTTCTTTTTTTCCACCTGCTTTTTAATATCAATATTTAATTTTTAATATCCCAGAGCTGTGGCAATTAACACTGCTATCATTCTCCCACTGGCAAAATTTATGGACCTGTGGGTAGCCCTATGGCAGTGACATAACTAGGGGTGTGATTGGGGCAATTGCTCCAAGTACCGCCTTGGGGGAGGAGGGAGAGGAGTAAAAGAAAGGGGCTGCTACCAGCAGCTCCATATTTGTGTGCCTGAACCAAAGGTCGACACTTCCGCTTTGCCCCAGGTGCCTGGCCATGTCCCTACATTGCTGCCTCAGTGGCTGCATGATCTGATCCTGTGGGCAAGTTCCAGCCTGTGGGCCATTCTTTGAGCATCACTAATTAATAGGTATTTGCTGTTGCTTTAAATATCCTCCCAAATCTCTATTTTGTGAGTTACAGAACATTGGTAATGTGTCAAAAGTTACTTTTCTCCCACTTTCTGCATGCCAATGCCACACGCAGATAAAAGTCATGGGTCTGATTCATTACATTATTTCTGTCAACAAAATGAAAAAATGCCATAATTTTTGGTATTTGCTAACTCTTTTAGCAAATACTTTGGAAAAATACAAATCTCACTATTTCAGAATCATGAAATACTATAGTGTCTGTGCCAGCCTGGCCTCGAACATCTTGTCCTGGGCAGTTTTGGTCCAGATGCACACTGGTGTCCGCCTTGCTGTCCCAGGTGGCCCTTTGCTGCGGTGTTTACTCCTGACGCAGTCCTCCCCTGTCTTGCCTGCCACTATTTTGAATCTTAATACAGTGGGGGGGGGGGTTCCGGACCACTCAGGTTCCCTCGCGGGCGACCTGTTTCTCTGGCAGACTTCTGCAAGGCTCCACCTCCCCTCTACCTCGCCCTTATACCCAGCCTGGCGGGCCACTATTGTTCCTGAAGCCAAACTCCCGAACAATGGACTCCTAGTGTCTCCCCAGCTTCCGGGCACACTGATGTTCTTCGCTGACGACCCTGACCTTGAGGCTCCCACAACCTCAGATTCTCCTCGCATCTCCTTATCCTCAGCCCCTCCAGACATGGGAAACACAAAATACGTTACAACAAAACCACCAAATGAAAAGAGTGTTCCTGCCACACCCTGAAGTATCCCACGGTACTCACATCCGGTCCCGCAGGCCCAATCATACTCTACCAGCACCCCCCTGCCTTTGTGGCTCCTGGTATTTCTGCCCTCTCCTCAGGAGCTCTTCAGTGAAGTTGTCTGCTCTCTGAGGCTTCTCGCCAATGCCACTCTCCCTGGGGCATATCTTTGAACCCCCAGGGTCCCTTCACTGTCCCACCTGGTCAGAGGCTGGATGGTGGGTCCGTGCCTCCCCCTTCTCCCCGGTGACCTCCTGCCCTTCTCTTCTCCACACAGGAGCTCCTACTCCTAGTGCGGTTTTACTTTCTCTGCCGTCAGCGGCCCCTCCCTTGCTGCGTGAGACGTTGGATCCTTTCCTGCTAGGAAACTCTGCTTCTTGCCCCACTCACTCTGCTCTGGGCCTCCTGTAGACCCCTCCAGCTGGGTTTTCTCCTGGCATCTGTCCCCCTGCCTCTTTACTGGCCGTCCTCTTTATTTCCGCCAACCGGTGATCGCCACTGATGTCACCGGCCAGCCGCAGCTGCATGAAAGTGCGGCTGATGACTCGCACAGGTTCCTCCCGGTGTTCCTGCTTCACTGCGGGTCTCGCTGCAGGTGAGTGTTCTTTTTCATTTTCATTTCTTTCCCTTGGTTCTTCACCCGAGTTCTGCTCCTGGGGTTCCCCCCTTACCCTTTTGGGTTCTCCCTTTTGTCTCTCCCTGCAACAGTGTCTTTCATGGTCATTGCTAAATATAATGCGGGTGCTTACATTTCATAATAATTACTTTTAAAATGTAGTGATTTATGGAGAATCAAGCCATTGAGGAGCACAACAGGAGCAAAATAATTTAACTAGTACTTGATAAACAGCTGTCTACCCTGTCAACACTTTAGAACAACATCATCAGGTACCTGTCACTTAATACATTGTGTAGGAGTCTTTGTAGCTCCCATCTGAATCTGGAGAGTCCCAAGCTTTAGTTGGTAAAGTTCAAAACCCTACAGCAAATGCAGTAAGTATATAAGCGTAAAAAGGATTTTCCCCTAACAAGCATTCAGGATTGCCCAATAGAGAGACTGCTAAGAAATATTTTGAACTGAGGTTATAAGTACTAACATGACTGAAGTTCTCAGGCCTCACCGACACGTGGATGTCCAGAATAACTAACCCATGTAGGTGTGTATTTGTGCATGGCCATAATTTATTGGGAAGATAGAATGAAGCTAGAAAAAGCAGTTGAATGACATATCCAAAGCCAAATGCTATGGTTTTGCATTTAAACTGAAAGTTGCAACTTTACAAAAAGTAAAAGGGAAAAACAGAAACTCGCTGAGGTTAAATTAGCAAGATTAGGCTGCTAGAAAAATAAGGCAGGGCCACTAGCTGGGCTGCTTGTTAGGAATTAGGGAGGTTTGAGTTCTGTTCCCTCATGTGGCCCAGACTTCCTGTGTGAGCTAGGACAAATCACTAGGCCTTGATTTGCTCAGGTACCTTAAGATATTTAGTAGGCCTGTGCGAATAGGGAACTATTTGATTCAGGTTTGGATTTGGCCGATTTGGATGCCAGTGATTCGATTTGGAGCTCCAAATCAGTTTCCTGCTTCAATTTGGAGGTTCAGCCATAGGGTATAATGGGAAATCAATGAAATGCCTATAACTTTGTTGTTTTTTGTCCAATTTGGATGAAACTTGCAGGGATGGTCGCCTCTGCTGAGAGCATGAAGCCTGCCAAGTTTCAAGGAGCTAGGTACAGGGGTTTTGGGAAAACTATGCCTCAAGCTGCAGACAAGCAAAACTTGTGACATGGGTGACACTCTGTGTGTTAAGGCGCGGCAGGATGAAAGCTGTAGGCTTGCTAGCCCCTGCTGAGGCCATGAAGTCTGCCAGCTTTCAAAGAGATAGGTGCAGGGGCTTCTGGGGCCCTGCACCCCTAGCTGCTGACAGGCAAAACTCATTACATGGGTGCTTGTGCAACTGACTGTCTCTGTTCTGGGCCAGTTGATTGTCTGTATTGATTATTTCTTCTCCTTAGTCTATGGTTTTGTAGGTGTTAATCCTTGCTTGTTAACTCGTTACATTACCTAGCTACTGTGTTGAGCTGGTCCCTGAGTGAATCACGATTGATTGGTAACACAGCAGCTTAGCAGCTAGGCCTGCAGTAGCTTCAACACCCCCTCCCCACCCCTCTCACCCCCCGTGCCCCAAGACAGACAGTTTTGCAAGCACCCGTGTCATAAGTTTGCCTGTCAACAGATAGAGGTGCAGGGCCCCAGAACCCAGAAGCCCCTGCACCTATCTCCTTGAAAGTTGGCAGGCTTCGTGGCCTTAGCAGGGGCTAGCAGGCCTGCAGCTTTCACCTTGCTGCACCTTAACACACAGTGTCACCCATGTCACGAGTTTTGCTTGTCTGCAGCTTGAGGTACAGTTTCCCTATCTCCTTGAAACTTGGCAGGCTTTGTGACCTCAGAAGGGGACACCACCCCTGCAGTTTTGACCCCACTGTGGCTTAACATACACACGTGACGTAAGTTTAGCTTTCAGAACTTTGGGGTGCAGTTTCCCAGAAACCCCTGCACCTATTGCCTTAAAACTTGGCACACATCATGCTTACCATTGGGGTTACCATCCCTGCAAGTTTAATCTGAATCAGCCAAAGGACAACAAAGTTATAGCTATTTCATCGATTCCCCATTATACCCTATGGCCGAAACTCCAAATCTTTTCTGAATCGATTCGGAAAGCCTCAAGCTTCCTGCAATTCAATTTGGATTCATAGATTCAGCCTCCAAATCCTCTGAATCATCTCCAAATATGAATCATGATCTGAAGCCTTGCACAGCCCTAATATTTAGGCACCTAAAGATGTAGATAGATACCTAGGCACCTAACTCCCATTAATGTCAGTAGGAATTATGTGCCTAAATATCTTTGGGTATCTGGGTCTAAGTGCTTTACATCACTTTTGAAAAAGAGGCAACCTCTTATGTCCTGCAACAATGAACAGTGCAATACCTATATACCTTTAAAAATCTGGCCCCTGTGCCTCAAATCCCCACTTGTAAAATGGAGATGAAAGTATTCCCCTACCTCACTGAGGTGCTGTAAGTATAGATACATTAACAACTCTGAAGCACTCAGAAACTCTCATGTCAGGGACTATACAAGTGCTTCATCCAGATAAAGAAAGTTGCATGGGAAAAAATATATATAAATAGTTTTAACTGCAGATCAGTAATGAAATATTGTGTATTTAAAGGGATGTAGGTGTCTAAGTTACACCTCCAGAACTGGTATATATAAATCCTTATTGACTTGCGGTCTAGAAATGAGCATGCTCAGTTCACAAGCACATTTTGTTTGCTGTCTCTGATTTACCAACTTTTTAAAATTTGGCTCTAACTTCACAGCTACATCAAACCAAATATTTTAAATCTGTCTCCTCCATCTCACATTTCCTGAATAGGCATCAGAGACTATCTCCAGAAGCAAGAATTGAAGATTTCACAAGTGACTTCAGGTAAGTGACGCATGATGGGAAATGTTCTGTGAGGTAGAACACACCTCCGAACTCTGGCCTTGACAGGTAAAGAGAGGGAGAAGCATGCTTTAGACTAGTTTGGTTTTAAGATGTAATTAAGTTTTAAAGCTTACAAATGTTTGGCCAGATTTTAAAACATTAGCTTTTGATTTCCTTGCACAAATCATTATAGATGCAATTTGTCAACAGATTCCTAAATTCCCAAATTACATTTTAAATGAGGTATTATATCCAAGTGTCAGATGTTTAAAGATATTTAGGGGTTTAAATATGCACATAAGTGCCTCCTATTATTTCAACAGCACACATATTCCAATGTGCATCATCTGATGCTTGAGTATTGTTGAAAATCTGACCCTACATGACCAAAACTACACAAGTAAATAATTGCAAGTGCAATGATTTCAGTCAGCCCAACTATGTTGAAAAACAGGAGACCTAACTGAGACCAAATTAATTCCTCATGAGACGTTATATCAGGAATCAAGCTGGTCTATAATTGACTAAATATTTTCAATTCTTTTAGTTTTAATGTAGCCCAAAGTTGTCTTAGCTTCAGTGATTTGTTGTCTGGTAGCTCCCAACTGAGTCATTTGTTTTCCGGTAGCTCCCTATAAAGTGTGTCTATGTAACTCACAGTAATAAGAATGAGAGGTAAAGTGACTGAAACTAAAAGTAAACACCAAACTGGAAAAGGGTAAGAATTTTTTTTTTTAATTTACTAGGGTCTACATGGCAAGGGAAGCTTTGTAATTGTTTCTCTGTTTGATGTGATCATAAAGAAAATGAAGATCAGAGTTCATTGACAGAGAATTTAATCCAGCCAAGAAAGCTTTTAAATGTGTGTGTGTATGTATTAATAATTTATATAGTTACTGTTTCATGTGACAAAATGTAAATTGATCTGCTTATCTTAAAGAGTGGTGTAGTGGAGAAGATACTAGATCAGGACATAGGAGACATGGCTTCTATTCCTGGCCTGGTGTATGACCTTCAACAAATCACTATTTCTTCTCTCCCATCTTTTGTTTTTTGATTTGGACCATAATTTCTTCAAAACAGCAACTACCTCTAAAACAATAGGACACTATGGAGGTTGGTCCAGGTCATACATCCCTAAGGGCCCACCTCCTCCCTTATATTCCAGCATGATCCTTAACAGTAGTGTAACTGGGAGGGAGGAGGGAACAAGTGGGGCATATTTTCTTGATTCCAAGATAAAGTGTTATACCCCATGTGTCATGGGGAAAACAAAACCTCATCATAGAACTGAGTATCACAGCTGGGAGCTGTGGGAACAGCTGTGCAGGGAGCCCTACTGGAGCAGGGACAGTATCAGCAGAGTGCAGATTCTTCCTTCTGGTGCCTGCTCCCTGCCTAGTTCCCCATCCCCCATCTCCCTTGCTAGCAGGGAGCCAGGCAGGGAGAGGATTAATCTGCATGCTGCTGCTGCAGTCCCCAGCTGACCTGGGCTCTCTTTATAGTCACTCTCCACATCTTACCTGGAATAGTTTGCTCCTACCCAGTGGGGGAGACTGGGGAGGGGAGCTAGGCAGGGAAGGAAGAACCTGCATGTTTCCTTCACTGTTTCCACTGGAGCCACTCTCTCTCCACAGCTGCTTCCTATAGCATGAGTCAGGAGTGGGTCTGGAGTTCCCCCAGCAGGGGGAAGCAGCAGAAGGCTAGCAGGCAGTGCAGGGAGGTAAACTGTAGGGAGGCAGGCAGTAGCAGGAGGAAGGGACGAGGGTCAGGTTGCCTGTTCCCTTCACTGCTTGCTTCCCCACCTCCACTTTCTACATCACTTACCCACTCTGCTTACCCCATCTCTACTTTCTCCCATGTATGTCCCCCTCCCTTCAACCCTGCATCTGCTTTTCCCTCACCTCTGCTTTCCTGCTACAGCGGGGGGTGGGGGGGATAAATTTTAAATGATCCTCCAATAATTAGATTCTAAGCATGGAAAATTATAACAAACTTATATCTAATTATTGAGGGGTTGTCTAAATTCAAAGGTGTATTGGATTCAGGTAAATGCAGTAAATTGTTATAGTAGTGGTACCTTGTGGAGCTACTCTGATATACATAAAATTTTTCAAAGAGCATAGGTGAATGCAAAAAAAAATTGGCTTAGTTGTCAAAATTCCTATTTAATATGACTGCACTGATTTTAGTGGCATTATGCAGGGGATTAATTAGGCCTGGTACTATTTCAGCCTGAATCTGGTACTTTTGATTACTAGGGCCTTTCTCTATGACTAATTCCACTGAAACCAGTAGGACTTCACTAAGCAAGGTGTCACTTAAATAGGATGACCCTCCATCTTTTTAAAACCAGAACAGTTCTATTTTAAACACGTGTCCCAGGCATCTGGCTCTCTTCCATATTTTTACAAACATAACTAAAAGAAGGTTGGATAACTGTCGCATTGTTTTTGGTATAGGTATATCAGGACAGATAAAACTTCAAATATGAGGCAAAGAGTGATTAGATAATCTGTATTGCTATATTTTTTTGCATCTGACATCAGCTAGAGGGGATGTCCCACCTCTGGCATAAATGATTAAGTATATCCCCTTGATTTGTGAGTGCTGGAATGGGGATAACATTGGGGTTTGTAATGGAGTATGCCACAGTTCCATCCCATGCTCACTGGGAAAGCAGTCACAGAGGTGCTCCACAGCCTCCAGCATCCCACAATACTCCATTCCTTGCTCTTCAGTGCTCTGTAGGGCCTGCTCCCTACCACCACCCCCCTACTCCTAGCACACTCACTGAGACACTTTGAAGACAGATAAGCGTGCTAGAGAGCAGAAGGCAGCAGAGTGTCCCATTTTGAGCATCAGGCGATATGGTCAATTCCACTTGCAGTGATTATGGGAAAAAGAATTGAGACTTGTGGACTACATGCAGAGTAATTTACCTTAAAAAAACAAAAAAAGCAGCAAAGAAACACTCAGGCCAATTATTTCCTGGGCATAATGATATTCCTCTAGGTGAGATTAATGGGAGTACAGCATTAGGGTCCAAGAGCAAATTTTGATACAGTGCACTTAAAATTAAAATATTTATAAAGTTTATACATATTTTTTAAAACATCACAGGCTTTTCTAAACAGCTTTTTTGGCATCGTCTATCTGTGCTGGAGGTAATTATCACATCTCTTTATCAAGCTCCCGGAGCTGCAATGAAAGACAGTATAAGGTAGTCTCTGGTTTCTTAATAAACATAGAATTAATGTCACTATCCATGGTAAAATTGGGAGCCTGAAGAACAAATGAACAGAGCCCACATTTTTCATTTTGAATTAATATTTAATAATAATTGTTTTTATAAAAGTGTTCTGTGCCCCTCATTAAGATGCTTGGAGCACAGCACAGCACAAGACAATACAACAAAAACATACCCTCAGTAAAAGTGAAATGCATAAAGCTAATTGATGGGAATCAAGGTGAAAAAAGATAGGGGAAAAACTAATCTCTAACAAAGCCCTGCATGCCCTGTGGTCAGTTGGACCAAAATCTAGCATACAGATCCATGTGGTACTGGAATTCCTGGGCTGCTTCATCTGAGTTAGAAAATGCATTTTTTATTAAATTAAAAATGCAGTCAAGTCAGGCAATTAGTACATTTGCCTCATGTTATTTATTTTTATATTTTATTCCATTTGTTTTGTTGTGAATATTTTATTTATGAAAGGTTCTAAAACCCTCAATCAGGGATATAGGCCTCATTGTGCCGGAGGCTGTAGAGGCAAATAGCATACTGTGTCCCAAAGCATTCATTGTCCTTACATTTGTTTCTGGTGCATTGCAGATTTTTCTGTTGACCAAACATAGCTACCTGGAAGAGATTGTCACAGAACGCACTGAACATCTTGGCACCTGAGTAAAGAATAGTTGGGTTTTGGACACTTGGGGAGGCAAACTAAGTAGCCTGTGGGACAGAGATACTAGTTGGATATTTAATTCTCAGATATTCCACCATAAAGAAGGTATTAACAGTATTGACATCTAAATGGTCACCTTCCTGTTTCAAATGTAACAAACCATTGCATTAATAGAGCAGTTCACACCTCTCCAGGGTATTGGTTTTACTTGTCTGAAGAGTCCAGAAGACTCTGGGCACTGGATGCACCCGGTCCTCCCATAGGGCCTTTCTCCCCAATCCTTTGATTGGGCCTCTTCTGGGAATGGTGTGCTCTCCCATGGTTGTGGGGGTGTGGCAAAGTGGCTGGGCCAGCCTCCCACCCCTCTCCTGGCCCCGACTGTGACCTCAGATCAGATGTGGCAACCTGCTGAATTTAACCATACTAGTCAGCAAAGCAAAAGAAACTGCCCAGGATTCCCCATCACTTTGGATGAGATAATGGCTTTCCTAACACATCAGTAATATTTGAGGTCAGATACTCATTGGGAGAAACCTCCATGGAGAGCTCTTGAATACTATCAAACCAAGAGGTGGGCTGTGTTTTCAATTTGTATGGAATTTATGCTCCTTGTTATTTCATATGGTGTTATGAAGGAGTAAAAGTGGATGCGGCGAAAAGACCTGGAGAATGCCGCTTCCAGAGCCATTACCATATTAGGATGGAGGCTCCAGGATTGGAACAAGGAGCGGAGACGGGAGCTTCAGTGGGGAGGAGAGTGGTGCAAAGAGAGAAAAAGAGGGAGAAAGAGGATTCCTGGGGGTAAAAAACTTACCTGAAGACTTCTGACAGCGCCAGAGAGGGCGGAGCTCCGAGGAAGAGGGGTGGATCCCCGAGGAGACATACCGTGGGACGCGTCTGACTGCCGACCTGTAAAGTAAACAAAGAAGAGAAGAGAGTGAAGTTTGACCCACTCTCTCAGGCTTGGAGACGGTTTCTGATTGTCCCCCAACAGGATTCGAGACTTCAGTTGCACTCAGGATAAAAGGTAGATCCTTATAGCAACTGATTAAAGAGGGACTATACAGTGGAGTTGAAGATAAAAGCCCGCAACAAGAAAAAAAAACAGACGAACAAGACAGAAAGACACTTTGTTTACTAATACTCAGTTCTGTTCTGCCAACTTGATAGTTGTTGCATTAGAACATTATATAGGGAGAGTTACAAAGTTGATATTACTGATAAGGTTAAAGAAAGAAAAGAAAAAGGATACAAAAGGCAGCTTCTGCCTAAAAGTAAAGGAAATTGTATAGAGTGATAAAAGATAAAAATAAAGACAAGTGTTAATCTGAATCAGACTATGCAAATATATATATCGGTGAGTGCATGTGGATATTTGAGAAGGCGAGCGAGCTTTTTCCCCATAGTACCAGGACCCCTAACAGAGGCATAAAAACAAAAAAACAACCCCCCCCACTATATATATAATACCCCTCCGAATAGTGACATCATAAATTAGAACATATAATAATAACATCCAAGACGTGGCAGGAGGGAAAGTCGGGGTACCTACAGTTCATTGGGAGATCATAAGAAGGTACGAAGAGGCATCCTAAGCACAACCACCAGAGGTGTAAATATCTCTGTAGTCACAAGCAGGATCTAGCAGAGTCAGCCTCTCAGTAAACTATACTGCATCCTGAAAGCTAGCAAGTCCTTTCTCCAGCACTAAAGTCAGTGCAAGCTGTCAGTGCCAAGCACCATGCAAGAGATACTCCCCATCTTGCAGAATAAGACTCTTTAAAAAAAATCCAAATGATTGCACCAGTAATAGAACAGTGTGATTGTTTTATTGTCTGGATTTACTTTGAACCAATTACAAGACATCACAACTGTTAGCACAGTCAATAGTTACATTTTTCCAATTTTGTCTATCAAGTTGTCTACAGAGTACACAGGATCTAAATAATTTGTACTTTAATTTTTCACTTGCATTGGTTTTCTTTGTGAGAAATGGTATAATCTGTACTTCACAGAATGTTCAAAAGATGCTTTGGTTTGTGGCTTTAATGATCCCAGTGATTGCCTTGAAAGCTATGAACTCTTCCAACCTTGCTCAGAAAGAAAGGCATTTTCACAAGATAATGTTGATGACTGTGCACATTTAGACACAGCACTTTCCAAGGTATTGTAGGAAAGAGAAAAGAATGTTTGAGGAGCTTATTCCTG
>NW_005842124.1:893851-895710 GCF_000455745.1 Alligator sinensis
CATCTCTGAAATGTGACCGCTTCAATATAATAATAAAAAATCAAGAAAATGATCATTACTCCAGCTCAAGACTTAGCTTGCTATTCATTTCTCATCCACAGTATTGTTTTCTAGTTTCTTTGCTTTTGTTACGATGTCTGACTGCAGACACCCTGAGAGAAAGATCTGATCAATTTGACCATGAACAATCCATGTCTGATTTGATGTCTGTGGGATTTTGGCACAGTAATCCTTTTCTGTCTACAAAATAAAATTGCTAAAATATTACACAATTGTGCTTTTATCACCTAAATTTTGAAATCTAATTCTTGTCATGCACAACTTGGAGCTGAAACTCTCCTTGCAATGGCCACATGCTGTAGCACATATACAGTAATACTTAAAGGCTAAACAAGAATCAAGGACATATTTACCACTACAGAATTTTGACTGTGGGCTCTTGATAGAAAGTACTCCTGGAGGAGGGCTGATAGAGTACGGTTAGCCACCTCTGTCCTAGAGGTTCTTAACTAGGGTGCCTTGAGAATCCCTTCAAGGGTACCATTGTGTGCCACACAATGTTAGCATGTTAGTGTGCCACCATGTTTCACAAACTAAACTCAGGAATTTCAGACAGAGATCCAGAGTGTCAATTCTGACATGTTGTGGTCTTTCTGTGCTCTTTGCAACAGAAGATGAGCTCTAGTATTATTCTGTAATCAAAAAAGAGGGAATACTAAGAGCTGTCATTTACAAGAGAGGGCTCAAGTCCCCTTGGAATTGAGGGGTGACAAGTCTAATGAGGGGTGCCTCAAGTCTAAAAAGTTTAATGGCCCCTGCTCCACCCTTTTCATAGCCAGAGAAGTGTGGCCAGAGCTGGTTGGGCAATTGAATTACCCAGGAGTTTAACCTGGTGGGACTTGTATGCAGTCCCAGGCTGAGTTTTTAAAGTACCCTCCATATGCAGAATTCATGGAGAGGAGGCAGTCACAGTACTGCTGCCTGTGATCCACCCAGATAAATGTATCCAGTGGCACAGCAGCTACTGCAGGCACAAAGTAAACCTCATATGTTCCCATCACACACTGAGGTGAGCCTGGACGCAGGAGTAGGGGTTGATGTCGTATACTTAGACTTCAGGAAGGCCTTCGATATGGTATCCCACACCATACTGGTAAACAAGTGAAAAGGCTGTGACTTGGATGACTACACAGTCTGGTGGGTGGCGAATTGGCTAGAGGGTCGCACCCAGAGAGTCGTAGTGGATGGGTCGGTATTGACCTGGAAGGGTGTGGGCAGTGGGGTCCCGCAGGGCTTGGTCCTTGGACCGATCTCTTCAATATCTTCATCAGCGACTTGGACAAGGGAGTGAAGTGTACTCTGTCCAAGTTTGCATAAAACTGTGGGGAGAAGTGGACACGCCGGAGGGCAGGGAACAACTACAAGCAGACCTGGACAGGTTGGACAAGCGGGCAGAAAACAACAGAATGCAATTCAACAAGGATAAATGCAAAGTGCTGCACCTAGGGAGGAAAAATGTCCAGCATACCTACTGCCTAGGGAATGACCTGCTTGGTGGAACGGAAGCGGAAAGGGATCTTGGAGTCCTGGTGGACTCCAAGATGAACTTGAGTCGGCAGTGTGATGAAGCCATCAGAAAAGCTAATGGCACTTTATCGTGCATCAGCAGATGCATGACAAACAGATCCAAGGAGGTGATACTTCCCCTCTATCGGGCGCTGGTCAGACCGCAGTTGGAATACTGCGTGCAGTTTTGGGCGCCACACTTCAAGAGGGATGTGGATAACCTGGAGAGGGTCCAGAGAAGGGCCACTCATATGGTTAAGGGCTTGCAGGGCAAGCCCTATGAGGAGAGACTG
>NW_005842124.1:895877-901928 GCF_000455745.1 Alligator sinensis
TCTTTCCTGCCTATGCAGGGGGGCGGACTCGATGATCTATTGAGGTCCCTTCCAACCCTAGTATCTATGAATCTATCTATGAGCCTAGCTGCTATTGTTAAAACTTTGGTATCATCAAAATAAGAGCCATTCTTTAATTTTGCAAAGCATGCTTTTAATTATATTATTATTAAAGCTATTGTGACTACTGAATCTGAAATTCAGCAGCACTGGGGCAGTAAGCAAGTGATTTTTTGGATCTCTTTATTAGAGTTGACAGAGAGCCAACTCCCTCTACAGGAATGTTGTAGCTATCTACAAATCCTAGATCAGTATATGACTAACTATCCTCTCAGGCTTTACTACCATACTTTTTCTCCTGTGTAATTTCCCACTTTATTTGACAGTTATATTTTTTTACAGCTGAATATGCCTATAATTATATGTGAATCCCCTATTTCGACAAATTCTCTGAAAGTCATTTGTGGTATTTTAGCAGCTGTTACCTGATAACCTTATTGTATCTACTCTCCTCATGTAAAAAATATTTATTTCATATGATTACTTTAGTGCTATATCCAGGCTAAATTCTGGAATGAGATGAGCATTTTCTCCTTTAAATTTGCCTGGATTATAGATTATTCACTCTTTTTTCTGTATGTTTACATGCAGAAATACAGACACTAAGGAGGTTGGATAATTGTTACATTGTTGATGCAGATATATTAGAACAGACAGCTTAAAACATGAGGCAAAGAGGGTGCTTAAAGTATTGCTGTAGCTGTATTTTTTGCATTTGGCATCAACTAGTAGAATGGGAATAGAGTTGGAGTTTGCAATGGAGCAGGTCATTGTGTATGCCAAAGCTTTTGGGCCGATTACAATAGTGTTGGCATTGTTCAGGCTGATAGTACTTGGTAACTTCAGTTTTCACATGGAGGATGATTCTTCTGAATTGGCTCAGCCAGGGGACTGGTCTAAGTGGCTATCACTTCCAGTCAGAAGGCTGCATGCACATGAAATCTTGTAATTAAATCAAAAGCAGATTTAGGTGGCTGCATATTCTCCCAGTTCTCCCCGGGGAAAAGTTTGGCTACTTTAACTTGTGCCAGCTGTTCCAAATTGTTGTCAGAATGGTAGGAGATTTCCAGGGTTTCTGGGCGCCAGATCTAACTGTGGAGCAGCACAAAGAAGATGCAGTAAAGGCCAATGATGGGAGCTATCCTGATATCCAGTCATGCTGGCACAAGTAAGATCAGATGCATGCCCTCATATACTGTGGTTGTATATCACCTAAAACCTGCAGCACAAATCCTCCCATAGTTGCTGAAATATCCTCACCTTTCTTTCACATACCTGTTTTAAGAAAGAGATTCTGATTACATGGAATACATACTCTTTTTTTACTGATAACATAATGCTGAATAGTAGTTTATGATAAATGCTTTCCAGGGGAGTAAGCTACTACTCAACATGAGTTATACCAATCCAATGTGTCCTTCTGTGATTCAGTGATATTTTACTGCTTTCAGTATAATTTTGAAACTTTTTGTATTAAAATTCTTCAGGCAACTTTCATCCAGTTTAAGCATATATTCATTGTGTGGGTGTTTAAGACCTTAAAGCTACTGCAACTAATTTGCCCATATACAAAATACTCTGTGAACTGTGTAAGAATTTTGTTAATCATGCATTACAAAACTAGAAACTTTTAGAAGAATATGTCCATGGATGTTTGAAAATCTCATCTTGAGAAAGTTTTTCCACATATTTTATGAGGAATTTTATTCAACTGTTATTTGCAGTAATGGACATGTGATAAACTCAAGCAGTTTGTTTCTACTGTAGCAGCCTTTAAAAAAATGGACCCACCTGAACAGAATGGGAAGGGCTGCCTGGCAGAGACAGAGTTTGTCCCAGAGGGGACACTAGGCTCTAAGGGCAAGTGAAGCTGTTTGGGAGCAGCCCTGTTGGAAGTGGGAGGGGTGATATAACCCCAGCACAGTTTGAAAGAGCCGTTAGCAAAAGCCCAGGAAGGGCCCTGAGCTGGGATTGGCTGAGAGGCTTGGATAAAAGGGGGAGCAGTTTTTCCTGTGGGGGGGGGGAACAAGAGAGAGAGAGAGGGCTGAGGGACAGGCTGGAGACCGGATTGAGAGTCTAAGCGTAGTGGTCCCTCGGAGAGCCCCCGGGAGAGGCCTGCAGGAGCAGCAGCGGAGAAGCTGCGGCGGCAGGAGCAGGCAGGGACTGCTGGTGTGGAGAACCCAAGTCTGAAGAGACCTGACTGCAGCGGTGTGGCTGGGTGAGCACAGCAGAGCCAAGCTGGGACTGCCGGAGTCTGCCCTAGTATCCCTGGTGGGTGAGGGGCCCCAGGGGCAGGCCAAGTCCAGGGAGGGGCTGCATTTGCTGGGGCTGTGAGGCTGTGGGGGGCAGCAGGAAGGTTGCTATAGCCTGCAGCCCAGACACGGCTCACAGCAGAACCAGGGAAGGGGGCAAAGGCAAGGGAAGGCTGTCTTGCAGGAACTGCAGAGGAGCCGCTGCTTGCTGCCCGGAGACCCCAGGAGCACGGAGACGGACACAGACACCAGTGCCAGGAAGCGTCCACAGACCACGGGCAGGGACACAGACGGTCCCGCTCCCTGAGATACCCCGCCAGGGGCAGTGCACACGGGATCCCCAGTACACCGTGTGCAAGTGAGAGACTGTGTAAATAAGTTCTTGAGGGTTTATTAGATAGTATATCCATGTGTTTATTTAATGATTATTTATTATGATGTAAATAATTAAATCTTGTAAATAGTTTGAGAACTGTCTGCAAGGGTGCTTGATTGTAAGGGGAAGCTCTCCGCTCGGGGCACTGCAGCAGCTTCCCAGGGGGGCTGGGCAGGGCTACTGGCTACCTGCTACCCCAGGATCCCATTATTCAGGTGAGGGCGCATGTAGTGTCGCACCCAGGGTTACACTACCAATAATGAAAAATAAACCCTTCTTTCTAGCCAAACTGCCTTCCTCTTCATTTAAGTACCTCCACGTCAAAGCTACCACCTCAATACTTTACCATAAATTTGATGGGCATCTATCATATATCACACTGAAAGGCTCAAACCAACTATAATGACACTATTTGGGTTTTCCTCAAGAGGAGATGAGTGCTTTCTTAAGAATATTGCTAGACTTATAGAGGGTACTATGTATTTCCTTGTACTCTCACAAAACTTGCTTCACTGGGTCCTCCTGACATTTTTTGCATGGGTAGTTTTCTGTACCCACTCATAGAGAGTTAAGTCTTTATATTTCATGGTAGTTAAAGGACTAGAACAAAAAAAGAAAAGACACATTCTGTGTCAGGAAGAACAGTTTTAATTGCTGAATCTAGTTCTAATAGGCAGCGCTATAGTGCTTTGACTAGCCCTTCCAAATGGCCCTCTAGCTGATGACAGACATTACACATAAACCAGTTTAAATGATCAGAAACTGGTTTAAACGTGTAACAGAGCAGATGTTCAGTACACACAAACCAGTTTGAAAATGGCTGAAACCGGCTTGAGATAAACCTGGTTGATGTAGTATCAGACTTAACCATGAATGACTGGTGCCTCCCAAGACTGGGGGGACACTATATGTAGGCGGCAGTGGCAGCAGCAAGCAGGGACTGCCCACAGATGTCAGCAGTGGTATCAGTGGCAGGGCGGGGTTGGTGAGTGGAGACCACCTACAAAGGCCAGCAGCAGTGTCGGTGGCAGTGAGCGGAGACCACTTGCAGACACCAGTGGTGGTGTCTGCAGCAGGGGGAGTGGGGGCGAGTGGGGACCACCTGCAGATGCCGGTGGCAGTGTTGGCAGCGTTGAGCAGCAAACAGGGACCACCTGCAGATGCCAAAGGTGGTGGCGGCAAGCAGTGAACAGGGACCACTTACAGACACCGGCAGCAGTGTCAGCAGCAGTGACCAGCGAGCAGGGACCACCCGCAGATGCCGGCAGTAGTGTCATTGTGGGCAAGCGGGGACCACCTGCAGATGCCAGCGGCGGTGTCGGTGGTGGCGAGCACAAACCACCGGCAGTGGGACAGTGGTATCAGCAGTGGATGGGAAGGGTTGGGGAGTGGGGACCGCCTGCAGATGCCGGCGGTGATGTTGGCAGTGTCCAATCTCAGGGGAGGCACATGCCCCCCCGCACCCCTCCTACACATTGCCTATGGACTTAACTGATTTGGGTCAAAGTGGTTTATGCAATGTCCATCCCAGACCCCTTCCTGGTTTAAGTTGAATTAGAGTCCCCCAGCATCCCAGTGTGCTCTCTGGACTGGGTGGGGCTCTCTGCTCCAAAGAGCTGGGCTGGCCAGTCCCTTCCATTCCCTGTCTGCAGCTCTGGCAGAGACTGCGCATACAGCGGGGTCTGCCTGGCTTCTGCCTGCTCACTCCCCACCCCCTGTCTTAGACAGACACCTCCCTGCCACCCCTCTGAAGCAGGATTCCCCCCTCCCCTCTGCCTTACACAGATACCTCTCGGCATTAGTTAGCATACTATGTGCTGGCTATGGTCCGAGCTATGGGAGACATGACAAAGGCAGATAGCACAGTGTTGGCTTAGGGCTTTTTAGAGCTAATCAACAGGTAGCTGGTAAGGCCCCTCCATTCCTTCTTTGGAAAAAATTGTTTAAGAAGGGCTTGAACTAATGAGAGAAGCTTTTGTTTTCTTAATGGGCTGATAAATATTGAGTTAGGGGTGATAAACACTGTGTTACCAACTCCCTGCTGGAGGGGACCCCTCCCTAATCAGAGTGTCCTACCCACCCCCTGTCAGCTCAGCACTGTAGAATGGAAGGGAGGGCTGCTCTAGTGCCCTCCCAGCTTCTACCCTGATCCACTGCAGGCATGTGCCTGCATATCTGGAATGAAAAGGGAATGTCTATCCACCTCCAAATTGGTTCAAGCTTTGCAGTTTAGACTAACCTACAAAGATTGAATCAATTCAGGATCAGGCTTTGT
The DNA here is from genome assembly GCF_000455745.1 of Alligator sinensis. Classification (NCBI taxonomy): domain Eukaryota; kingdom Metazoa; phylum Chordata; order Crocodylia; family Alligatoridae; genus Alligator; species Alligator sinensis. The sequence goes on from NW_005842124.1 coordinate 900,841, forward strand.
GAATGTCTGTCCCTAGCTCAAAGGGCCAAGTCCTACAGTCCTGGCATATATGAACAGTCCTACTGACAAAATCAGACCAGTTAGAAAAGCTCAGTTCCAGCAGTGCTATAGTGGCAGGGTGTGTTCCAACAGCCTATAGTTGTGCACATGCAAAATTTTGGATTAGAATATATGGGAGAAGTATGTTTTCCATTCATTGTAGAATTTCTCGGTTGTTTTTGTTCTAACCATAACAAATATTGTCCTGAGACAAATACAGCCCCCAATTAATTTATCTATGGAGATTCTGAAATGGTATTCAGACAATATAGTCTAAGGCAGTGGTTCTCCACTGTTTTGGAGTCAAGGCACCCCTTGAAGACATACCTAAGAAAATGACATTTCTTAGTTTTCAGTTGTTGTTTGACTCTAGAAAGATAATAGGGCCATTATTCTGTTGCAAAGAACTCAGAAGGGCAGCCATCGCAAGTGAGAAATTTTTTAACACTATGGATTCCTATTTGAAATCTCTGTTTCTCTCATGCATCATATTTGCACACCTGAAAATGCTAATGCTGCATGGCATCCTGCAGCACGTTTGAAAGGTTCTAGGGGCACCATGGTTGTGAATCACTGGTCTAATACCTTCTGCACAATTTAGAGACCTGACTTTTACATTGATCTGCTGTGCAAGGTAGGGCAAGCCATTGCACTCTTTAGTATCTCAGTATCATTTTTCCATCTTCTCCGTTGAGACTGCACAATCTGTGAACATGAGATTGTTTCTCACTGCATGTTTACGGAATAGCTGGAAAAATAGGGCCTTGATTCTTGTTTAGCCTTTAAGTATTATTGTAGTCCAAATAAGAATTATAAGTATAGATGATACTGTCAGTTCGTTCTATAATATGTTTCAGAAATAAATATGCTTCCCAGAAAGCTTTCTGCATGACAGTCAAATATTGTAATGTGTCTATTGTCAAGGTGAAAATCCATTTTGTTAGTAGCATTGGAGAAAGCAATAAAATCTTTGTCCATAGGCAGAGGAAGAAAAGAAAATTGGGGGGAGGTTGAGTGCATGCACCTGTGCTTGCCCCCCCCCCCCCGAG
>NW_005842124.1:901938-910685 GCF_000455745.1 Alligator sinensis
CACTGCCCAGCTGGCAGGGCAGGGCAGGGCATGGGATGGAGTGGTGGCTCATCCAGGGAACATGGGGAGAGCAGGGAGCAGTTCCTACCACTGCTGGGTGAGCACGGAGGGCTTGTGCCCCCAGATCTGCTTGGAGCAGGGCAGGCTGCCAGTGCAGACTGGGGCCAGGGCTGCACCTGGCTTTTCCCAGCAGGCAGTGGCAGTGCTGGGAGCGGATGTCAGCAGGGCTACGGTGAATTTTGGGGTGGCTGCAGCCTCCCGGCCCCACCATATCCCCCTCCCAGCACTGCCACTGCCTGCCCTGAGCACAGCCCAGCCAGGCCTCTCCCCACCGGGAAGAGCCCAGCACTGCCCTGGCCCCAGCTCACTGTGACAGCCTACCCTGTCCCACACAGATCCAGGGGCACACATCACCCATGCCTCCTGAGGGTGCACATAGCCCCTCCCTACCACTGCTGCAGCCACCAGAAGCCCACGGTTAGCCTGACTTGTGGCCCTACCACTGCCCTGCATTTGGAGAGGCTAAGCCCTGTTAGCCCCTCCACCTTCTGCTGCCTATGTCCTTGCCTCAGTGGGTCAGCAGCAAGGAAGAATTTGGCTCATTGTATCCGTCCATTTCTGCTTCATTTTGGCATCTGAGTTTCTGAAGACATAAATCATAGATTGAGCTTTCTGTGGGCTTATTTGTTCAAGGAGTTCATTTTTTATTCTCTTAACATTTTTAATAAATCTTTGTCCGAGCACCAAGCCAAGAAATGAGTACTAGACAGCACAGCAATGTAATCTAGAATCCAAAGCAGAATTCTGATATTCTACTAGACTAAATTGGTACAGATGTAATGCAATATGACATATATGTATGAAGAGTCACTGTAGTCTAGTCAATTGAGAAGATGGCTAGGAGCCAGGAATTAATACTTAGGAGAAGGAAAGGCATTTATGCCTCTGAGAAGGTAGGCTCTGCACCTGATATTCATCAGACTCAGCTGAAACCCAAGCTGTGAATGTATTTGTATGTGTTCTAGCTGGACTAATCTGTTATTTCTCTATGTAAACACTATTCACTGCTCTCTGGAAAGAGATAGCTCTGGCTGACTGACCTTTATTTTGTTTACATTTTTTAACCATTTCAGCAGAAATTAACTTTCAGGGCTAGGGTCAGAAGGTACACATAAACCAGTTTAAGTGATCAGAAACTGGTTTAACCCTGTAAAAGAACATAAGTTCAGTGCATATAAAATGGTTTCAAAATGGCCAAACCTAGTTTAAGATGAACCTGGTTGAAATGTAGTTATCAGAGTTAACTGATTTAGGTCAAACTGGTTTATGGAACTTCTGTCCCAGACCCCTTCCTGGTTCAAGTTAAATCAGAATCCCCCAGAATGGTTTGCAGCCCTTGGCTGGGCTGTGCTGCCTGCTTGAGCAAGGCAGGGTTGGCCCTGCCCCTCTGCTCCCTAGTCAGAGCAGTGATGGCTGGCTGACAAGAGCATGGGGGTGGGAAATCCAGCTGGCACAGCCCAGTCTGCCTGGCGGGGCCAAAGTAGCCTCTGCCAGACTTTTCCCCACTGGAGTAGGGGGAGTAGGCCAGCAGGCTTAGGGGGATGGAGGGGGATTAAATCCCTCTGCCTCCCCTCTCCCACCCACATGGGATGCCAGCCCAGGTCTGAGCAGATTTTCTGCCTGCTTGCTGCTCTAGTGGCAGGAGGTGTGGCCAGAGTCTGGCCGAGCATCAGCCTCAGGAGAAGAGGGGCAGGGAGGGGGATTAATCTTTCCTGCCTCCCCTCTTGGGCATGGGCATAGGCATGGGGACCTCAGCCAGGGTCTGCCTGGCTTTCTGCCCTCCCAGCTTCTCACACGCCAGGGGGCATGGTCAGAGCCGACTGAGGCAGCACCTCATTACTGCTCCCTAATCCCCTCTCCTGTCTTGCAGGTGGTTGTTCAGGAGTTACCCATCTGCCGACACCGTGCTATAAATGCATTGCATCGCCTAGCACTTGCTAGCTCCCCGAGACAGAAGCTCGGAGTGTCTTGTTGGGACACTTGGGCAACTCCGTGCCCTGGGGTCCCACTCCAAACAGATCCCTCTGCTGCTCAGGCAGCTGCTTGTTTCTGCCAGCTTTGTTTGTGCAGGCATTCGACTTAGGGCGGGTAGGGGCCAGCACTGCCTGCTCACAGTGAGCCCCAGCCCCAAGACTCCTGGCTGTACAAACAAAGCTGGCATGGACAAGCAGCTGCCCAAGCAGCAGAGGGATCTGTTTGGAGGCAATGCAACACATATATAGTACATTGTTGGCAGATGTGTAATTCCTGAATGACTCTCTGTGAGATGGGAGAGGGGATTAAGGAGCAGTAATGAGGCACTGCCCCAGCTGGCTCTGGCCATGACCCCTGCTGCATGAGCAGCCGATAACATGGAAAACTGGGCAGACCCTGGCTGGGGGCCCAGCAGGCCAGGGTCAGGGTTTAAGCCCCTCCCTAATCATACTCAGTGGCCTGCCAGGGCCTGGCTTTGCCCCCCCTATCAGCTTCCCTTCAGCCTTGCAGCCACTGCCAAAGGGAAGGGAGGTCTGCTTTAGCACCCCCCGGCTTCTAGTCTGAGCCACTGCAGTCATGTGGCTGCATTTTTGGACTCAAATGTGAATTTCTATTCACTTGCAAATTGGTTCAATCTAGGCAGGTTAGACTAACCTGCAAAGATTGAATCAATTCAGGCTCTGGCTTTTTGAATGCCTGTACTTAGCCTATGTGTACTGAGGTTTTTTTAAACTACATTTTAGATTTCTTCAAGGTTGTATGCAACTCCAGCTCAAACCTCATTATTTTGATACTCCCCATCTTCCCTTCGATCTGCGAAAGAGTCCAGCATTGCCATCCCTTTTCTTTCTTATCTTTTGCCCCTATGTATAGAACATCTTTTAATCTCTTGCCCCCTCTCTCCATTTTCATATCCTTCTGAAAGAACCTCCTTGATCAGTGAATCTCTAAAAATGAAAAAGGCATCTTACTCCACTGTCCTCACTACCAAAATATTTTAGAAGAGAACTGAAAGAATAAAAAGAGAATTTATAACATTTTCCTGGAGGAATCTCAGAACTTAGCCTTTTCATTTGTCTGGCAGAGACTCTGTTCTTGTATTTTTACATCACATAGTGCTTTTCCAATGCTTAGCAAATAAGAAACTATCATTAGCAATATTTGTTAATATTATTTGTATTGTAGGAGATTAAAATGTACAGCTGTTGTACACATATACTTTATAGAAAGAAGTCTGTTAAGAAACCCTTAGCCTGAAGAGCATAGTCTGAAGTTCTATGAGGCTTTAATTTTATTGATGTATGCACATATCTACAGCCTTAACACTAGCCCAAGTTTTTATCTGGAAATTAGGCAAATAATATGTGAATTGACTGATGTGGGTGGGAATTTGTCATATTAGCCTACTGAGAGCCTACAAAATTCCTAATAATTTGTCTTAAAGTCAGCAGATGTCTAACTATCTTTTCATTGAAATAGAGCCTCATTTGGACTCTATCCATCACTGTTCCTTGAATCTATCTGTGGTGGCCGGGCGATTGCTGAGGCCCTTGCCGGGAACCCAGAATGTTAGGTGAGTACTTCGACGCGTGGAGTGGAAGTAGGCACGGATGCGTATTGGTTGCAACAAGGTTGTTTACTTACACTACTGATGTGTGCAGCGTAGGAAGAACTGGCTTAAATGCAGTTACAAACGAGTTACAAACGTAGCGAGAGAAACGTAGCAAGAGCCCTTGAAGCGAGACGGGACGTTCCATAAATGAATCACCTAGTGCACAAGGAAGGGGGTACATCGGGCAGGTCGGTGACGGGGAGTTGTTGGTGGGTGATCAGTCCGCCAAGTTTACTCCAGGTTGTGTCCGGAGTTCTCCGACTTGGGCGGAAACTGCTTTGATCTTTATATGGATAGCAAGCCAATTGCTAGTTGCCAAGTGGGAATAATTTGTAACCGGCCAATGGGTGGCGCTCGTTTGAACGATGAGGCCGTTGGACTTGGCGGGCTTTTTCACTGTGGCGGAATATTCCACTGTGGCGGGAAATTCCACTGTGCCATAGGCATTCAATTAATGGGTTCTGACATGCCCCCTTGCCAATGGCACAGTTGGAATTAGAGCATATGTAAGTCGTTTAAGTCGTCGTCGTCTCGCTCGGGGGGTTCATATGGCAACCGGGTGTATACATAAGCAGATAGCGAAATGAACTTGTTCTTAATGTACTGTATAAAACAACAACCGACACAAACGCAAATGCAAATACTAACAAGGGGGAGTAACAAGGTAATAAGGGGCGTTAAGAGGTTCAAAAGCCATGAGGATGTGTCCCAGCCAAACCAGCCAAAGAGGTCAGATAACCACCCTTGCCCGATACCAGAGATTCTATTTGTATCGGTGGCGACATTTCGAATTGGGTCAATTTGATCGTTTAGGGGTAGCGAGACATTTGGAATGCTAATACAGCACATGTCGCTGGACAGATTGAGGTACTGGCATAAGCCTCCGTGTTGGAGAAGTATTGCATCTAGAGCAAGGTGGTTTTGCAGCGTCATGCGTGACGTTGCTTGCAATTGTTGGTCGAGTAGATACAGGCTGTCAGCGGTATGATTAGCGACTACCTCTAGTTGCTCCGCGAGTTGTGCGATGGCTATTCGGGCTTTGGCTATTCCAAGTCCCCAGAAAAACTGGTTTTCTAGCGCCCATTTAAACCCTTCGTTAAAGCGTTCCTTCCAAGTGAGGGTGCTCCAGACCGCTCCTCGTTTGTGGCGATGAAGTAACATTGGGCTAGGGGGTCTGGAGGTGCTAGCAAATAAGGGGGGACAAAGCGATACAGTAGTCAGGAAACATTGTATTCCAGAAAGTGTGGCTGGGAGTGCTGTATATAGGTGTCCCCAGAAAAAAAAAGCCGATAACATTCCTAAGGGAGCGGGAGTAGACAACTGTGCACAGTCGTCCGAGAAATAAGAGGTTTGCCAGGCCCGTTTGGGCTTAACAACCTTGAGGTTCGCGCCGTGACAAGCAGAACTCATTAATGCTGCGCGCAAAATGGGGTAATAGAACGAATACCAGGTTTGATTATTGGATACGTTAACTGCTAATGATACATTCCAAGTGACTATAGGTGGGGGTTTATGAAGAGGTGAAAGGGTGACCTTGGGGATGGGGCCAGGTATAGGTGGACAGCGGGCGCAGGCACCCGAACAATTGGCATAAGAATTGGTACAAGGTGGGACTGTGAGGTACCAGGGGGGAGTTACGGTCCATGGGTCCCAGGTCAGAGAGTTATCTGGCCTGGACCAATCCATGCCTTGGGGGTTGATTCCCCATGGGACCTGAGAGCATGGGAGTGAGATGTTAACGCCTACTCCCATACCCCCTGAGTTCCCTGCTACACGGACGATGGATGTAGACGTGCAGTTTTTCCCGGTTATGTTAAAGTGGGCAAAAGTGAAATTTGTTGGCCAACCGTAGCTGGTGGTTTCCCCCAGCTCGCCGCTAGTTATATTGATAGAGGTGCACGGCTCTCTGGACCTAGTTTCGAACCAGTCGGTGACATCTAAAGGTGTTAGGTAGGGGATAAAAACAGGGTCGTCAACAGAGAGGGGAAGGCGGAGACAGGCGGTGAGACCGTCCCTTCCTGAGTGATCACCTATGGCACCGGCCCAAACTGATAACAAGGTTAAAACAGTATTGGAGGTTGTGGAATTTTGCACATAGAGTGGGGTGATTAATGAAATTAGGTTATTTACGAAAAGTCTAACTGTAAGGGCTTCGGTAGGTGTCATGGTGACATCACACGTCGACGTTCGCGGTGGCTCTCTCTCCCTGTTGGCCCGGACTCACGAGCGTCAAGCGTCGTATGTCTCAGAGTTAGTGGGTCTGTGGGGGAAAGAAAAATTTAAAAGCAGTAAATTTGTCTACGACATTGTGGTTGTATGGAGGTGCGAACGGCGGGATAGCCAGTTGTGGTGAGCTAGGATTTGTTGCTGTTTTCCGCCTTCATTGAGGTATATGGAGTAGGTGTTCGGGTATGGTTCTGCGCTGATGACCTTTCCTTTATATACTCACGGGTGTGATTGGTGTGGGTGTGGAATGGACACCCATACGAGTTCGTCCGGTGCGAACTTCGGTTGCCACTGTTCTGGGCGTCGGGGGTTAGACTTGTCCCATAGGGTCTTATCGGCATTGAGCGAGATGAGGGCGTCGTGGTTTAGTTTCGTCCAATTCTTGTAGGTCCCATTTCCCTTTAAGCGCAATCGCTCTTTATAAAGTCCAATGTGTCTTTCTACCACCCCATTGGATTGGGGATGGTATGGGAGGTGGAGGTGCCAGGTGACGTTATGGAGGCGGACAAATTTGTCGAGCGCTATACAATTGAACGGTGGGCCTCCGTCTGATTGAATTATGTCGGGTGGTTGCCAACTGGCGAACGCTGCAGTTAGTGCCGATATGACAGCTGCGGCGTGGCTTTTCCGTAGCGGCATGACTTGGAGTTGCCGAGTGCCGAGGTCGATAATGACAAGTCCTTTATTTGGGGGCTTCGCACCAGGCAGGGGTCCTAGCAGGTCGACTTGCCAGACCTTCCCTGGCATAAACTGAAGTGGATCTAGTGCTCCGATTTGGTATTTCGTTTGGTGGCATTTTTCTTTGGCGCAGGGTTCACAAGCTTGGGCCACCCGCTCCCAATCGGATCTCGACCTGTAGGAGGCATGATTGTCCGTGGCTGACCGCCAGCGAGTATGACAAGCTCTTGGCCCCGGGTGCCCCCAATGATCGTGAAGCCAGGCTAGAAACGGGTCTATTTTATCCTTTGGTTTTACTTGCTCATCAGCTAAGACAACATCCGTACGGAGAGGGTCCTCTAGGAGTCTATCAATAATTTCATGTACTGGGTCGGTTTCGGACTTGTGCGACTTGGTGTGTTTGATTAGTGGGAGGATAGTGAAGGTGGACAACATATCAAAAATGTCTTGCCAGATGTCTAAGTTTTGCGTTGGCACGCCTATACCAGTAACAATTTTGTAAATGTATTGGGAGTCAATTGCAATTACAGGAGTGGGAAGTGTTCTGTCGTGGTACTGGAGGCAATGTTGTATTACTTCCTTGAACCCCAATAGTTCATTCTTTTGAGCCGAGCTGTGTCCTGCATAAAGTTTTGTGTTGTGCCAGGGTTTACAGTAGAATCCGTAGCCCCCGTCTCCCCGAGTAGTACCGTCGGATGCCATCCAGGCGGGAGCTGTTGTTCCGTAGAGGATGGGTGAGACGCCTTCCGCAGTATCTGGATTGGGTGTTAGATCTTTGCATTTCCAGCAATGCCAATGATAATGATGATTGAGTACTAACGTGTTCCAAGTGGATGGTTCTCCTTGGAACTGCGGGTCTGGGTTTTCGGCGTTTAGCAAAGGTAAAAGCATTGCGCCGGGCGCCCGGAGGGTTCCGTACCCGTGGGATAACATCTCTATAAGTTGCCCTGCCATCAAGATTTTTCCAACAGCTCCAAATCGAGGGTTCGGTGGGAGGTGTAGGTTAACTCGCCATGGGAGTTGTGGGCCGTGGCCCACATGTGGCTGTCGGTGTATCCCAGAGTTATGGTCATTGGGTCAGCGAAGTCGAAAGCGTGGAGTGGTGTTGTCCTAATGGCCGTAAGGAGTTTTTGGAGATCTCTCCCGTCCCTCTCGGTCCAAGGCGTGAGTTTTTTAGACTTATTGCGGATTTGACGTTGAAGCTTTGCGAGTACCGGTAGGTGGGTTGGAGTGACGTGATGTCGGTACCAATTGAGATACCCGAGTAATTGCTAGAGTCGTTTTTTGTCTGATGGTAGTTGTCCCTCCAATGGGTTGGTGTCTGGATTTTTGTGGGTTATGCCAAACCTTGTTTTATCAATGAACTTGGTGCCTAAAAACGTGATGTCGGCTATAGGCTGTAGTTTCGATTTTCTTAAGTTGACTGTCCACCCTTTATTATTGAGATGGGTGACTAGGTTGTTGGTAACTTCGGTGACCGCTTTCCGGGTGCGGCCCATGATAGCGAGATCGTCAACGTAGCTCCAAATTTTTAATTCATCTGGGCCGGGAAGGATGTAGGAGGTACGGAACTCCCTCAGTGTATCATTCATGGCACTTGTGGCTAACGCGGGTGCATTGCGATATCCTTGTGGGCAAACTGTCCACTTGTACATAGTGCCATTAACACACATGTTTAGTGCTCCCTCGACATCGTCAATTGGGATAGAGAAAAACATGTCCTTGAGATCGAGGGCGGTTCCAACCCACGTGTCCTTTTGAAATTGTGCCATTTCATACAGGCACTGGGGCAGCGTAGAGGGGCTAGGTTGCATGAGTGGTTGGCATTGCTTGTTGGCCTCATGGTAATCCACTACTAGTCGGACTTCGTTGGGTTTTCCCGGTTTCGCAATTCCCCATCCCAGCGAGAGGCGAGTGCTGGCCGTTATCAGTTGGATGCACCCTTGTTGTTCGAGGCACTGCAGAAGATCAATTAGTGCCCCCTTCAGGGAATCATTGGTTGCGATTGGTTTATAGCGCCATATAGACGTATTGCAGAGTGTGGGCCGGTGTCGGTCAGGTCCAGTTATGGAGAATGGGAGGGCTTGTGTGACGTCCGTGGGCCTCACGTCCGGTGCCACCCTTCATCCGGTAGCCCCTCCCCTCATCCCGCCTGCCACGACTTTGATGTTATTGGTACTTCGAAGTAGGAGTTCAG
>NW_005842124.1:911284-933936 GCF_000455745.1 Alligator sinensis
GCCGGCTCGCGCGGCCGTAATGCCAGCCGCGTCTGCTGCTGCAGTCCCAGCTCCGACGCCGCCGTCCTTCCTGGGGGTGAGTAGCCCGGCCCGTGGCTTTCTTGAGGGGGTGTTGTTGCCCCCCCTATCCTGCCTATCGTCCGCCTGCACCCATGACGGCGGCCCATCGCCGTCACAGCTTGTAATATTTGTTCCTTCAGCTGAAGTGCCCTGATACCGGGGATTCCCAGGATGTTGATGCCCCCTAGGACTGCCTCGAGTGCTTTACGGTAACTGGCTACTGAGAATTGAACCTTTCTCGTGGTCGTTGTTGTTTAACCCCTGTACCATGATGGTTTTCGTGGTTGTTGATGGGGTTATGACATTAACTTGGGCCCCTGTATTGAGAGGAAAGGAAACTTCTCGTCGTACCGTTGGATCTGTAGGGGCGTAAACGATGAGTCTGGTGTAGGGGCGGGGGTCCGTGGGGTCAGGGTTAAGGGCATTGCCGCTGGCCCGTCCGGCGGTAGCTACTCGTTTTTTGGCTTCTCAGTATACCTAAAACCCAGTTCGTGTGCTAGCTGTCGTTGTCCTGCATCCCCTAGGACGCGTAGCTGTTGTTTGGTAAGCTTCGAGTGGTTCAGGAGAAATCCGAACATGGCCCTCTCTTCCAGCGTCCTTTGAGGTGGCAGCCTCGATTCAGGTCGTGGGTGGTCGGGCTGGTGGTACTCGACTGGGTATGTGGTGAGACGGTTCGGTGCATTGGCTGGTTCTGTAGTCGCTGACTTCATGAGGGCTTGTAACCGCGGGAGTTGGCTTAGGATGTTCCCGGCTGGTTGGGTGGCTAACGGGTTGAGGAGGAGCCGGAGGGTAATAGCGCTCTCTCCCCCGTAGACCTCTACGCAAGCTTCTATGGCTTCAAGAGTAGCTGGAATTGCCCCAGGATTTCGTAGGTAGCGGTGGGGCCACGCCCCCCGCTGCTGAGGTTGTGTCAGTCCCAGGCGATGTACTCTTGGTTCCAGGAGCAGTATGAAACCCCTACTATAGCTAGCAGAAGTTGTACCGCAGTGGCCTTTTCCGGCCGGCCGTCATGCCACGCGTGAGATTTATGATTGATTCGCCCTGCAACGAGGGACGGCAGTGGGATGTTCCCTTGAACGTTGTCCATTATTAATGTTAGGTCGGTAGCGTGTCCCCCACTCCATGAGGCTTGCCGGGTTAGGAAACAGGCTTCCTCTAGATCTAGTAATTCAAAACCGAATTCCACAACCAAGCAACCCAACCAGATAACTAGTGTTTCACAGGGTTTTAGTTTTGATTCTCTACATAACTCCTGCAATTCAGCCTGATTACGGGTGGGATAGGTGGTGGTGGTACGAGTTACGCCTTGTGGATCAGTTGTTTGTTTAACCAGGGCTATGGGATGAATGACCGCTGGGGGTGGCGGCGCGTCGGGTGGAAGGGTTGGGTATAGATTCCCGCTTGGTGGTTCCTCCCCATTGTAAGAGGGCGGGGCTGTTGTGGGCGTCATCACCCTGGGGGCTGTGGCTGTTGGGGGCGTCATCGCCCCAGGGAGCGGGGCCATGGGCTGTGTTCCCGCCCGCTCCTTCATGGCACCGCCCTCTTCTTCCTTCTCCTCTGGGCCTGCCGGGTGTTTCTCGGTGCCATTTTCTGGCGGCGGCTCGAGACTTTTCTGTGCCGCCATCTCCTCGGCTGCTTTGCTGACCATGGTCAGCTGGGTTTCTAAATTCATATTTTCACGCAGCAGAAGCGAAACTGTGCGGAACAGCACATAAATCATTTTCCCTTTGTCCCATTTGGGGCCCGCCCACCTAGTTGCGTTGCGGCCCTCCGCCTCTAGATTTTCACGGAGTTGGGCGAGCAGTTCATGGCCGTGCGACTGGGGTGTCAGGGCCGGACAATTAAACTTGTCGGGAGGTGTCGCTTCTCCGCCCTCTCGTACGTGCCGAATACAGCGGACCAACTCTTGAGCCGGGGTCGGGCTTGCCGCGCCTTTTGCTTTTACTCGCGCCAGGGACAGCGTTTCTACCTCATCCTGCGGCCTATACATGACCCCCTTTCTGCTCATAACACACCCGAAAGAGCTCGGGCCTAGTCGGGCGGCCCACTCCTTTCCGATCCCCTCTTCTCCTTTAAGGGAGAAGTAACCCACGACCGAGGTTGAACTCCTCCCGCTTGCCTGATGATAGGCAATGTGCGCCCATAGATCATCCGAGTCAGACGTCAGGCGTTCCCCACTGCGCCATGGGCAGTTTTTAACTAGTTCCGACTTCATCGTGTCTTCCCCAGATCCTGTTCGTGATGCCATGTGGTGGCCGGGCGATTGCTGGGGCCCTTGCCAGGAACCCAGAACGTTAGGTGGGTACTTCGACGCGTGGAGTGGAAGTAGGCACAGATGCGTATTGGTTGCAACAAGGTTGTTTACTTACACTACTGATGTGTGCAGCGTAGGAAGAAGTGGCTTAAATGCAGTTACAAACGAGTTACAAATGTAGTGAGAGAAACGTAGCAAGAGCCCTTGAAGCGAGACGGGACGTTCCATAAACGAATCACCGAGTGCACAAGGAAGGGGGTACGTTGGGCAGGTCGGTGACGGGGAGTCGTTGTTGGGTGATCAGTCCACCAAGTTTACTCCAGGTTGTGTCCGGAGTTCTCCGACTTGGGCGGAAACTGCTTTGATCTTTATATGGATAGCAAGCCAATTGCTAGTTGCCAAATGGGAATAATTTGTAACCAGCCAATGGGTGGCGCTCGTTTGAACAATGCGGCCATTGGACTTGGCGGGCTTTTTCACTGTGGCGGAATATTCCACTGTGGCGGGAAATTCCACTGTGCCATAGGCATTCAATTAATGGGTTCTGACACTATCAAAGAGACTATTGCCAGTGAGCAACACAAGGGCATGTTCTGAATTCATATTAATGTGACATTCTGCCCCTCCCTCTAGTCTGTGGGTAAAACAATGTGATTTCCTTTCCTGCAGTCCCATAAGGTCTATATTGGTTCTGCTGATAATAGGTGAGAGACTTAGAAAACAGTGTATAGAGAAATTCCATATCTAATTCTTACAAGACAAACTTGAAAATATTGAAACTTAATAACAAAGTTGTTTCTACTATGAAAAGAACAAAATGTTCTATTCTGGGAGATGATGTTTTCCCCAAGGTGTTCTTGTTTGCCTAATGCACTTGCTGAAAGATGGGACATTATCTGCCTACACAGAAAATGCAGTAGTGATATTATTTCTCTAATTTGCATTATTCATCCAGCACAAGAAAGCTTTTCTTTTCAAAGCGAAGCTCATTGGACTGGCTCACCCTGCCTGTTATCAATAAATAAGTGAAATATCATTTTAAATGTCTAAAAATAGAAGTTGAGGGTTTATTTGTTTAAAAACCAGAGCCAAGTAGATAATTAAAAAGCCAAGTTAACTCATGTAAGGAATGACAGTTCAGTTGTGTGAGGGCAGTAAAGCCAACGCTCAGCCTATGGCTATGAAGCTGGTGCATTTGCTCTTGCAGAAGAAGAAAGGAGGTTGGAATTGAGGCGGACACACAGGGGTTGTGCAATCTGGCTGGGGCACCAGAACAACAACTTTATGTAAGTCCCTGAATGACAGGGTATGGGGGAAAAAAGGCAAGTGAGAGATCAGCAGGGGCAAACTAGGACAGTAGCAGAAACAGCACAACCAGACAGTTTGTTACTACACGGATGCTCTATTTCTAATCATTATATTCTTTAAAATTAGAATTTACAGGTTACAGGGCTTCTTATGGAACAGAGCAGGGTCAAGCAAGCACATATCTTGCAGGACTGTGATGCTGGTACTTTAATAGTCCTAGGATAGTTATTATTACTTCCATATTTTATAAGTCTGGAAATCTGTGACATACTTTGGCATGTCAATTGCAATTAGTCACATAACAGTTATATTTAGTTTTTGTTATAGTTTAACACTGCAGTTTACTATTCTGCTTTAACTAATTAATATAGATACAGGACGGAAGTATCTATATATGAGGCACAAAGCAAGATTAGCATTTAGCAAAAATATGTCCTCCCAATGCATATGATTTTTTAACCAGTTTTAATAGGACCTCAGAGCAGAAAGGGGATGCAGAGTCAGATTTCATATAACAGAATGTTTTTCCATCTGTAAATCATTTACTACTCCCAGGCAAGAACACTGATTTTGATTTGCTGCACAAATCTAGCCCTGGATTCTGCCTTGTGGGCAAAGCACAGAAATGGTCATCAAGAAACCTTGTTTTCTTTTTCCAAACTCTGCCACTAGCTTGCTATGTAACCTTAGACCTATCATTTCACTTCTCTGTGTGTCAGCCTATCTATCAAATTGCATTAGTAGTAATTATTCTCCTTTGTGCAATGGCTTGATATTTACAGATTAAAGACATATAAAAGACATATAAAAGAAGATTACAGATTACAGACATATTAAAGACACATAAAAAATAAGATATTTTACAGATAAAAGACATATAAAGAAAATAAGATATAATTATTATATAGTGCTTAAATATAGAAGCTTGAGCAAACTCTGCTGGCCAAGAATCTTGTTCTTAGCATCTGTTTAACATATCTGATGTGGATATGTGATTATGCACCGTAACAGTGTTATGTTATGATGACATTATGCCTGTTAACAAATTGCCTATTGTGTTTGACACACGTGCCAGCAAATGATTGACGTAGATGAGCAGCCTGCCTCAGCTGGCATGTACTATTTTTCCAGCAGGAAATCCTTTCTATTTGATATTATTGTCACATACTGCCTTTGATTGTGGTCGTGAATGTTTATATTTCAATATATATTTGTGCAGCTGAAAATGTGCAACTCACGGACATACAATGATTGCAGAAGACCAGGTTTTATTTCAGTAGTTGTCTAGGAAATCTATTACTAATATATAAAATGGCAGTATACATAGTATTTTCACTGATAGTCTCTGTGAAGCTCAGACTATTTAAAGCAATGGCTTTAGGAAACCAGATCAAGCATATAGACAGAAGCTAAACATGCAAATTAGACCCTCACCCAGAGGTGCCTTGCATGAAAGCAGATCAGTTTACATCTAGCCTCAAGAAAGCAATGGATAAAATGTACAGTCAAAATATTCTGCAGCCATCATATTCCAGAACACGATACAAGCTGTTAGCTGCATTGGCTCTTCTGTTTCTGAGACACCTGAACCATTGCCCCACACAGAAAAATGAGAAAATAAAGTTAAATAGAGGTATTATCAGAGTCTGATCTATCACCCACAGTTCTTAATTTGAGTCTTCAGTTTTTCCATCGCACCAGATGAAATACTTGTGCAGAGGCAGTCAATACAGTATTGCAGGCATGTAGTGCACATTCCAGCTGGAGATTCCAAAGTAGCATTAGCCATTCCAACACGGGCACCTGTACTCTCCTCAGGGATTGACCTACAGAAGTCACAAAGGAGAACTCAGTGTCACTTGCAAAACTTTGCATCTGCAGGAAAGGAGGGTTATGGTGACCTCTTGTCAATGATTGATAAATCCTTGACTAGTACTTAGTTTAAACCGTTGTATTCCTTTATAAAGTATGGATATATTTTCCCTTTGTCCACTACCACACTCTTCAGATCTATAACATACAGGTGTAGAAAACCAGCAACTTAAAAGTGGTAAGTGTGAAGACTATAGGTGTTGTAGGGCTTGCTGCCACTGCCCTGAGCTCGTTTTCCTACAGGCAGTGACAGGGTGGACCTCAGCTTCGGATCACCTGGTCTGCCAGGAATTTGGTCTTATGTTTCTTTCCTGCCACGACTTTGATGATATTATATTGCTAGGAGACAATGCCCAAGGTGATTCTACCCCGTCTCAATCCATTTTCTTCTGTGCGGCTCCAAACCTCCCCTTTACCCCATCCTAGCCTCTCCAGATGGCACTCGTAGTTCTCTTCAGCCAGATCTTAATACTGCCTGTTGGTCTATTATTCCGCACTCAGCCACCAGGGTGACTGTCGGCTTTGGTTAGGCACAACACCCTTCCAGGGCTGGCCTTGTCCTGCACTCAAATATCCAAAAAAAGAGAGAAAGCAAAACCCGACTCTCTCTCAGTCACTTTGTCAGACTCAGTCCATGTCCCCTTCACCTGGGGTCAGGCTCTCATGTCCCAATCACAACAAAAGAAATCAGTTAGTTCAGTCATTGCTCAGCACAGGCCTGCCCCGGCTTACTCGTGAGCATTCACAGTCCCAATGGGATCTCTCCCATGCGCAGCGAGGCTGTAACCTGGAACAGCAATTCTTCTGGCCTCTTCCCCCAGTTCCTCTGCTGTCACTCCATTCCAGGGATTAGCAGAAGCCTTGTGTGTGCAGGCCTCGTCTGCCTCCTTCTCAGGGTCATACCGGCAGGGTTTCTCCAGGAGAGTTTGCAACACTTGCCTTCCCTTACTCTCTCTCACTCCTTCACAATAAGTAAAACAATTTAACTGTCCTTATTTTTCCAACCATACCGTCAGTTTCTGACTGGAGGCAGGTCAAATGGTTACTTTTGCATCAATGTAAGAAGCAGAGCGCAACAGGCAAGTTATGTGCCATGTATTATACCCAGTTCCCTTCTGTGCACCCCACTTCTTTCTGTAAACATCCAGCTCAAGGTAGTTTGAGAAGCTAGTGGTTGGAGTACCTGAGCTTGTGATGAAAGCATAAGCGCTGACAAGCTATGTGTTGTTTGAATAGACAAATTGATTCAATGCCCCTCCTTGGGACTTGAAGAGATCCCTTCCATCAACAAAAACCTAGGCACCTTCCTGTTATAGCAGCATTATTTCCCATCACTGGCTCTTTCCTTGTCCATAAAGGAGATTCAGGGTAGGAGAGGCCTAGAGTAAAGAGAAAAAGTTGGTGAAGAAGGATAATACTAGCAACAGGTGAGCAAGCTGACTTTTATTCTGCTCACGATAAATAACTCTTGCCTTGCTAGAGCAGCCTCCAGGACAAAATTAGGTTCAGTGATCTTTCTGAAAACATCTTTTGTCCTCTCTCTGTTCAGGCAACCCTCTGGCCTATTCATGTTCATGCCTCCTTCTTTCTCCTCAATCAGTTGCTCAGGTCCTTGTCCATTTGGATCTTTATTCTTAGAGCATAAAGCTGGGAGATGGAGATATACCATGCTGTTATCTGTTGACATTTTCCATGATAGCAACTACAACATGGTATACTTGTTCTGATCTCTTTGGCGAGGTACAGACATTACACTGTTACCAGTATACATGATTGGAAAATGGTTTATACCCATAACAGAACAGAAGTTCATCATACAAAACTGCTCTATACCCATAGCAGAACAGAAGTTTGCCACACATAGACTGGTTTAAAAATGGTGAAACCAGATCTAAATTTGCACCTGTACTTAACCATAGTTGCATATTCATGACTTATCCTCATCTGTGAATCAAATTAACAGAGACATTCCATATAGAACTTTTTTTAAAATCAAAATGAGAGATTTGTTCATTGTGACCTTGGTTTACCTGGTATTTGCTTGAGCAGAACGAGATCAAGAATTTTGCAGAATTTCCCTTTCTTTTGGGCATGAAGAAGAGGCTGGAAAATTGCATGTGCCTAATATCTTCGAGTGGGAAAGGACTTTGATAAACCCACATATATCCAAGAATTTCTCAACAGACTCTAGAGGAAAGTGTATTTTGTAAAGTCAAGCTGAAATTCTTCTTTTCTAGAACCATATGCCTGGAAAAAACTGAACATTTAAACTCTATCATATGAACAATCAGATATCTGGGGATAAAATACCTCATTGTTTGCTGATATTTGCAAAGAAAGAGTTCAGCTGGCCTATAATATACCTGGGAGTTCTTGGTGGAGAAGGAGCATTTGGATCTCTTATTCTGATGACATAAGAACACCTCCTTTTATCAATAGTTGGCAAAAGGAGAGGAGAGTCCAACTTTTCTACATCTGATCTTCTGGTGGAAGAAGATTTGATAAACACACAGGTATCCAGGAGTTTCTGAAGATTGTGTTTGTGGTAACTTCAGGCATTAAAAGAAACAGAAGCTTTAGGAATCTTTTGAGATGGCATTTTTTAAAGTTTTACTCCAAACAGGGCAGTTAAGAGCATGAGGCATGACATTTCCAAAAAGAGCTGAAGATGTGGGTATATGGAATAGCTGAGTAACTGGAAAAGTGAAGGGCAAAGGAGGGGAAACTGCAATAACCAGTAAGGCAGTTAGCTGAATTTGTGCATTAGTCAGCCTCTGATAGCTCTTTCTCTCAGTAAGGCAAATCAGGTTTTTTATTTATTTTTATTTGGGGGGGGGGGGTTCTGGTGCATTAAGCCTAGGTAATGATATAATACTGCTTTAAGGTCTCTTATTCTGTCTCATTTACTTCTGACTCTTACTTTTCAGAAAGGATTTCTATAGATGAATGGCTCATAACTTTCAAATTTTAACTTTTTTTGTAAGTCTCTTTAGCTCTTTTTTATGTTGTCCATAAAACTCATCATGTTAATGCCTCACCACTCAACCTGTGTAAACTTCTTTAACTCATAAGCAAAGTTAGCAAATAAAAATATTTGGTCTAATATTGTTTTTGCTTGTTTAAAGTAACGATGCTGAGTCATCCTTCTAGCAAACAACTGATCTTTCTGGTTTATAGGCTTGCTCTGGCTGCATTAGCCATAGCACTTATCAGATCATTATTATTAACTAGAAAAGAAGCCATGCTATCAACAGTTGTTGGAATTCTATAACTGGACCTAGATAATCAGAACTGTACCTTTTCTTATGTCACAGGGAAGCCATAGTGTTTATGTAATTTTGCCACTGCAAATTTATTCCACTTGCCACAGAAAAAATTGGGTTTCCAAATGAATATGGAAATTGAGTAGTCAAATTGAAAGTTTCTAAGGCCCCCCCTACATATGCAGGTAAAGACAAAATGGGATTATGATGGAAGGCGCCTTAGGTAGGGTTTACATCGGGTGACGTACTATCCATCTGGCGTGGGGCCCCTCCCTGAAACTCTCCTGTCACAACTTGCTGTTACTGAATGAAAGGGAGGGGTTCAGTGGAGATCCTCTTTCTGGGGGGCCCCGGGGACAGTAGTACTCACTGTCTTGGCATGGTGTTCCATGGGGCTCCACCTCCCCTACGCCTCGTCCACTCGCCAACCGAATGGGTGCCACCTGCGTGGTTCGGCTGTGCCCAGTTGACCCCTTTCACCAGGAGGACCAGCATCAGCATGGGTCCTGGTGGGCTAGCCTGGCTGTTCTGATGGCTAGCGTCTCTGCCTCGGATGCTGATGAACTAGGCTTCTGTAGGCTGCTGTCCTCCTTGCTGCCTCTGGGCGGGACGGCTCTAATTGCTCTTCACCAAAAATAGACCGTTGGAGAGGAGAGGGGGGTGGGACTGCCTCCTCCCTCCCAGCCTTCTACAGGGGCTCAGCTTCCCCCTTCTCTAGATGCTGGCACCAAGCCAGCTGCACTGCTCCTGCCTGCCACAAGAGCCTCAGCACACCTGGCATGCTCCACGCTAGCGTGCTCCCTCTCCTCCTGTTTCAGCCACCATGATTGGCTCTGCTTTTCCCTGCCCGGGGAGCAGCTGATTAAACAGCCGATGTAACGCCGACTCACGCAGACGTGGCTCCTGCTGCAGCTCCAGCTGTGCCCCCAGAGGTGAGTTTCCCCAGCGGGGGTGCTGCTTGCGCGGCTTGGGGCCCACAGGGACTGCCCCCTCCCCTTCGGGATCTAATGCATGATTCACACAATCATGCCTCCTACTATGCCACACACACATGGCAGGAGGTACAATTGTGGGACTCTACATTATATCCTATCATACTGTATTCCACCTGCAAGAAGCAAGCTCTCAAAGTTAGGAGCCCCCTCTCATAGGAGTCTCCTTGCCTCAGGGGTACGTGTGGGCTGCAGTGATCTCCCTGCCCCAGGTGTATCGCACACCCCTGGAGCTGGGAGATCAAAGCCACAGCCTGTGGCTGCCAGAATCCAGTTGGGTTTGGGCACCTGGAGGAACACTGCAGGGACCCAGCATCTACAGCTGTGGGACTCTTGATCCTGGCAGCTGTGGGGCGCTGCCAGGACCCAAAGTCTGCAGCTGCTGGGGCTGGGAGGAACTCCTAGCCACAGGGGAGAACATGTTACATGTGCAAATTAAAGCTTGACGGCAACCAGCTACAAAGTTAGTACACATTTTTAAGATCTAACATTATAGCTGGTTGTACTTTGTACGTTTAGCTGGTCTCAAGGTAATTGCACAATTAACCAGTTAATCATGCGATACTTGCAATTTGTAGAGGGGACCTAAAAGGGCAGTGTTTATGGGCACCTATACACATGAAGGACCTCTGCACCAACGTGTGCTAATTAGCACATGTCAGAGCAGACTCAGTTAATCAAGTCTGCTGCAAGTCTGCTGGAGCATGCTAATTAACGTGCTCCAACAGGCTCTGCATCACGTGTATTCAGGATCCCCATGTTTCAAAATGGCAGCAGGGGCACCCTATGTCACCAACTATCAGGCTGACAAAATGTTTTCAACAAAGTAGTTGCAATGCTCGTCTAAGAAATCATTAAAATATTCATTAATGTTAGTTGAACATGTTATTCCCATTATTATTATAAGAATTATAAAAAATAATATACTACTAGAAAGGCAGTCATTTTTGTAATCATAAGCTCTTTTTCTCTCAGTTATAAAAAGAAAATTACTTAGGTCTTTGACATTATTAAAGTGTAGGATTTTTCTTCCTTTTTCTTATAAAACTCTTAAGTGTTGTATTTGTAACCCTTCCTCAAAAATAATTTTAAAAAATGTTAATTGCCATTGTGTTTGCTACTGCAAAGCAATTTTAGAAGCCAGAAAAACATTCTTGCAATTAAGCCAACATGACTGCAGATATATACCTTGAAAAGGGAAGGAGGATTACTTTTAAACAATATAGAATTCTTCTGACCCTGCTAAAAACTGTTTTTACATGTTCAAAGGTCTAAGCAGAAAAGAAAGTAAATAATCTGACATTAGCTATGATATCCTCCAATCAATGGAATATGACTGCACAGCGTTACTGAGAATTTTTAAAAAATGTATTTCAGATTTTGTCATCTGAACTTCGTGTACACTTCAATGTGATATTTATTTCTTTCATTAAATCAGTGAAGGCTTACTTTTTACAATATAAAGAGAATGTTATGTATTTTTAATTATTTATAGTGGAGTTTGCCTTTCTAAACCTGCTATTAAAAATAACTTCCTGAATGGACAGGAGCACTGAATATAACATGGGGCAATCTGGGTTAAGGGTCATCAGAAGATTATCTGCAGATTATCTGGATTAAATGATTACCACTGTAAAATGTAGGTGTGTAGCAAATTAAAAATAAGTCAGACTTTACAAAAACATTATTAAATCAAGATAGCAATTGTTGGCCTACATTTTTCTAAAAATTGGGAAACATGTTAATGAGGATGTCATCGTTAACATAGTGAAAACTCTAAACTTAAACTCTGTGTAAAAAAATACATTGAATGCACTAAGCACTGTTGGTATAGGTGGTTTATTATTACTCAAATGATTTTCAAATGTATTTGAAATATGTCTTTATCTGCGACTGCTTTCCCCTCCTCCAACATTCCATCAGCTTCGACAAAGCTGTCTGCATTTGCATTTGCCAAGAATATTGTTCTTCCAGGGATATATTACAGGAAAAGGGCCATATGCTTTCCTCTACTATATAAGTGGAGGGTAGCAAAATGCAATAAAATTGGTCAAAACCATGGTAGAGGAAAAGTAATAAATCCTTTAGATGAGTGATTCTCTATCAAGATGCCTTGAGATCCTTTCAAGGGTGTTATAATTCACAAGATAAACACAGAGGGTGCATCCAGACAAGCACACATGTGCCTCTTGCGGCATCTCAAAGCAGTTTGAGATGCCACAAGAGACACGCTGGGAACAAAAAATATTCCCCATGCTGCGAGCTCCAAATTTGATACCTGGAAATCCAGGTATAAAAAAAAAACCTGCAGGAAAAAACTGGGGCAAGGCACAGTCCAGGACTGGGTTGCCCCGAGGCAACCCAGGAGCGAGTCCTCCAGAGAGACGCTCTGCTATCTGGCCAGAGCATCTCTATGGTGCTTCTGCTGCCCCAGCACATGAGACACATACTCTTAGCATGCTGGGGTGAGCAGAAGCAGGGCAAGGCTATAGCATAACCAGGACCCAGGCGCTGTCCCAGTAAGTTAGAGACATGGGTGTGGGGGAGTTTATGGGTGTGGGGTGTGCAGGTGGGTGTGAAGAGTGGCGGGGGGATGTGGGATGTGTGGGGGGATGTGTGAGTAGATGTGGCAGGTGGCAGGTGTGGGGGCAGGCATGTGGTGGCCCCCGCTCAAGCCCCCTCCCCCATAAACCCCACATCCCCCCACACCTCACACACCCAGTGCTAGCAGCCAGCCGACTGTGCCTGCTACAGTGCTGCCTCACCCATGGTCTGTGCATGGAGAACGGGCCCAGCCCAGCCTGGCCCAACCCACTAGCGTGCCTTTGGACACAACTGGGACAGCTCCTGCCACCACCCATGGCTCCTATCCAGTGGTGCGTGACAGTGCAGCGGGCTGGGGCGGGCCAGGCCCATTCTCCGTGATGGTGAGGTGGTGATGTTATTTCTCCTCCTACAAACAATATCCTGTGCAAGGAAGCTAGGGACAGACATTACACATAAACCAGTTTAAGTGATCAGAAATTGATTTCAACCTGTAACAGAACAGATGTTCAGTGCACATAAACCAGTTTGAAAATGCCTGAAACCAATTTGAGATAAACCTGGTTGAATGTAGTATCAGACTTAACTGATTTGGGTCAAACCAGTTTATGCAACGTCTGTCCCAGACCCCTTGCTGGTTTAAGTTAAACCAGACTCCTCCAGCATCCCGGCATGCTCTCTGGACTGGGTGAAACTCTCTGCTCCACAGCAGAGCTGGCCCCTCCCCTCTGCTCCCTGGCTGGAGCTTCCTGCCCCCTCCCCTCTGCTCCCTGGCGGGAGCTTCAGCAGAGACTGCAGGCTACTCCCCCCCTCCCCACTCCCTGCTAAACAGGAATTCCTCCCTCCCCTATGCCTTGCTAAGAGGTGTCTGTGTATTAGCTAGCAGACCACATGCTGGCTACAGTCTGTGCTGTGGCAGATGGGACAAAGGCAGACTCAGCAGTTAGCTGGTAATGTCCAGGGGTGATAAACACTATGTTATCAATTCCCCGCTGGGCTGGTCAGGGATGGGGGGAACCTCTCCCTAATCAGAACGTCCCGCCAGGGGCTGGCCCTGCCCCCCCTCAGCTCAGCACAATGGAAGGGAAGGGAGGGCTGCCCTAGCACCCCCTGGCTTCTAGCCTGAGCCACTATAGGCATGTCCCTGCATGTCTGAGATGTCTGTATAGTTACAAATTGATTTAGCCTAGCCAGGTGAGACTAACCTGCAAAGATTGAATCAATTCAGGCTCAGGCTTTTTGAATGTCTGTCCCTAGCTGGAATGGCACTTCCTGTAGTATTTACTTTTTAGTAAAGGTAACTGGTGTAAGGGAAATGCATATTATAGAACACATGACATCACAAGCCGATGTCATGTTCATCTTGAAATCTATTTGTTTGTCACTTTTAGGTCTGCTTGTGCATGCTGTTAATTATTTAGGATTTCAAACAGTTTATTTTTAATGCAGTCCAATTTATTTTTAAACATTGGTTTACTGCTGATCCCATGTTGTTTAAATTTACAAACTATCTGGTGATTTTTTTTTTGGCAAAATACTTTTATCTTGTAGGCATCCCTTCATGTGAGGTCTGTGAATTATACTGTCATGAGACTCAGCCCTCAGAATCTATTTTGGAGTTGCCAGGAGAGATTAGGAATACTGTGTTGCTGACAGTCACATGATTGATTCAAAACACATTGCTCCTGCAATAATCTGTGCAGATAACAGTTGTAGTGAGGATGACAAGAGTGAAGATTACATATTCTACTGGTCCATCTTCTGGAAAGATGCAAGGAATAAGGTGTTTATTATTATCCAGCAAAGGAGCCAATCCTCCAAAATTCAAAGGGCCTTCAACTCTGATTGACTCAGGGCTATGTAAACTCAGGCTGCAGACATTCCACGTATTTAGCAGAGACTTTCCAGTTAAAACTCCTACTCGCTTAAAAAGGGATTGATGGCCCTATACCTGAAAGGTGCTAAGCATTTTGTTTCAGCTCCAATTTACTCCAGTGGGAGATGAGAGCAGTCAGTGTCGTCACTCAACAGCATGCAGGACTATGCCCTATTTGTGTGTAAAGACAGCATAGCTAAGTAACCTCAAACCTTAATTAACACATAAGTTATTATGTTTCAGCTTTTATCAGAAGAAAAGCAGTCATTTATAATCCATTATTAAATAGAGATGACTGAAAATAAATTAACATTAAAACCTGATCAGTTCTGCATAAAACTCTATTATCTTTTAATTGGTTGCCTCTGCTCAGTTATAATTCAAGATTGAAAAGTATTACTGGAAACCTCATAGATTTCTTCTGTCAGTTTAATTACAACTATGGACAGTGCTACTGAGAACATTTCATGGCACTGGCATACATGTTTGTAGGATTTATTACCAAGTTCATGCCTGCTCTTTTATGGATTTCATCCAAGAGACGCTTGAACATAGTGCACTTGGAATGTCTCCCTTGTGGTGGTTCAGATGCAGTGAGCTGCATCAGCAAATAGCGCTGACACTCACCAAGGCAGCAACTGTTACATTCCAGCATAGTTTGATTTAGTGCAGAATTTTTATAGATGGATTCTACTGTAACCCTTTTATTTCCATTGCCTAACATGGTCCAAATCTAAAAATCTGTTCCACAGAGGCTTAGGAATTGTTGTACACTCCAGGAATGTTTTTATTGCATATATTTTACACATACAAATGGTGATATAATCCCTTTTGTGCAGGACATATCAACCACTATAGGCTTTAGAAAAAGAGATTAATGTTTAATGGTTACAAGAAAACAAGAAGTCAGATCTGGAGGTGGAAAATATTATTTTATAATGTAAGCATCAGAAGTAGTTTAAATTCAAAGATCAGATTTCCAGTAAGGTTAGCCTATGATCTGTGCACAACTGTGTACCTATATTTGCATGCCCAGTTACAATGGTAACGTGTAAATCAGGTAATTGTGCATGCAAATAGCTAGTTAGGCACACAACCAACTGCATGTACAAAGGTAACTGTTTGTGAAAGTGAAGGTGTGGAATCGTGCAAATTTCACTAAAAGTTGGGCCTTAATATTTTTCTTTTGTATATCAATATGAAGCCAATAAAAATCAGGCTTAGAGAGGGGCTCAGTATGTTGCTAGTTCACTAATCAGCCTTTGGCCTGTAAACCAAACATAGCGGTCAAATCTCATTAAATTGCTTTTTAGCTAGGTGGAGGCAGGAAATGTATGTTAACTGCCTTCCCAAAGACAAACTATGCAAAGGCATTACTGTTAATGCCTTCAGTGTTAAAGAGGAAGAATTAACACGAGAAAAAAATCACAGACAGTCCCTGGCAGGTGTTTTGGTTTCTAACTGACTGACTGACCAAAGAAGTAAACTGAATGCATTTGTGGTATTAAGAAAGATACTCAGTGTTGTAATTAAAACACAAGCTATTTGGGTTCTATTCCGGGTTCAGCCTGAGAGCTCCCAGGTAACAGTGAACCAGTCACTTAGACTTAGTTTCAAAAGTCTTGGCTTAGTTGTGCTTGACATGCTGATTTCCAGATGTGGGGAGCAGCCACAACTCCAGGTAACTTCATTGAGTGTTGTAGGTTCTCAGTACCTCAGAATAACAGATGTTGGGTGTCTTGAGAGGGCCTCCAAAAAGCTTGTTCTTCAAACAAATGTGCATCTTTGAAAATATCACCTTGTCTGTCTCTTTTACCAAAGTGTTTTCATACCTGTAAAATGGGAATGATGCTAATGTTAATAAATCCTTATGTTTATTATAAGTCCAAGTTAAGTAGCCTTTAAATGGCTCTGAGATCAATTAATAAAAAATACTATAGACCAGGGGTAGGCAAAATATGGCCTGCGGGCTGGATCCAGCCTGTCAACTGATTGTATCTGGCCTGCAGCTGGCCCCACAGTGCTCCAATTGGGGCTCAGCACCACCCACTCCCACCTGCACCTGCCTCATGCCTGCCAACATCACTGAGGTGGCCCCGGCCAGTGCACACAGCTTTCTGGTGGGCCTGCTCCTGCTGCTACAGCTGCCAGGGTACTGCTTTGTAGGGGTGTGCAAAGCAGGCCCTATTCAATTTGGATTTGGCCCGAATCAGGGACAGTGATTCGATTAATTGATTTGGATCACTGTGCCTGATTCGATTCAGCTGAATCCAAAGATTCGATACTGATTTGGAGAATCAGCGATTTGGACATAGACACAGCTTTAAATGTTTTTTCTATATACCTCAAGGTACCAGCGTGGCTTGTGAATGCTGTGATGCTAGGGTAGATAGAGTGTCCCACAGGAGTGTGGGGGGACCCTCCACGTGCTCAGCAGCAAACCTGGAACCGGACCAGAAGTAGTTCCAGTCCACTTCTGGGTCTGCTAGGGAGCACACTGGGGGGGCCCTCCATGCTCTCCCGGCTCAGCAATTGGCCACAGGGGGACCCCAGATGTCCCCCCCGACCCAGGAGGCGCCAGTCGCCGAGCCAGGGGGACACGGAGGGGACTCCTGCATGCTCCCCGACAGACCTAGAAGTGGACTGGAAGTGCTTCTGGTCCATTTCTGGGTCTGCTGCCAAGTGTGCTGGGGAGCCCCCTGCACTCCTGTGGGACACTCCATGTGCCTCAGCATCGCAGTATTCATGAGCCACCTATGACGGGGGCAAGCTTTCATACCTGGTGCAAGCACCAGCCTGCCCCATATATGGGTCAGCCACCCACCTCACATGCCTGCCACGTCTTGATGTAATGATATTGATGTAATAATTAGGTGGGAGGCTGCCCATTATAACCCCCCCAATATCGGGGAGTATCTATGGCTCCTTTCCATCCCTACACCACGGCAAGCCTCTCAGATGGCATCTCAGGCAGCCAACTCAACCGTCCCCTTCACCCATTAGCTGTGGCCCCTTCCTTGGGACCTTCGGCTTCCCTTTAAGCTCTGGCCCCGTCTCAGACCAGTCGGGACCCCAAGCTTCTCTGCTCTATATGGGGGGGCTCCTGGCCCTTTTGACCCCTATCTGGGTCTTGGCTCCAGCATTGACCAGTGGGGTCCCTCAGGTTAGGTCTAAGCCACCTGCCTACACTCAGGGATTGGGGTCCCCCATTCCCGGCTCAGGTGCTTCACAAAGTGTGCCTGGCCACGCAGAGGTCACTCACCCCAGCAGGCTCAGGTGCTTCAAAAAGCTTACCTGGCCTTCCCTGGATTAGATGGATCTTATAACCCACCCGACGGTGAGGGCTGGGGTTAAGGCGCCCCTACCCACCTTTCACTGGGGTGGTAACATTTCCCTGGAGGCTCCCGTGCCATTGGGAGCCCCACCAGGCCACCCACTCCCAGCAGGGTGCAGTTTTAGGTCATGCCCAGGATCAGAGTCTCCTGCTCCTACCCGCAAGATGTTCCCATGCAGCAACTCAGCCAGGCAATATTTCTTGCCTGGCTCCCAGCAGCAAACTGCTCTTGTTTATAGGAATGGCCAGAGTTCTAAAATGGCTGCTGTAATCAAACACCTGCTGAGTTCTTGATCTAGCCCTTAAAGTGGCAGGCACCACTGGTGCCCTGGTACACTGTCTGCTATCTAGAGGTATGTAGAAAAAACATTTAAAGCTTGTCTTTTTCTGAATCACTGAATACTTCTGAATCTCTCTGAATCAATTCAGAGGGTTCCAATTCAATTCTGAGAGATTAAAGGGTCCTCTGATTTGATTCAGATTTGGAGATTCAGCCACCGAATTGGGCCGAATCTCTGCCAAATTGAAGCAGGGACCAAAGCTTTGCACAGCCCTACTGCTTGGCTCCCCCTGCTTCCAGTGGCTCCCCCTCTTCCTCCTCCTAACCCTGCTACCCCATTCCAGGCTTCTGCTCCAGCTCCCGGTCACCTTTCACCCACTCCACTTGCCCAGCATGATGAGCAGCCACCTACAGGCAGCAGAGCAGGTAGAAGGTAGTTGGGAGCTGGAGCCCCACATGTTGGAGCAGGTGCTGTATTGATTCACTGTTGCAAAATCCTCTGAAGGCTCCTTGCTCAATAAACCTTAAGCCACAGTGGGGGCAAGTCTTTTGGAATTTTATTTTTTTTATTTCCCATGGTCAGAACATACACCAAGTGCATGGTTTCTGGGAAGAAGGAGCAAATAGTTGAAGAGGTTCACTGGCAGGATTTCAACCAGATTGTGCAACACAGTGTAGTGGGTCTTGGCTCAACTGGAAGGATGGGAGAGAATCAGGAAACTTTCAAAAACTGGAATCTGCAGGGGAGGCACTTTCAAAAACTGGAATCAGCAGTTGCCATCTTGCACACACAAAGGGAGGCTGCACCCTGGAAGGAGGGATTTCAGAACTAGAAAAAGCTATTTGGCTACATCTGCCCATACCAGTTGATCATATCTGGTCATGCAGTAATAGGCTATGCAAAGGAATGCATGCTTACTGTTCTCCTGTTTCTGCTGGATGCCTGACTGTTGTTGGAGGCAGTGATCTGGCTGGTCTGAGGGTCTGGATCCACAGAGTTGTGATGTCCTAAGTGTGGGGCATTTTCTCATGTGATAGTTCCTTCTACAAAGTAACTGCAGTCATCCAGTCTTTCCCCACACTATCTGGCATAGTGTGAATCGGGCTTGCCATTCCCCACCAAGATCTTGTCCATCTCCTCCTGGGCTGAGCAAGGACCACATGAACTGCACCTCAGCTAAAAATGGTACTGGTGGTCAGGGAGTGCAGGTTTGCACTCTTACAATATAATATCGGCATAAGTGCACAGCAGCATTCAGCCAGAGAGCCTTCATTTCTTTTTCTGTTCTGGGTCTTATAATGTGCCTGTTATCAATAGGGGTAGGTGAGTGAGGCATCAGCTATGGGCCTCAGTTTAGATGGGACACTAGAATGGCAGTCTCCAGGAAGCTTGTGACACTGCAGGAACAGCCTGCAGCAACCCTGTGTGAAGAGGTAGGTGGTCAGCCCCCACTAGCACTCTCTGGCACTTGGCATCCCCCTCTGGACAAGGACACCAAAAATTTCCAGTTATACCTTGACTGTTGTCATGGTACAGATTTCCCAAACACAATTTTTATACCACTGTATGGAAATCAAGGAACATTTTCTGCTAAACTGACAATGTAGTGTGAGTCTTAATGGTCATGCATTCATTGTTCTGTTCTGTGAGATTACTAGATATATAATACTATGACACGTTAAAACTTGGTGATTGAGATTAGGGGAATGTTTTAGAAATTAAAATAAGTAAAACAATTTATTTAGGAATTTAGGATTTAAGTGATGTTTCTCATATTCAAATTCAATAAATAATAAAGTAGGCCATATTATGGTTGATTTAGGAAGATAGTCATTATTTAATTTCAAAAAATTGGTTTCCCATCACTGCATTGTCAATGAGAATATTATAAACTTCCATTGCTTTCCTTCTTTAATGAACTGTTCCCTTGCAACAAAACTATTCAATCAGCAGTAGTAGTTGTATATTGTATACAAAGAAAGTCACTATAGTAGTGGTCAGCAAATTTTTCAGCGGTGGGCCAGATGAACCCAGTTTAGGTTTGAGGCAGATTGGTGCGTCTGACCCAGCTGCTGCTCCACTACCACTTCTCCCAGCTGTGGTGTTTGCTTCTCCACTTGTATGTTCCTTCCCCCTGCCCCAACCCCTGGCACCCCAGTTTTCCTGCCCAGAGAAGCAAACAACCCTTCCCCTACCTGCCAAGGCAGCCCCCAGGTGCCCTGAACTCCCCTTACTCCAGTTTTCCTCCTTGGAGGAGCAAACAACCCTTTCCCTATCGCTCCCCAATCTCTTTCCTCCCCCTGTCCCTTTTGCAACCCCTTCTCCCCCTTCCCTGGGCTGCTAATCTTTTGCTGCTGGCTGGGGAATGCTTTAAATTACAATTTAAACCAGGCCCTATTTATTGTTAATAAGGGGGGTATTTGTCATGTAGAATGCACACACTTTCTCTCTCAATTGCTGTTTCTTAGTGTCAGAAGTATATGAGATATAGGCAAATAACAAACATCATAAACCAGTTCTTAAGAATTGCAGGTCAGTCGCATCATACACACATTTAACTTGCACAAATTCAACTATATGCACGGTGTGGGGAACGGGGCTTAAGTTTGCATGCATGCCCAGAGCTGTGTGGCTGGCCACCGGGCAGCAGCGGCAGCGTGGTGGTGGCCAGGTGGCACGCAGCCATCCCCACCACCACCCCACGCTGCGCCGCTGCCGCCAGCCACACAGCATTAAGCACAGCTCCGCTGCCGCCACGGGAGGTTTTGGAGACAGAGGCAGTCACCGCTGGCACAGTAACACGCAATTTCACTATACGCAATTTTCGCCTTATGCGCTGACTTCAGAACGTAACCCCCGAGTAAGATGCGACTGACCTGTACCCAAATAAACAATATACAATACCTGTTAAAATGTCTTCCCCCACTTTGCTAGTGGCTGACAGGCATACTCGAGTGCTCCCCCCGCCTCCGGCTTCTGGCTTAACCCACTGCAGGCATGTGGCTTCATTTCCTCAATCAAAAGTAAATGTGTGTTCATTTGCTTATTGGTTTAGTCTCTGCAGCTTAGACTAACCTGCAAAGACTGAATCTATTCAGCCGCAGCTTTTTGGCTGGCTGTACTTAGCCTGCATGATCAGTAACAAGTTCAAAGCAATATGACATCCCTTTGTAACGAGAGAATACTGTATATACAGTATAAGCTAAATGTAAGGTCTGAATGTGACAGAGTGCTGGGGCATTACTGAACATCTTAACTCCACCCATTTCCCTTTTGCTTTGCACAAGCACACAGAGAAAGAGCCTTCCATCCACGTTTGAATTGCAGACTGGAAGGTTTGCTCTTCTTTGATTTTGTTTTTATAACAGCTTCTCTACAGAATACAAATGGAACTGTTTTTTAACATGGCCAATGAAAGCAAATCCCAGTCTTCAGTCTTAATTTAAAATAATGTTAAGTCTGTAGACCTTGTAGCGATAGCCTTGAAAACATAATACAATAAAAGCTTGTTACTAAGACTGAAAGGAACAAGCAACCAAGCTTAGCTTCATTAGTCAAGTTGCACAATCCTTCCTGAGCCATTGAGGGACCGTGCCTGGCACATCATTTCTTCAGAGGGTGGAGTCTGTTTTCCTTGAAAGAGCCAGTTACGTCCACAAGCCAGTGAAAGAAAAACTGGGCAGATTAATATTCTCCCCACCATTCCAACTTTTGGATCATAAGCATGAGTGGCACTGGGAAGTAGTGGAAGTACTGTAACTAAAGTGAGTAGGGGGGATTCAGGACACCAATGCTCAGGAACTGACTTGGGGAAGGGCACAAAAATGCGGCCATTGCCAGAGTCTGGCTACACCTGCTGCCCTGCATGCTGCCAACATCTAGTGTACAGAATTTCCCAGTTTATGCCTATGCTGGGAAGTAATTGCAAGCAATGCACAGGCACATCCAAAGGGAATGGGGAGACTCCTTGTACCCTGCACTCTTCTCTTTCCTCCCACATTGAGAGCTGGTCCCAAATTACTAAGGCTACAAGCAGGTGTTGTTTTTGTAGTGGGATCAGCTTTGCCAGGATATGTCCCAGCAAGCTGATTTGATTGATTGGCAGGTAGAGACATCACCTGGTCCATTGCCCATGGGATCAGGCCTCTGGTGCTCATGAGTCTTCAGGAACCTGACCTGGGGAACCTCATGGGGGTTCTCTTCCTTGCAGTGTGAAATGCCCTGGAATCCCTGCAGGAGAAATCCCAGGGTGTACTTCTTATGCTGCAGGCATGCACCCCAGGAATCCCTCTGCAAGGGAATCCCCGGGATCTGGGGCTCACACCATAAGTAAACATTCATCCCTGGGGATAAGGCACAAAAAAGCTATGGTGAGGTATTGTCTCAAAAACATTTTTAGGCACTTGAAGTGTGTCAAGAGGCAAGGACAATTGTTCACTAACAGCTTGTGCTTTCGTAAAGCTTTTTATGGTGGCACAAGGGTAATGTCTATTCACAGTCTAAGTGACTAATAATTTATGGTTTCAGGCTACAGTAGGAAAACTCATAGGGCATTTTTACACTGCTCCGGGAGTGGGGAGAGCACTTTTTATGCTCTGGGGGTGGGGAGAGCAGCACTTTAATTAGAGAGGCTCTGAGAGCCGCTCTAATTAAAGTGTCACCACATAGTTTCGTAGTTCATAGTTTCATAGTAGCTAGGCTCAGGAGGGACCTGAACACATCATCTAGCCTGTCCCCCTGCCACAGACAGGAATGAATGCTGGGTTCACAAGACCCCAGACAGGTGATCATCCAACCTCCTCTTGAATTTGCCCAAGGTAGGGGCGAGGACCACTTCCCTGGGAAGCTGGTTCCAGATTTTGGCCACC
>NW_005842124.1:935410-938489 GCF_000455745.1 Alligator sinensis
TTGAACCCCATCCTATTCTCATCTGCCCACTTTTGTAGTCTGTCTAAATCTAGTTGCAGCCTCTCTCTCCCTTCAAGTGTGTCCACCTCGCCCCACATCTTAGTGTCATCAGCAAACTTGGACAGCGTGCTTTTCACCCCCTTGTCCAAGTTGCTGATGAAGATGTTAAACAGTACGGGCCTGAGGACCAAGCCCTGGGGTACCCCACTGCTCACATCTCACCAGGTTGAGTATAACCCGTCCACCACTACTCTCTGGGTGCGCCCAATCACCCAATTTTTTACCCATCCAACTGTGTAGGCATCAATGCCACAGTTGCTTAATTTATTGATGAGGATGGGGTGAGAGACAGTGTCAAAGACCTTCTGATCTCGTCTATCAGCATCCCTGCACTTAAAAATGGCAGCAGGGGCACTTGAACTAAAGCTCGTTCAATGAGCTTTAGGTCAAGCGCCCCAACCGCCATTTTTAAGTGCAGGGGCACTGATACAGAAGACACAGAAGGCTGCTGGAGTATGGGAATTGCCACACTCCAGCAGATTCCATTAATTTAGTCTATTCCAATGCACTAGAATTCCAGCACGTTGGATCAGCCTTGCTGCTCAAGTTTAGGCACCCATAGGGATTGTGCAATAAATGCCAATTAGGAGCTTCAAAGGCATTCTGGCTGATGCAGGCAGAATGCCTTGAGGAACCATGCAGGAGTCATGAGCTGCTAAGAGGTGTTACCTTTCTTCAAGTTTCAAGTAGAGTCCCCCAAATTCCAGATATATACCCCAGTCTGAAATGATACAGAGGACACAGAAGGCTGAGATGGTATGGATCTGTGGTTTTGTTTCAGGCCCATCTCTTCTTTTATTTTTTAGGATGTTCAAGAAAATGTTTTGGCCAAGAAAAGTCAAAATATCACTCTAAACATATATCCTTGGAACACTTGCACTGGAACACTTTTCAGGGATGTTTGTCTTTTGATAAATGTCCTATATCTAAGTAAACGTACATCCAATTACTCATTCCTTTAGTGCCAGCCAGTGTGGTTTTTTTCATGCCTAAAATTCTCATCATTCCATGTTCTGTTTTTAAATCAGCTTTGAATGGCTTGTGCATATTAACTTATTTTCATACAGAGGAAGAATAAATGAGTGGTATTTTTTAAATTGTAATGTTTTTAAAAGGGGAGAATCTATCCTAAATTTTTCCACAGTGCCTATCACTGGTACTTTAAGCATCAGTGTTGCCCTTTAGAGAACCTTTTCTCCACTGAAGCTGACTCCTTTTATTAAAAATTTGACATCATGGTCATGGCTGAGTGAAGACTCACATAATAAAGAGATGAAGTATTTACTGGTGCCACTCAAGTTCCCTCACTTGACTGTCTGATGTGTGTCGGGAGGGGCCTGGGCTCTTCCTGGGGACGACTTCTGGTTATTGGCCTTACAGTTGAATCCAAGTGTAATAATTGGTTTTTAGTTTATTTCTTTAAGTTAAAGAAATAATCATCCTTTGTTGTTATACTGTGTTATACTGTGGGGCAGACTGAAACAGCATGTGCCGAAAGGGGGAGGCGAGACTAATTCAGGAACAGACCAAAGCGGCACTCTCACAGACCAAAGTGACGTACTCATGGACCGAAGCGGTGTGCTCATGGATCACTACACCTTAGAGCAGAGCTTTCCAAACTTTTCATGTTGGTGACACACTTTTTAGACATGCATCATTTCGCGACACAGTAATTCAGTTTTACTAGCAAGCCGGAGGTTAAACTAACCCGTTATAAGAGATACGGACACATACATAAATTGTAATAACGAAATGTATGGGGACACAACATATCTCATGAAAACCTTTCATTTATATTTTTAAAAATATATGATTTGTAAGATAATAACATACATTGTTGTCATTTATGAGTAACAGTATGTAAGTATGTGCAAGAATTTAAAAAAGTTGAATAACACCAATAACTACTTACCATTTTAATGGGATGTATGAGGTTGATGGGATGAACACAGTTTCTGAATATTTGGTGGAATATTAGATAAAGACACTCGCATTTTGTCATCAAGCATTTTTAAGCTTCCACGTTTCAGTGTCTTTAAGTTTGCCATCGTTGCAAAGGATACTTCACAAATGTATGTAGTAGAAAACTGCAGAAGAATTTTTAACGCTTTTTTAGCTATGTTTGGATGCATTTTTGAAATGCGAATCCAAAAGCTGTCTAAGTCACCCTCTTCATACATCATTAAGAGATTTCGATCATTTTTTATGTCAGCTAATTCTTCTTCTTCAATAAGTGAAAAGTTCCTCGTTGCAGTTGAAAGAAATGGATTTCTGATCCAATCATAGTCTTGGATTTCAACATTTGGGAAGTAATGCTGAACTTTCTCTCCGAGCAATGTTAAATGGTCAACAATTAGCGAGCTGATATCACATTTTAGCTCGCACTCAGCAGTTTTGGAAAACATTTCAAAATTTCCTTCTTTCACTTGCCTTTTCCAAATTGCTATTCTGTCTCTCATAGCACAAATTTTATCTACTGCTGTTAAGATATTTTCTCCTTTTCCTTGCATACTGGTGTTTATTTTATTCAAATGTTCAAATAGGTCAGCAAGATATGCCAATTTTGTGCACCAAAGTTTGTTTTGAATTAGATTGCAGAATTCAGTTTGCTGATTTTCCACAAAAAGTTTAAGCATCATTTCCCTCAATTTGTATATACGACAAAGCACTCTACCTCTTGAGAGCCAACGAACTTCTGTGTGTAGTAGAAGCTTTTTAAACCTTGCCCCCATTTCTTCACAAATATGAGCAAATAATCTTGATTGAAGGTCTACTTTTAATGTAATTGACCATTTGAACCACTTTGTCCAAAACTTTTCTTAATTCATTTCCAATGGTTTGCGCGACTAGTGCTTCGCGATGTAAAAAGCAATGAGTAATTATAATATTTTCATTCTCTTTCTTTGCTAAAGCTAGAAAACCTTTTGTTGAACCAACCATTGAGGGCGCGCCATCTGTGCATATTCCTACACAATTTAACCATTGCAAATTATTTTCCTTCATGAAGCAATCTAAAGTT
>NW_005842124.1:939153-940885 GCF_000455745.1 Alligator sinensis
AATTTATTTTTAGGTTTTAGCATTAACTAAATATGAAAATAACAGGACTGTTTTTAGCGCTTATCTTTCTCTGTTTTTTCTTATGAAAATAACAGCACCTGCGCTCCACTCCCACAGTGATAAAGTGAGATAAAGATAGGAATCAGGACCAGGAGAAAATGTGAAAAATAAACAAAATTAACTAAAGTATTTACAATACGTATTAGGACACATGGGTCCAGGTAGGAGCTCAGCTGCAAAAACACATGAAGTAGAGAAGCAAAAGTCCAACAAAAATGGTGTAAATATATATGTCTCACTACAAGGCTATATTGCTGCAAATATTTGCAACGCCTATGTCCAGAGTCCAGTTCCAGCACTCTCCGGTGGTACACTGCCGGTGGGTGGTCAATCCACAATTACAGCAGAGTAAAAATAAAAATAAATGGCAGAAATCAAATTATAAGTGCCACGTGGTGAGTGGCTTGCTGTTTGCCACATTGGGTTTGGGAGGGTGGCCTACCTTCAGCCAGCAGCAGGTGGGTTGACTGGGTGACAGCCTGCAGCTGCGCTCGCCCGGGTGATTGGGAGCACGTTGATTCTGAGGCTTCTGGCCTCAACTGAGCTCCGTTCTGATTGGCCAAGATGGCAGACAGCCCGCTCGGTGCAGTCCCAGTCCAGGACCTCCGGGGGACTCCTCCGCTCAGCACAGCCGAGAGTTGGGGGTAGTGTAACTCACAACTAATTGCTCCGTTAATTGTTCCGTTAAAGGAGTCTCCAACGAGAATTCCGAATTCTCCACACTCCTCGCCGTACCGCTCCGACACTGCCAATCACGTGCGTCCTACGTCAAGACGCCACACGATCCTAAAGCAGCTAATGTTAAAGCAGCTAAGCCTTAGCTGCTTTAACATTAGCTGCTTTAGGATCGTGTGGCGTCTTGACGTAGGACGCACGTGATTGGCAGTGTGCCCTTCCACAAAATTTTCTGCATTTCGCACGACACACCTAGACACTGCCGCCGACACACTAATGTGTCGCGGCACACAGTTTGGAAAGCTCTGCCTTAGAGGGAACACCAGAAGTTCTCAAATATCCTCACCATTGACCATGCTATGATGTTATCTCTATAAGGAACAACTACAGGTGGGGCAGCTGCAACTAGACCCATATCCTGGTGCATGGTAGGATCTGCTGCCAGGAGAGAGAGAGTGGGGGCAAGGCAGGGGTTGAGGGCCAGGAGTAAGGGGCATTGGGAGGACTGTAGGTTGGGAGTGAGGGGCAAGGGCATGGCAGGGGTAGGGCACTGGCATATCAGTGCTGCTCAGCACCACAAAGTAGCTTTGGGCACAGCCACAGCTGGACCCATATCCGGGTGAGCAAAGGGGGCAGTGGGAGCTCTGATTTCCTATGATAAAACTAAAAGCAAATGCCAAAATATATAGGTATTTAGAATGTACTTTATTGTAATAATTGAGGCACTAGTAGTCTTCCAAATGGCATTAAAATTGTGAATATATCAATAAAACATTGTGCAC
Source organism: Alligator sinensis (assembly GCF_000455745.1). Classification (NCBI taxonomy): domain Eukaryota; kingdom Metazoa; phylum Chordata; order Crocodylia; family Alligatoridae; genus Alligator; species Alligator sinensis. Next base: position 940,671 of record NW_005842124.1, read on the forward strand.
AACTGATACCTATATATATATATATATATATATAATGGCATTTCATTTTAATCATGGAAAAATGGGATGTGTGCAGTGGTGGGAGCCACCAGAGGTGACCCGAGCAGGGTGTGGGGCCCAGGGCAAATCAGCCCATACAGGCTCCTGCTCCCACTCTGATCCCATGGGCCCCAGACCTGAAGAAGCTGCTGCCACCATTGGCGGCAGCAGTGGTG
>NW_005842124.1:940904-952555 GCF_000455745.1 Alligator sinensis
AGCAGTCGCCCCACTTCGCCCCACCCTAGGGAAAGGCCTGGGAGCCGCCCCCCCTCCCTGCGCCTCTAGGACAAGCCATGGCTTTATCTTGTGCCCCACTCCAACTCAGGTTGGGGTGGGCACAGGGGTCCCAGGAGCTCCAGCCCGGCAGCACAGCTGAGGCTGGTCCCACTTTGGCTCCAGGCCCCCTCTGGGTGGTACAGGGAGGCAGCCGGAAAAGGTACAGGGCTAGGTAGTGGTGAATTCATTGGTGTGGGGGGTGCCAGGCAATGACCCTGGGCACAGGGGAAGGGGCAGGCACCCTGGCTCCAGCCTTGATCCCAATCCTGGCTTGGTTCCACTCCCTCCCAATCCCTGCCCGATCCCAGCCCGCCCCATTCCCTCTCAGCACCTTCCCACGGCCCTTTCTCCTCCCCCTGCTCCTTCCCCCACAGACTTTCCCATCTGGGGGTGCGCATGTGCTCAGCTCTCCCCCCCCTCCCCCCCAAATTTTCTCCCTCTGCCTATGTTCTTGAGTGTGGCACATTGCCCAGGGTGGGGTAGGGGAGGCTGGGCCAGCAACTGCAATGGACCCAGCAGCCTTACCTGGGGTCCTGGGGGCCTCCAGGAGCTGCAGCTGCAGCACTCTTGCAGCAGGGAGCCTGACCAGCAGCCAGAATATGGCTCTGGTTTTGGGAGGGTCTCCCAGGGTCAAACACCCACTCCCCCATGTCCCCAAGCTGCAAGGAAGTAGCCAGGACTTTGACTTGCATCACAACTGGTACAGGGCAATCATTTACACATGTAGTTTATGTGGGAATTATCTCAAATTAGCCATGATTGTTGAGGGGGTGGGGAGGAGATGGTGGAGGAGAGTGTTTTCTCAGAGGCACTTAAAATGTGGGACAATAGGCTTGTACCTCTGTAGGATCCCAGAATAAAAACCTTTGTTCTGAGAGAAATCTGATTTCTGTTTTTAGCCTGAGGAGCTCAGCTCCCTGGGCCTTTTGTGTGAAAAAACTTTCCTGACAAATATTCCTCAGTATGCACTGGACAGTGTATGGGAACAAAAAGGAATCAGGTAAAATTATAGCTCATATAAGACAAGAGAGCTTTGCCACTGATTTCAAGGAGATCAGGGTTTCGCCAGGAAAGTTTAATTCTGACTAAGTCATAATTTAATATAATAGTTTTTTAATAGCAGTTTTTATTTATTGTAATATTTTGTACATTGTTTTGTAAATTGTAATAGTAAACTGCTGCTTTACTATTTTTGTTGCACTTAAAAATGTAACAAAAAATAAAAAAACCTCAGTCTCTTACAACACTTGAATATTTCATATTACTTTTTTATACTCTGTGCAATTTACATTTGTCATGTCATCTTTTTGGCTTATCGTATTAACAAGTTATTTACAAATATGACTCACTGAAAAACAAGTGATCAATTTCCCTATTTTTGTATCACAATGGCTGACTACTTCGGGACTATGTGCCTTAATAGATCAGTAATTGTATTTTTTCCTTATACATATAGTATAAGAGGCCACATTTAAATCCTAGCTTGACCAAAATTACTACATATCTAACTGACCTGGTTATGTATGGAAAGAATTACAGCTGCAAAAAATGGGTGAATAATATAGGCAAAATGCTCTAGTGAAGGGGTGGCCAATCTATGATGTGGTACGGGCAGCCTCTATGTGTAGCACAAGACAGGTCAGGAAAGGGCAGGCAGCACAGGGCAGATAGGGCAGGGAATAGAAAACAGAGCAGCAAATTGGGCAGAAGGGGACTGGAGTTGCATTTAGGGAGGGCCCAGGACAATCTGTGGCATGCTAGCCATTACCCCAGCCGGGGTAGTTTTGGGGGGACCTGTGAGGTGCGGGGGCCTCTGTTCCACCCTGTCCTCCCACTCCAGCTCTGGCTGCAGCAAAGCCAAGCTGGCAGCTGCGACCTGCCACTGTCAAGAGGTTTGGGTGTGGGGTGGGAGGAGTTCCCCCACCTTGCAGGCCCCCACAGTTATCCTGACTGGGGTACTGGGGGGAGCCAAGCCAGGCCTGTGAGGTGAGGGTGCTCCATTCCTCCAATGCCCTGCCTGAGCCTCTTGACAGCAGCAGCATGCAGCTGCTGGCTTGGCTTTGCCAGGGCCAGAGCTAACATGAGGGAGGGGTGGGGAGGACGAGGAAAGGATCCCCCTCTTCTCACGCCTGGGGCAGCTCCCTCCAGGACTCCATCAGGGGTACCTTCCCCTTCCCTCCCCTGCTGCACAGGGAGGAGACTCTCGCTTCTCTGTGACAGCCACACAAAGGCACATGTGATGAAGCCAGAATCACCTGTATTCAACCCTCGCAGGGAACCTGAACAAAAGTTCCCTAAGACACTTTGTTCTAGAGCACTGTCAGCTAATAGCTGATTTAAGGAGGGTTAATTTTTCATGCAATTAGCCATTTTTAAAGTGCTCCACATCCACGAATGTGTTCTTTGTTACAGCTGTAGAGTGCTTTCAGGGGCCTTATTGCAACTTGTGTAAGTGCCCTTAGTGGCATGATGTTTCCAGATGTTAATTCTTAGTATGGACACTGCTCCCAAAAATGTTCTTTGCACAATGTTTAGCTAAGTGCTTCAACACAAAATGCATTTATATGCATGTAACCAGAGTTTACGCTGGTGGGGGCAGAGGGAGAGAATACATGAAGTGAAGCCCTATACCAGTATAACTTACTTGAATCCCGTGTAGAATTACTGTGGAAGGATCTGTGTAAAACACACTAGTGTAGGTATTGTGTGTCAGCAGCTTAGTCTAACATAGTTGTTTGCTCAAGGCAAATAGACTACTTCCTGTTTCCTTACCGACTAATAGTGAAAGGTAGTTAGCTGTGTTAGTTTGAAGTCAGGCAGAAGGCAGGGAATGGTGACACCTTTAACAACTAATGGCAATGCATATGATAGTGCCCACTGTGTGCACCTGGATTGGAATAACTGCTTGTCTGCCATGTCTGGATCTTGGTGTAGTTTACATTGGTGTCTAGGACCCAGTGCAAACAAGCTGTGTGCCCCAGACCTAGTGGTTCCACCTTTTCTTAAATTGTTAGCTATTTTCAAAATATATGTAATTATATATTCAAATATGTTAGGATTTCCAACTGAAGATCTGAAATAACACCTCCCTGATATGAGTGGGGCATTTAGCACCTCTTAGATCTGCTTCAGTATTCAAGCAGACATTATTGTTATACTTCATTCATGATTTCAAGGATTTCTTCACAATCATAACAGCTATAGATTTACTTAAAAAAATAACGGTTTGATTCCAGAATACAAGGAAGAAGCTTAGAAGATGTGTGGGTACTCCATACTACCACGCACACTCTTCCCCATTCAAATTATGCCTTTGTGTTTAGCAAATCAGAGATTCAACTATGTGAGTGCTTGTGAGCTAGAGAAAAAAAATTTGCATGACAACTGACCAAGAGAACTGCTTTTGCATCCAGATCACTTGAGTTCCAGTGTAAGATCTTGCCCATGGAAATCAGATATTTAAAAGACAGTTGAGTGAAATTAAATTAGTTATAACAAATAGTGAAACCAACTAGTTACCCTACAGAAGAGGTCTGAAATGACCAAGTGAAATGTGATGATTAGAAAAACTGAGTTTATGTGCACACTGCACACAGATTCCTACTTCATAAACACATTTCCTTCACACAGTCTCTATAGTATATTCTGAGAAGTTTGATTCCCCATCAAACTATGGGGAACTATGGGGAAGTATGGTCATACTAGAGGATAGGCTGGCAATCCAGGCCAACTTCAACAGGCTCGCGAGGTAGGTGGATCAAAACCTGATGGCATTCAACATGGAAAAATGCAAGGTGTTTCACTCTGGGAGATAAAACCCACATCATACTTATAGGCTCAGCAGTGCTACACTCATTAGCACCACGACCAAAAGAGACTTGGGGGGTCATGATTGACCACCAGATGAACATGAGCCACCAATGCAATGCTGCAGCTAGCAAAGCGAATAAAACTGTCTTGCATCTACTGATGCATCTCAAGCAAGACCCAGGAGGTTATTCTCCTGCTTTACTTGGCCTTGGTGAGGCCGCAGCTGGAGTACTGTGTCCAATTCTGGGCTCCACAGTTCAGAAAGGGTGTGGAAAATCTTGAGAGAGTCCAGAGGAGAGCCATGCGCATGATCAGAGGACAAGAGAGCAGGTCTTATGAGGAGAGGCTGAGAGCCATGGAACTCTTCAGTCTGAAGAAGCGAAGGCTCAGGGGTGATTTGGTGGCTGCCTATAAGTACATAAGGGGTATGCATCAGGAACTGGGAGAACATCTGTTCACCAGGGCACCCCAAGAGAAGACAAGGACTAAAGGTCACAAACTGCTGGAAGACTGTTTTAGACTGGATATAAGGAAAAACTTCTTTACCAACTGAGTCTCCAGAGTCTGGAACAGACTTCCCTGAGAGGTGGTGCATGACTCTGGACACTTCCAAGAAACACTTGGATACTTATCTTGCTGGGATCATTTGGCACCAGCTGACTTCCTGCCCTTTGGGCATGGGGCTGGACCCGATGATCTCACGAGGTCCCTTCCAGCCCTAATATGAAATCTCTGAAATCTAAGTCAATATGATCTAAAGGGATTCATCAAAAATATAAGCTCTTTTGTTCATTATATAGCTATGTGTTAAAAATGAAAGCTGTTGTAATAAATGTTGCTGCTGTTTATTGTGATATTACAGGGGAATTACAGCACTTTTAGCATTTGCCTTGATTAGGTTCAGCTGACCAGATCTTTCTAAAAGAAAAAAGTATTAAGGTTGAAAATGTGTTTCAGTGGAGTCCAGCTAACAGTACCCCAATATGTATACTTGTTTTATAGAAATCATATAATTTTAAAAGTTTTGAGACATGCTCCTAAAATTAACCTGGAATTTTTCAAGCATTGTGGGGTACAATCTTGAGTCCCACTGAGCTGTGATTTAGCACAGAGGCAAAGATAGGTTTTACTTTTCTTTCCAGCCTGGGTGAAGATGGAAGCCAATAGAGTCCCAGACTTGCAAAATTTGCACTTTTTAGCAACAGCCCACAAAAAACCGTTCTGCTAGTATGGGACTGACAAGCCCTAGGGAACTCCAGCCATGCTTTTTTCTCAGTCACTACTTCTACACCTCTTAATAGTTCCCTAGCAGGAATCCATCAGTAGCTGGTTATGTCAGTTTTGCTGCTTCTTTCTGATAATGGATTCGTTCAAAACAGAAACAGTAGGAGCCAGGTCTCCTCGTAACTCTAAAACTTCTCTCCGCCACACCACTTCACATAAATCTACCAATGCATGATGCATGGAATTTCAGGTGGATATTTTTTTTGTTTTTGTGGAGAAGCTATTCAAAAAGGTGAAAATCCTTATAACTCTGTTTTATTAAACAGCAAGTGCAATGTTGGTGGCTACTTGGTGGCAATTTTGATGGCTTCTTTCTATCTGTAATTGTTGTGCATTGAGGTAAAAATCAAAATTGGCCAGAGCAACTTAAAACATATAACTTTTATAGCAAACAACTGAAGGTTGTACAATATTTTATATCGTAGATATATTATACTGTGTTATTGTTTAATCTTTTTTATTATATTTGCTGTCATTTCTTAAAATATCAATAAACAATATTTTAAACGTGTAAAACTGCTGCAAGAAGGTTTTCCTGTGTGTTTGAGGGAATGAGGTTGGTAGTAAAACTGTGTATATCCTTCTCTTAACATTTTTACCAGGCATTTCTTATAAGGGGGCTGTTACCAGATTGTAAATGAGCCTGTTTTCTCTCAAGAGGCAAAAGTATGTGTGCATATGTGCAATGCGGATCTGTTTCTCAGTGGGCAGACATTTGTGGATGGATATTCAACTGTCACAGTATTAACACCCACAAGTGTTAAAAAACTATGAGGTTGTCTTAAGAATCATGAGCTTTAAAAAAAATGCTGTATATTTTTTATGTGCTGTTAGGTTTTGAGCCTTTGGGGCACATCCAGATGATCGTGCACATGTGGTTCACAGTGCCTCAAAGCTGTTTGACGCACTGCAAACTGCATACAGTGCATGTGTATTGATTTGCAGTGCAGCACCAAAATTTGACACTGGGAGATCCTGGTGTCAAAAAAAACTGCTGCAAGAAAAAGTGGTACAGTACACATGGCAGCAGTGTGCCACCAGAAATGGAGCCTGGTTGGTCAGAGCCACACTCTGGCTGCCAGCCAGGCTGCAAGTGGTGGACTGGTGCTGCTGCTGCCCTGGAAGACCCCCAGGACACCAGTAAGGCTACTGCAGCCTCCCCTACCCCATCTGGGTTGATTTGCCACATGCAGGGGCTTGCCCTTAGACAAAAAGCAGTGGTACAAATATGCGCTACTGCGTTTTGTGCCATGGGAAACATGTCTGGATGCGCCCATAGGGTCCATTTTGGGCCACATTTTAAGTTTTCTTCTGTTATTATGAGAGCTAGAAAGTTAAATTAAAACAAGTATCTCTGCTTTTCATGTAATTACATAAAGCTGTACCTTTAAGCAAAATAAATACCAGAAGATACCTTAAAATTGTAAGAGTTGGCAATACTGAAATATTGTAGGACACTCTTGGAACAGTGGCTGTCTGAGAAATGCTTTATGAGGGACATATTCTAAGACAGTGATTCTCAACCCGGGTGCCACAGCATCCTGGGGTGTCTTGAGATCCTTTCAATGGTGCTCCAAGGTGCCACATGATGTCCATATAATAGCAGCACTGTTAGGTGTGCAAACGTAATTCCTAACATAAGTCCAGAGATTTCAAATAGGAATCCATAGTGCTAAAAACATTCTGATTTGTGGTCTGAGTTCTTTGCAACAAAAATATTGCCCTGTTTTTTTTCCATAGTCAAAAAAAAGTGAAAACTAAATGGGCATTTTCCAAGGGGTGCCTTGGGTCTAACAAGGGGTGCCTTGAATCTAAAAAGGTTGAGAACCACTACTTTGATGAGTTTCTGGCCTGTGGATTAGGCTTCTCCATATATGAGAGGCGATAGTGGTGGGGAGGGGGGACACAGTGGGTCCTCTTAAAGCTCCAGGCCCTTAAAGCAAATGATTAGAAGAAAATCTCAGTTTTCATTAGAAAAAGTGTCTAAACTTCATTATCTTGGACAAAGCTTGAAACCATGAACATAATGTCAAAAAACAGCATGCAAATAAAAACACTTGACACTGAATTTAACACAGCTTGTAATTTTTAGGTCCTACTTGTGATTTTTGAACATTTGATGTTGGCAGCCCTCTCTTCTGAGGGGGACAGTGGCTGGAAGAGAAGAGATTGTGTTGTTCTGTCACTCCTTGGGCATGCCTACACTAAAAACTTACCATAGCAGGCAGCAGTGTATTCAAACACTGCATGCTGCTCCACAATCACTACCTCCCCAGCCAGAAGCAGTGGAGCTGGAGGTGGTAGAATGTGCCGAGTAGTGTAGCATCTTTGAGCACCCACTGCCTGGCATGGTATGTTTGTGTTTTAGATGTGGCTAAGGAATGAGCAGTAGCCGGAGAGCTAGGACTGAGAATATGTCTACACCACTGATTCTCAACCAGGGTGCTGCAGCACAAGGTAAGCCCAGGGATTTCAAAGAGGATTCCCTAGTGTTGAAAGAATTCTGACCAGTTGTGGTCTTTCTGAGTTCTTTGCACAAACTTTTTTTCTGTAGCCAAAGATCAGGTGAAACTAAGAGCTGACATTTCTCAGGGGCTGACTTGAGTCTAGAGAGGAGTCCCCAGGCACAGAGCTGGGAGATTGAGGGGGGGTGCACTTGTACTCCCCTTTGAGTCTTGCTCTGCCTAAAGCAAAACAAACTGCCAGGAAGTGGCAGCAGCATTTCTAGTCAGGCAGTGCTGAGGGAGTTAATTAATGGCTGGCTACAATCCACCTGATCATAGAAAATTAGGGTTGGAAGGGACCTCAGGAGATCTTCTAGTCCAACCCCCTGCTCAAACCAGGACCATCCCCACCTAGATCATCCCAGCAAAGGCTTTGTCTACCCAGGTCTTAAAAACTTATAAGGATGGAGATTCTGCAACTTCTCTGTGTAACCTGTTCCAGTGCTTTACTACCCTCCTAGGCCATGTCCAGATGAGCATGGACATTTGGTTCCCTGGGGACAAGAAGCAGCTGCATACCTTGTGTCATTGCTTCTTGTCCCCCGGGAATGCCTCTAGTGCAGGGCAGTTTACCTCGGGTCGGGTAGAACAGACTGGGTCCAGCAACTGTGCTGGCCCCAGCAGCCTTACCTGGGGTCCTGGGGGCCAGGGGAGCTGCAGCTTTACCTGGGATCCTGCAGAACAGAGCCAGACTGGCAGCCATGCTCTAGCGAGCCAGGCTTCGGTTTTGGGTGGTGTGTACTGCAGCCACATAATGCCACCCCACATTTTTTCTGCATGGGTTCTTTTGACCCTGGGATCTCCTGAGGTCAACTCCTCCACCCTCATGCAAGGTAGCAGTGCAGGAAACACCTAAATGTTTTGGGTTTTTTGTCCCCAGCTTCAGCGAGAGACGCACAGGCAGCCTGTCAAGCCCCTGTTGAGCCCAGGGACCACCGGGACCCCGACCCGGACTCCCAGCGCAGCCAGAGGTAAGTGGGGCCCGCGGCAGGGGAGGGAGGGACCCCAACCCAGTCAGCTGCAGGGCAGCTGAGTGGAGCCAAGGAGGGACGCTCCTCTCCCCCCAGTTCCTACTTGGCCCAGCCCCCAGGGAGCTATGCAACTGGAGCCTTGCAAACAGGACGCACAAACAGGTGCGCTTCTGGGCCCGGCATGAGAGTTAGTGCAGGAGGGTAAGTGGGAGGGCCTGAGGCCCTGCCAGTGAGCCGCAGAGTAGATAGTCACAGAAGTAGCTGGACTACCAGCGGCACAATGCGGATGGCCACATGCTGCACCCCGAGGGTCCCCTCGGAGTCTGAGGCCTCCCCCTGTGGCACTCGTGAGGTCTCTACCCAGACAAAGCCCATGGTTCCGGGCTCCACGCAGACGGAGCTTCTGGCTCTCGGCTGTGGGGGCTGTCTGCACGTTTCCAGGCACATGGGACCGGGAGCATGGCCACCTCCCCTTGTGCGGTTTGCTCCACTTTGGAGTCTCTGGGGTGCCAGACAAAGGAGCTCCAGGCCGCAGTCCAAAGACTGCGTGCCATCAGGGATGGTAAGCAGGAGATAGACACCTACTGCCAGGCCCTTCACCCCCTGGAGGCTGAGGATAGACCAAGGTCACCTTCCAGGACAAGGGAGGACTCACGGATCTCCCATACTGTCCAGCCAGGGGGTTGGACCAAGGTAGTCAACGGCCCCCAGGCCTGCTGCACTAGGGTCCCCTCCCCTCTGAAGCTTTGCAACAGGTATGAACCTCTTGCAGCCACAGTAGAGCCTGCAGAGCTGCCAGCTCTTGCAAGCAACAGAGGCTGACTCACAGATACTGTCCTTGCTCTCCCTAAGGCCACATGTAGAGTGCTCGTTGTGGGAGACCCCTTCCTGAGGAGGACCGAGGGTGCAATCTGCCACCCTGACCCCTTAGCTTGGGAGGTCTGGTGCCTCCCGGGAGCCCGTATCTGGGATGTAGCCGAGAGGATCCCAAAGCTCATCCAGCCCACTGACATCTACCCTAAGCTCCTTATCCATGTGGGCACGAATGACATGGCTCGGAGCAATCCCAGCTGGGTCACGAGAGGCAAGTGGGGCTTCGGGGGCTGGGAGTGTAGGGGGCTGGGAGTGCAGGTGGTGTTTTCCTTGATCCTCCCAGTTTAGGGTTATGGGCTGAGGAGGGAGAGGAGGATCAAGGTAGTTAACCAAAGACTGCAGCACTGGTGTCATCATGAAGGCTTCGGCGCTCTTTGGTGGAAGAGGCAGTGGTCTGCTGGGAAGAGATGGCTTCCACCTTGCTGCACTGGGGAGGAGGCTCTTCTCAGCCAGACTGGTTGACCTGCTCGACCAGGCTTTAAACTAAGCCTGCCAGAGGACTGGGGGACTACTGCCACAGCAAGCCCACTGGGCAACTTTTGCAAATCCAGCAGACTAAGCCACGCAACGGAACCCACCCCTACCCCAGCCCCGGAATGATCTGTAGGGAAGGCAAGGGCCCTCAATGGGACACTTACATGTCTGTACACCAATGCCAGGAGCTTGGGGAATAAACAGAAGGAACTGGTCCTCCTGCTAAACAAGAATGATTACCATCTCATAGGGATAACGAAGACCTGGTGGGACTCTACCTATGACTGGGCCACAGGTATAGATGGCTTTACCTTGTACAGGAGAGATTGTGTAGACAAAAGGGGCGGGGGTGTGGCTTTCCATGTCAAGGAAAGCTACATGTCTTTGCAAGCCAACATTGGCAACCAGGGTGGATGACTGGAGACTCTCTAGGTTAAAATCTGTGGTGAACATGGCACAGGGGACACTATTTGCCCATCTCAGAGGAAAGGCAGAAAGAGGGCACAGCAGCCCCCCTGACTCTCCACGGATCTAGCAGACCTCCTGAGGCTAAAAAGAAAGGCCTACAAAGGATGGAGGATGGGATTCACCTTCAAGGAGAAATATTCTGCACTGGTCCAGTCCTGCAGGGAGCAAACCAGGAAAGCCAAGGCTGCAACTGAACTCCAAGTAACTTTGAGTATCAAGAACAATAAAAAGTCCTTTTTCAGATATGTGGGGAGCCGGAGGAAAAGCAAGGGCAACATTGGACCCCTGCTAAACCACATGGGACAACTGATAACTGACGCCCAGGAAAAAGCCAACCTATTAAATGGGTACTGTGCATCGGTCTTTCACTAGTCCCATGGGACGCCCATGCCCACTATGGGACAGGGAGGTCCAGGTGAGGGAGATCCCCTGCCCTACATCAATGCTGACCTCCTGAAGGAACACCTTGAGAAGATGGATACCTTCAAGTCAGCTGGCCCTGACAATCTACACCCCAGGGTACTCAAGGAGCTGGCGAGCATCATAGCCCAGCCCCTGGCACGGATCTTTGAGAGCTCCTGGCACTCTGGTGTAGTGCCTGAAGACTGGAAGAAGGCCAATGTGGTGCCTATCTTCAAGAAAGGGAGGAAAGTGGATCCGGCAAACTACAGGCCCATCAGCTTGACCTCTATCCCAGGGAAGATCTTAGAAAAGTTTATTAAAGAGGTCATCCTTAATGGACTGCCCGATGCCAACATCCTGAGGGATAGCCAGCACGGATTCATTGCGGGTAGGTCTTGCTTGACCAATCTCATTTCCTTTTACGACCAGGTGACCTATCACCTGGACAAGGGAGAAGAGATTGATGTCATATATCTTGACTTCAAAAAGCCTTCGATCTGGTATCCCATGATCACCTCTTGGCAAAACTGGCCAATTGTGGCCTTGGGTCCACCACGATCTGCTGGCTGGGAAATTGGCTCTGTGGTCGGACCCAGAGGGTGGTAATTGACAGAAATCAACCGTCATGGTGCCCTGTGACCAGTGGGATCCCCCAAGGCTGTGTCCTTGGACCCATATTGTTCAACATCTTCATTAATGATGTGGGCATTGGAGTCAGAAGCGGACTGGCCAAGTTCGCCGATGACACCAAACTTTGGGGTAAAACATCCACACCTGAAGACAGGAGGGCGATCCAGGCTGACCT